>NC_069714.1:24044729-24402229 GCF_027358585.1 Pangasianodon hypophthalmus | reverse complement strand
TGTGTGTGTGTGTGTGTGTGTGTGTGTGTGTGTGTGTGTGTGTGTGCTGCACCGTTAGCCACTGTCTGTGTGGTCCAGGCAGATTGGGTGCAGGGAGACCGAGTGTGGGCTTCACCAAACCTAATTATTATAGCCTCTCCCAGCAAAAGCCCAGTCTTTACTGCAACTCTTTTGTGTGTCTGTGTGTGTATTTGTGTATGTAGCCTCAGGCAATGGGGCACACCTGGGTAAATGGAGTTAAAGAAGTCTCTTTGTGTTGAAAATGAATAGAAAGAATTCATGAACAGTTGAACTGAGTTGAACCGAGTTAATAATTACATCTCTGCACCCTTTCTCCCATATACAATAATACAATTGCAACAAATGTTCAAGCCTTTTTAGTGTCACTAAGAGAAATAGATCAGTAAACTGAAATACAGTTGTGTTTAATAATTTCTTTTTCTCTCTCACAGTGGTAGAGGGCCCTAACTATAGTGTAACAACATTGGCCATCGTAATTGTGGCTCCAGTGATTGTCCTCATTATCCTTTCAACGGTGGCCATCTTGATTTTCCGTCGAATCCACCGTAACCACATGGAGCGGCTTACAGCCCGCGATGCTGAGTACGGCACCATTGATGGGCTCATCGCATCCAACGTTGGTGAAAGCACACTTGCGGTGAGACTTGCATGCGCTATATGTACCTACACAGCAGTGTTTGGTCCCCTAATTGCTGCTTGATATTTATAATTAAAATCAACTATACAAGCCCATTTTTGAGTACAGGATACGTTAAGTTCTCCTGTACTCAAAAATGGGCTTGTATAGTTGATTTTAATGATAAAGATTAGTGTTTGAGTCAGATTTGTTCTTTTGTAAAATGCTGATTCTGAGGAGTGTTCATTTTGTGATATCAGAAAAGAGGCTCCAAGGGTATAACATCCGATGACGAAATTATTAGAGGATGAACGTTAGAGGAAACTTTCAGCTATAAAGTGTACACGATTAGCTAGCTAGCTAAATTAGCTAATAAACAAATTTGTCCCGAAAGTCCCCATACGTAGCGGACTATGTATGCCAGCACCATGTCGGTTGTGCCTTTGTCAGTGGTTGTTGGTGGACGTCTACTTCTTGGTTGGTTCGCAACACTTCCAGTCTTTTTGAATTTGTTAATAAGTTTGGCAACAGTGTCGTGTGTGATGTGCTTGCCATGTTTCCTGTTAAAGTCCATCACAATCTTGCAACAGTTTCCCGATCCAGCCATGAGAATGATTTCACTACGTTCTTCTTTTGTCAAAGCCATTCTTAAAGGCTATCTGAAAAACAAAATATAATATAAACTACCAATATAAAATCTTGGAAGACCTTTTGCTAAAAAGTGTCTATTTGCGCTATGTATGGAGACTTTTGGGACATGCTGTAGGATATTCAGACAAGCTGCTGTTTAGATATTAGAATT
Source organism: Pangasianodon hypophthalmus (assembly GCF_027358585.1). Taxonomy (NCBI): domain Eukaryota; kingdom Metazoa; phylum Chordata; class Actinopteri; order Siluriformes; family Pangasiidae; genus Pangasianodon; species Pangasianodon hypophthalmus. The sequence continues at coordinate 24,400,790 of NC_069714.1, read as the reverse complement.
TAACCAGACAAACTGAAACTCTGATACAGCATCACCGTATGACAAACGCAAGCTAGTTTATAAGCTAATTTACTAACTGGTTAGCTTGAAAATATATATAGAGGAAAAATATGGAGCCATTTTCAAATTGAATGTTTGTGTATATTCATAAAGCCTTACATTCTTAATGAAGTGTTGTGTTTTAATGCTTGGTTTTTGAAGTTATTGGGGTAAAAAAAAACAAATAAGTAAAACAACAGATTATTTTGAATGGTTTAAAATGACACTTTCAGGGGCCTTTTATGTACATGATATATTTTACAGCAAAGCAGTACACTGGATATTTTCTGGTAATTTACTGTTAAATTTTTTTGTGCTTACTTGAAAAAAGCTAAGTTTTTCAACTTTGAAACTTTGTTAAATGACTGGTTAAAACTGCAGTATTTTTTAAAATGACGAATGTTTGGCTTTGGCCATTTCTGTAATAATTTTGCACTGTCAAGCCCAGCAAGCTGTGTCCCTCACTGAGTGCTCCTTTCCTGGCTCTTGGTGTTTATTTGCTCAAGTTAATGTAGTTGTCCTTTCTGAAAACTTCCCAAAAATCTGTGCTCTCGTTCATTAATCCCCCCTCAGGCAAGCGAGCCAGGGTATTTAGCCCGCTCCTTTAGCAATCTCCTACAGTGTTGCGGGGTGTGTTTGCTGAGTTGCTGGTGTTGGATCTTTTTCAAGCCGTATTCACAGAGCCTCATGGAGTGCTTGGCAACCGGGGCTGAACTATGCAGCGGCTGCATGTTTGCCTGAGCATAATTAAAAAGTATTTTCCAGTGCTGAGAGAGACGGCCAGAGATGGTATTAGAAACAGTTGAAGAGCTCTTGGAGGAACACATGTGCAGCATCTCTTGGTTGTCTTGGGTTTAAAGTGGGATCAGTCCATGATTTTTTTTCTGAGGGGAAAAAAAACCATGCCATACAGATACAGAGCTTCCAAAGCCGTCGTGTCTCTCAAGAGTACCCAGCCCAGATTGCTATTTAAAGCTGCAGGGGTTTAAGTTTGCGCTCTCACGCTTACATTCCCCTGCTCTCCAAATTGTCTTCATCAGGCAGATGTGTTTATCTCTGGTTGTTGCTTCGGATTACATCCTCTTTTTCCCCCTTATGCTCTTGGATGTATTTTTTTTAAATAGCGTGTAGTGCTGATAGAAGTCCAGGTCTGCTTGGTTGCTCAATGGCTCCATCTGGTGTTGTTAGGACTCTGCATTCCAAACCAGGCCAGGGAATCGGACACTCCGGGTTTAAACTGAGTCTGGAAGGAGGATTAGGAACGGGATAAGTGCTGGCACTATTGAAGCTTCTAATTGTGGAAAGTCAAACTGGGTCCGACTCGGTGCGATTTCTTTCCAACAGAAAAACGGATTGGATGTGTTCTGGCCTAAACGATTCAGGCTTTAGTGGCTGTATTTGCATTGTAGTAAAATGGCTTCATAATGAATTCTTGAAAATTCAGTCACATTCAGTCAAAATTGTCATCTAGGGTACTATTTCTTTACTCTAATTACTTAATTAATATTAATTACTATACATGTTTTAAGATCAATAACTAAATAATAAGATGAGATTTCAAGAAGGGTTGGGAATTTGTAATATCTGCAAATAATTACAAGCTCTCCAATTCAAAAAGCTTTACCTGTAATTTAAAAAAGTTCTGCCTCTTGTACTGACATTCAGATGTTCTGGCCCAGGCATTGGTTCTCAACATGGGGTTCAGGGACCCCCACTGGGTTTGTGATTATTATTATTATTTTTTAAAAATATTGTAATGTCGGTGGAAATCACAACGCTAGTTATTAAACTATTATTATTATTATTATTATTATTATTATTTTTATTTATGTGCATTATATTAGGTTGTTATATTTTTCTTTTTCTATGTCTATGCTAGTAAATTCTGTTTTATGTAAATTCTGTTTTTTAACAATGCAGACTGTCAATGGACTGGACATTTCACTGTGTATGGTTGTGTGTGGCCAATAAAATTAGAATTTGAATGCTATATAAATTATTAAACTACTCCAAAACAAGACAGCTTAGATGGGATCAGTTGAATTTATTTTACAGTTAAAGGTGTCCCTGAATACAAAGTGTCTGAGAACCCCTGGCCTAGGCAGGGCACATAAATGTGTTTTGCGCTGTAGCTTTGGAGGAAACACAAGCTTTATAATCTTGAAGGTTGCAATTTCCCACTTTCATGTATACACACATTTCAAACTTTTTAATACTGTGTGACAATGAGCTTTTTGGAGAAAGATAAGCCCTAGATTAAAGAAAGTTCACTGTATGGTTGGCCATTTGCTGTGTCAGTCAAGCACCTCTTCCTGTTGTTGGTTCTTGACAGTTAATGACGAATGTACTAAAATCTTTAGCAGAGGCTGAAAATCTAGCTTGTGAGATGATTCATTTTTTTTCTCCACCTTAAAGACAGGTTAAAGCCCTGCCCCAATACCTAGTGTACACTTCTTCAGATTGTCCACCAGAGGGCCACCCTATTCTTATGTATTAAAGACTGACTAACCATTTACCTGAGTCGGCATGATCATTATTTATAGTTCTCTCTCTCTCTCTCTCTCTCTCTCTCTGTCTGCAGGATCTGTTGGACCACTCATGCACATCAGGCAGCGGTTCTGGACTGCCTTTCTTGGTACAGAGAACAGTCGCCAGACAGATTACACTGAACGAGTGTGTGGGTGTGTATCTAATCTGTCTCCTCTTCTCCTTAGAAAATGTCTCGTTTTATGTGTCTGTGTGTTTACCAAGGACATACACATCTGTTGTTTGAGCTGTTTAGGGATTCTGTCACGTCACTGCTTTTTTTCTTTCAAAATTTAGTGAAGAGAAAACCATTTCTTTTTTTCCTCAGAGAATGAGAGACAGATGTAGGGTGTGTGGGTACCGATTAGATGAATGTGTTTAATCCTGCGTGATCCCCAGAGGCAGTAAATATCAAAGTCTTGGTGTTAATCTGAAAGAGACAGTGTTTTTCCCAGCCTTCCTCCAGACGGCTGTGAGGCTACATGCCTTTTAAGTCCACTGACATGGTTGGATTAAGAGAAGAAGGCCTGAGCAGTTTACTGATAAAGACTGTCTGCTGTTAAATGTATGAAGAACTGATCTTAAGATTTAACAAATTATTTCATAAAATAATACTACGTATTTTAATGGTATTTTATGCACAACAGCATTCTTCTGGAAATTTTTAGGGTTAAGCTAAGAATAACAGGAATGCTGGGCTTACCGTCAGAAATCTTGGCAGTTGTGTATGCATTTGTGTATGTGTTTGAATTTCCACCAGTGTTTCTGAACCTTTTAAGGAATTATCGACTTCTGAAACACAACTGCACAAGAACTACACAATTCCATTGGACCATTATGTAAAATAACACAAGTAATAAACTAAAGAACAGCCAGTCTTTCAGTAACGTAACAAAGTCGTGTTGTTCTTTATTGTTTTAATTTTATTGCACAAGCCAACATATACAAAATTGAGTTGCTAACTTTGTAAAAGCCAAAACAAAATTTTGTTCAGCAGCATGCTCTGCAGTCTATATAAAACATGCTCTAGTAATAAATTGTTATAGATGCTCTAGTAATAGATAAATGCAGGATTTAAAATAATAGATAAAAAAGTTGGGCATTCTGTGAAGTCTGGGTTTGAGTCACTTGAGTAGCTCCTAGTTGGAAGAAAGGTACCTACACTCAGTAGCTAAACATTTTGAACTATGGTCCAGTAACAAAAGTCAGACCCCCGGTGGCTTGTCCAGTGGAAATGCGGCTAAAGTTACTGAGTTCCTATAAAAAGTTTCCTGTGGAGGAAGTGAACAAACTGAAACACATTCCTTCTGGCTGCAGTGCTTCCAGCTATGAGCTTAAAATGTGTGTTTGTGTATGTGGTGTCTCAGGGAAAGGGCGTTATGGAGAGGTGTGGAGAGGTCAGTGGCAGGGTGAGAACGTAGCTGTGAAAATCTTCTCCTCCCGAGACGAGAAGTCCTGGTTCCGTGAGACTGAGATCTACAACACAGTGCTGCTGAGGCATGAGAACATTCTGGGTACGTCCACCTGTTCTGTTCAGCTGGCTGTATTAGGATTAAATACAATACGAAATAAGAATATTAACGTTCATAATGTAAGATTAATACAAATTTCTTTCTCTCTTCGTACAGGCTTTATTGCATCAGACATGACGTCTCGTAACTCTAGCACTCAGCTATGGCTGATCACACATTACCACGAGATGGGCTCGCTGTACGACTATCTGCAGCTGAGCACGCTGGATGCCCCGGCCTGCCTGAGGATGGCGCTGTCCATCGCCAGCGGCCTGGCGCACCTGCATGTAGAGATCTTCGGCACACAGGGCAAGCCGGCCATAGCTCACCGAGACCTGAAGAGCAAGAACATCTTAGTGAATAAGAATGGCCAGTGTTGCATCGCCGACCTCGGTAAGGACACGCTTGAGGCTGGAGACAGTTCGTTTCAAACTAATTAGCAGTTTTGCAAAAAAAAAAAAAAAAAAAGACAAAGTGTTCACAAAAATATAAGGAATGGGTTTGGGTGCTGTTACTCTTTAAGTAGTGAGTGCATTTACATACTACTACTACTACTACTACTACTAATAATAATGATAATGATAATGATAATGGTTGTTGTTGTTATATGTCCCAAATGAATCAGTTAGATTTATAGATTTTAGTGTTTCAATAGATTTAGTAAAAAAGTGTAAAAAAGAATACAGGTTAAAGAACAAGCAATATAAAATAAGCAACAAATGAAAAAAAGGAAACGCTAAAGCAAGTTTTCATTGTAAGGAAGGAAAAAGCATAAGGTCAGATATTCATTTTTAATAGGCAACTTCGATCAGCCCGGTAACTTCATGGTCACTTTATGACTTTTCATTAGATAAGTGTTTTTTTTTCCCTTCTCAATTCATTAGTAACATTTGCCATTCTGACCTGCTAATAATAGTGATCAGCGCCGTCTCTCTACAGAGAACCCAAGAGCACTTTGCCCTGTTTCAAAAAAACCTCCTACTAGAATGTTGTGAGGCTCTTCCAGCTCACCGGAACATCAGGTGCCCATTAGGCTCCGAAAATTCAGCCCAGCTTCAGTCGGAAGCCTTAATGAAAAATCCATTAAAGTGTATACCATGCTGTGAATACTGGGAAGCTTTGCTTCGCTGAGGTCAGAGATAGGATGGAAGGGTTCTCTGAGTTTTTTGGTAAACAACTTTTTCGTAAACAGCTTCAAGCATGTGAAAGAAACACGACACATTACGCATCGGGACAAGTTTATTTTTGCCATTGTTTGTCACGGAAACAGAATTAGAAAATATGCTGTTATGGTTATACTTGAGTGAATGTAATATTTTTGAAAAGCACAGGTTGTGTGTTAGTGGGATGTTTTGAGTGTTCTTTGTGCTCATTATAGTTTATTGATTTTCCATTCCATTTCTGCCTTTTGTTATTGTATTGTTATACGTCCACAAGAGGGCAATGTGCATTATTTCAAAGATGATTTTCTTTTTCCCCTCCTCAAATGCTCTGGCTAGTTTTGAACACAGAATGACTATGAAATAATTTGATATAAACAAACATGGCACAATATTAACCTGCACAAGGTCTTTAAATATAGTTAATATAGTATGTATTTTATCTTTTTTTGACCCCTAAGGCCTGGCAGTGATGCATTACCAGGACACAAACGAGCTGGATGTGGGGAATAACCCTAAGGTGGGCACCAAACGCTACATGGCCCCCGAGGTGCTGGATGACTCCATTCAGGTGGACTGCTTCGAGTCATACAAACGAGTGGACATCTGGGCTTTCGGCCTCGTGCTGTGGGAGATCGCCAGACGCACAGTCAGCAATGGTCAGTCAGTTTTTTACCTCCACTGATGCCTCCTGTCTGTCTAATCAAACCTTTTTTGCTTCGTGGCTGTAGCCCTTTCAGAAAAAGAGAAAGTGAGCATTTCTCTCATCATCTTAACGCCAACAGTAGACACACAATTAGCCAACTAGCTATCATGAACAAGCCTGACAGGATTTTCTTATTGGATCTCATAATCAGGATTTTTGGCAGAATTCTAAGCCAGTTAAGTTAGTAGCCAGCATAAGTGTTTATCATCCTGTGGTTATAAAATTACACCATCTCAGAAAAGCTTGAATGTCTGCAGATAAACTTTTCTGTAAAATAAAAGCAGTCTGGAATGCTGCTGGTGGTTTTTTTTTTTTTTGGGTACATTTTTGCAAGCTAGTCATTAGTGAATTATAGTTCCCCTGTGGGCACACACCAGAACAGGTGGATGTTGTTTATTTCAAAAAATCATAGGCTACAATTTTCTCCTTTACAGGCTCATAGAGGCAATTATATTTTCTTTGGAAATGCAAATTTGTTCCCCAAATAACCCTTGGCTAAATGCATCTGTTTGATCCCCAGGCCATACTTTGTGTTAAGTTTGTGCAAAGAAATAAAAATGCAACATCCAAACTATTTGGTAGAATTGTTAGTGGAAACTAGGTAAAATGTGTGGTATACAACAATTTTAAAATGCTAAGCAGAGATATTTAATCAAACTGTATTTATGGAGGTCATGCTAAGCTTGGAATGCAAAGTACGCTTAAGCAGGGGTTAGGAAAGAATTTCTAGGGATGAAAACTGAGTAATTCAACTGTATTCATACTTTAATGTTGATGTTAAAATGAAGCTTGATTATTCATGTGTTGCAGCACTTTACGATTTAATGTTCGTCGTTAATCAGTGGTATTCTGTGCTTTGCTGAATGTGTTAATATAAGATTTTTTTAAATTTGGGACCTCAGTTGAAGTACAAATGGCTCAGCAGAAACAGGGACTGCAGGAAGGAAGCTGAGATACTAGATCAGAAATGTCCCTGTAACATATCTGTGGGACTGACACAAAAACGTTCTAGCGCTATTAATGGCTGAGACTGAAAACATATTGTAGATCAGTCATGTGACACTCGTGCCATCACTAGTGTTTAGTGCAGTATCTGAAATGGACGCCGATTTCTCTCCTGTGCACGGCTTTAGCTTGCTATTAATAGAATCTGTCAGCCGTGAAGCTCGACCCAGGGCACATTTCCATTGCATAATCCACCTGCATAAACCACACATTAGACAAATTAGCACAATTCAGCTTTGGTAATTACCCCACTGCTTATTTGGAAATCTGGATCCCAAATGTGATAATTGGAAAGTAAAATGTGTTTCACTTTTTTTTTTTAACTATTTAATTTATCCAATTTGACTATGCAGGTATTGTAGAAGACTACAAACCTCCCTTCCATGACGTAGTGCCTAGTGACCCCAGCTTCGAGGACATGAAAAAGGTGGTGTGTATAGACCAGCAAAGACCCAACATCCCCAACAGATGGTTCTCAGATTCTGTGAGTATATAGTTGAACACAATCAGTTCAAATGTTGAACATTTTTGGGTCCTTAAGTGTTATTCCTCATTTTAATTTCCTAATCTTAATGCAGTACAGGAAAAGCTATACTGATATTCTGTAAGTGAAAAAGTAAAACATGAATATTCATATATATATATAATCTTGGATACACTTGACACTTGATTCACTTCCCTCTGTTACATTTAGAAGAAAGATCACTTTAAAATTTTGTAACTCTAAAAACCTATGATTCATATTTTAGTTTCTGAATTATGCAAGGAACAAATCTGACTCAACCCTAAACTCTTTAAAAAAAAAAAAAAAAAAAAAAAAAAGAAAAGAAAAAAAAAACATGCATTTTGAACATTATGATGCTTTATTAGCTTAAACATTTTGCACTGTTTTCCATGCAGTTACCAGATGAAAGCCTTAAGGTTAAGAAATCTAAAATGGCATAATAGAGCTGTAACCAGCAACTACTAGCCATTTATTGGTGCATTTGACATTGGAGTCAAAGCAGAAACCTCTTCTCAGCCTCAGTTGCCTCACTGTCTTGAGATAAATGACTCTTGATTCATTCGCTTCATTGTTTGATTCCTTATTCTTTCTCTGTTTTTCAGACTTTAACATCCATCGCCAAACTCATGAAAGAGTGTTGGTACCAGAACCCGTCGGCGAGGCTCACGGCTTTGCGCATCAAAAAGACTCTGACAAAAATCGATAATTCTTTGGACAAAATTAAAGCGGACATTTGAACTCTTTTCATATGGAAGATCCTCAAAGGCCTTTATAATGTCCAGCGGACGACTCGTCTGGAGATCCAGGAAAAAAACAAACACAAAAAAAGGGACCGCACGGGCACAGTGCTCTCTTAGAGGCACAATGTATTTATTTTAAAACGTACAGTGGGACACATTTTGGCATCCAAAGATGGCACAGAGGGCATTTAAAAAGACTGCAGATATGTGACCTAGCTTTCACAGAGACTGTTATTGTAGCAAGACCTGAAAAGGAGAAAGTCGCTTTAGAGCTCCAGTTTACTTCTAACGCAGCTTTGATTTTTAGAACTGTCTGGAAATGACGTCTTTCATTTAGCAATATTGTCAATGCTTCTTTTTGATTAATTGCACTGGCAGTCGCTGGCATTCCTTACTTGCACTGTTACGGAAGAATCTGGAGGGAAAACGATGACAATTTGCCAAAAAAGGCTGTATTTTATATTCCACTAGCATTGTATCCTTATCCATTATCAACCACAGAGATAACGCAAGCAACTTTTAGTTTTACGTTACAGTCTTTTTTTGTTGTTTACTTTTGCACTGCCGTTTACAGTATAATGATAAAAAAGAGCATCTCTGCCTTCATTTATGTCATTCGAGCTGTAATTTATTTAACGTTACGTTTTTGAACCGTACAATAGCCACTCTGTTACTGTTTTGCCTGAGATGTTTAACGTGTCACTGATTTTTTGTATTATTGAGCATTTAGCTATTTTCCTTTTGTTTGTTTCATAAGCTTTATTGAGTATAGATGCTAAAGTAAATAAAAAAAGATTCTTAACTCAAAAACATTAGGCAATGCCTGTAAACTGTTTATAAATGAGTATTTGCACTGACCACACAACCTACGTTTTAAAAAAATGTTGGTTTATTTTATTTCCTATTTAAATATGTAATTTTACTGTAGTAATTAAGACAGTATAGATTTCACCCTAAACTTATTTTTTATGATGTAATGATTAGCAGATTTCATCATAAAATGTTTATTTGGCTGTTTTGCCAAATTCTTTTAAGAAACACAGAGCTACAAATCTCATAATTGGTATTAAATACATCATAGATTAGTGTTGATGGGTCATAAAATGTAAGAACCAATGAGATTTCAATACGCAAATGTCATCTGTTATTATATTAGGTTGTCAGGGAAAGTGGATAGTGTATGTGTAGGTTTGGAGGCGTTTCCAATTTCCACATTCGTACAATTTGGATTTTTTTTAGGGTGAAAGTGTAGTGTTTCTGCAGCTTTCTATTTTCAAATGCCATTATTATATAATCCCTTTTTATGCAATTTATTATTTATTGTAGAAAAAAATTGGGGACTTTGATTGTGATTCTAAGAAATAGGTCTCACATCAAGAATTTAAACAACTTTTTTCATGCTTTATGAACAAAAACAGAGTTATAAAACACAGTTCACATTGACTGTGTCAACCACATCAATGATACAAACTTTTGTCAAAATATGAGATGAGAGAGCTGATACACAGACCCTTTCTCGCTCTGTTTGACTTTAGAAATTAGCTGTGTTTTTGGCAAAATGAAGGTTTTTCCATGTGAAAAAATACAGCCAAATATGCCAAGCATGGCATTCCTTTGCATGAATTTATTATCCTAAAAAAAATATGATTCTGTGAAAAATCTGTACTGAGCGGAAAAAAAAAAAAAAGAAAAAAAAGGAGGGGATGTACAAGAGACCATTTTATCAGAATTACCAGAATCTGTTAAATGTGACTTATTGTTTTATGGGAACTGGTAAAGCCATTGCATAGAGGATTAAGTTAATTTTAAGATGTACAGGCGCATTATAAATTATTAAAATCAATTAATGAAAAAACAAAGTTCATTTTATTGTCCAGAGGCAGATATTAGGGTTGCAGCAGAACACACAGCTCCTGTGCTTGTTGTATACCACTGGATCATTCTTTATTCACATTGAAAACTTCTTTTTATGTGTGAATAGAGCTGGATAGATTTTTGCTACTAAGTAAATATCTTGCCAATGTTTTGGACTTTTTTGGCAGCAGCTCAGCAGCCTTTCTTTCCTCCTCGTTGGTGTTTAACAGGTTTTTGGAAACACTTTCTTAGTCAAATATTTCAAGGTCTATTGTAACTTTTAAGCAAATTCACGCTTACTCTGTGTTTATACAGTCCCCTCTGAAAGTACTGGAATGGCAGGGCAAATTCTTTTTCTTTCGCTATACATTGAAGACATTTGAGTTTGAAATGAAAAGATGACTATGAGATGAAAGATCAGAATTTCAGCTTTCATTTCCTGATATTTACATCTAGATGTCTTAAACAGCCTAGAACATGGCACGTTTGGTGGCAGACCACTCAATTTTTAGGTGAGCAAAAGTATTGGAACAGATAGTTTGAAAGTAAATAACACTTAATAGTTGGTTGCATATCCCTTGCTTGCAGAAACTGCATCAAGCCAGTGATCCCCTGACATCACCAAACTGTTGCATTCTTCATTTGGCTTGTACGGCAGCTTCTTTCAGTTGTTGTTTGTTTTGGGTGGTTTCTCCCTTCAGTCTTCTCTTCAGGAGGTGAAATGCAATGATTGACTTGGCCAGTCTAAAACTCTAAAACCACTTTTTTCCCCCTGATGAAGTCCTTTGTGTTGGCAGTGTGTTTTGAGTTCCCCCCAATTAGATTGGATGCATTTCTCTGTAAATTGGCAGACAGAATGTTTCTGTAGACTTCTGAATTCATTGTGCTGCTACCATCATGAGTTACATCATCAATAAAGATTAGTGAGCCCATTCCAAAAGCAACCATGCAAGCCCAAGCCATGACACTACCTCCACCATGCTTGACCGATCTTTGTCCATACTTTCCATCACTTTGGGAGAGGTTAATCTTGGTTCCAGAACTTTTGTGGCTCATATCTATTTCTTTGCAGATTCTTACTGCTGATGAGTGGTTTGCATCTTGTGGTACGGCCTCCATATGTCTGCATTTGAAGTCGTCTTTGAACGGTGGATTGTGATACCTTCACCCCAGCCCTGTGGAGATTGTTGGTGATATCACTGACTGCTGTTTTTTGGGTTTTTCTTCACAGCTCTCAGAGTGTTGCTCTTATCAACTGCTGTTGTTTATCTTGGCTGACCTGTTCGATGTCTGGTTATTAGTACACCAGTGGTTTCTTTCTTTTTCGGGACATTCCAAATTGTTGTATTGGCTATGCCCAATGCTTGTGCAATGTTTCTTTTCCCTAGGTTGGTCTGCCACCAAAGGTGTCATGTTCTAAGTTAACATATCTAGATGTAATGAAAGGAAATGAAAACTGAAATTCTGATCTATAGTCTCATATTCATCTTTTGATCTCAAATCCAAATGTCTTCAGTGTACAGCAAAAAAACAAACAAAAAAAAACAACAACTTCTTGAAGTGCGATCAGGAACTATTTGAGTGGCTAGGCCTTATTCTTCTGATCCACTGGAAATGCATTAGAACATAATGGACCATGTGCTACAATCAGGTGCAACTTTACCTTACAACCTTCCTTTTGAATATAAACTGAGCACAGGGAAGCAGAAGATGGCAATTACATTTATATAAAGCAGAAGTGCTTTTAACATTGCTGCAAATGCACTGTGGATTTGGCTTAAGTGAACTTGGAGTAGGTCTATTTCATTAGTGTGAGTTATTGTGCATTTCAAAGAAATCAGCAATTTCAAAATTTTGTACAAGACCCAGTGTTGTTTTTTTTTTTTTTTTTTTTTTGGCTTCTTTTTTTAGAGCACTGTTTCAGAATGGCATTTTATTCTGCCATATACTCAGACAAAATTCAACTGAATGCACTACGCAAGCAGAAGTGGATGCAGTAATGCCCTGTCCAAGAGTTGTTTGGCTGCTGGTCTTTGACACACTCACTCTACCCTTGGCCTGATTCTCGCCCAAATACATGTCACACGCACTGTGCCAAAGTTGGAGCACTATGCATTCAGCTGCCCAGTGAACCAGTAAGCAGTGCAGGCATTTCAAAATATGATTATATATGTGTAAATCTGGCATCTGCTCTCTGTATCCATTCAATAAACTCAGTGACCACTTGATAAAACTTCATTTCTGTCTCAACATAGTATTTAATTCTGAAGTGCTGCCAAAAATCCTCTTTCCTGTGAATTACCACTGTGGTCTTCTAGTAACCGATTACTGCACTTAAATACTATTTTTTAAAAATCTATTTTGTATCTTTTGGAAATGTTATATATTCCTCTAGGTCTACTACAATTAATAGAGATTAGGCTTACTTACTGTTTATCAAAGTGCAATTAAGGACAAGCATTTTACCTCAAGCTTAATTTTAGATGCTACACTCAGTAATAGTGGAGTTAAAGTTGTTAAGAATTTCCATATAAAATTGAATTTAATTGAGATTTTTTATAGCACTTTTAACAGATTTTATCACAAAGCAAGTGGCAAGGAAAAACTCCCTGAGACGACATAAGGAAGAAACCTTGAGACGAACCAGATAACAAAGGGAACAGAACCTCTTCTGAGTGACAAAGTAGTGAGATTATAAATCATTAATCTTCTACAGCTTTTCACCATAAAGTCAAACAGTGCTAAGTGTCTTGAGAGGATGCTCAGTATGAGCATATGGTGAATAAATCTTGGAATCAGTACAGGAAAGTCTTTATGATTACAGCAGTAGTTCTTAGGTTTATTTAACACTAACTGTGTTTACAGTTGAACTGTAATGAATCCTGCACCTAGCTGGAGTTTCTCTAATCATTGTTATTTGACTGGTTTTATGTTGGTAAAACACTATTTCTTTCTTGTATGCACATACATTTGGTTTGGACACAATGTAAACAGAGACTTTTAATAATAATTTAGAGAGTTTGTAAACAGTTTGCGCAATCTACAGTTTCATCAATTACAACAACAGTCAGTTTTTACACTATCAATGGCTCCAATCAGAAACAAGCTACGATGGTGACACTCACTATTTTACACCATTCTGCACATGCTCAGTAGCATCCTCTGCTTACCTGTAGAAGAACGCTAACTTAATCATTGCTCTGTAGAATTTTTTTAATTAAAAGTCAGATTTTGAAGAAAGTATGCACGTAGTTTTCCTCATCAGGAGAACATTTTGATTTGTTTATTTTGTATGCAAATGAATACAGGCCAGTTTTGATCAGTAGCATATCAGATTTCGATGTTTGACAGTGTGGGGTCAGTTATCAGTCTTACCAGTATAAACTATTTAACAAAACAAAAGAATAAAGCTTGAACACCCAAGCATTTGTGTGACCCATGATGTCAAACATTTATGCACCATTTTAGCGAACAAAGTGCTCCATGTAGTGCAGACATTGTAGTTCTTTACTGCACTATAAAAATTATTCGTTAAAAAATATTCTCCCACAGACTTAATGATTTAATGACACTGACCTTTGACAAGGAAAAAACAAAGAAAATTCCCCCTCATCTAAGAATTCCTACTTGGAAAGTCAGGATTGTTTACTCGAATCAAAATTAAACACACTCAAGCTCTGTTTCTGTTTAAAACATTCTTGTTGTCATGATCTGCATCTCAGATCAAAAATTCTGACGTTATTCAAATTGTTGTATTGTATTCAAATGTATTTAGCTGCCTAACTATAGGCCAATATAAAACCTCCCCTTTATCTCCAAGATCCTAGAAAAGGTTGTAGCACAGTAGCTTTGCTTATACTTACTGTACATAGGAATAACATTCATGAAATGTATCAGTCAGGATTTAGGCCTCATCATAGCACAGTGACAGCGCTGGTTAAAGTGGTAAATGACCTACTACTGGCCTCTGACCAGGGTTGTGTCTCCTTGCTTGTGTTGCTTGACCTTAGTGCAGCTTTTGATACCACTGATCATGCTATTCTCCTCGATAGACTAGAAAATGTTGTAGGCGTTAACGGAACGGCCCTCTCCTGGCTCAGGTCTTATTTGGCTGATCGTTATCAGTTTGTAGACATAAATGGTGACTTCTCTAAGCATACTAAGGTGAAGTTTGGTGTTCCACAAGGCTCTGTCTTAGGCCCACTGCTCTGACAAGACAGAACTACTTGTACTAGGAAAACATGCAGCTAGAAGTAAGCTCTCTGATTACATAATAACTCTGGATGGCCTTTCTGTTTCATCATGTGCAGCAGTAAAAGACCTTGGTGTGATTATTGACTCCAGTCTTTCATTTGAAGCTCATGTAGATACTATTACTAGGATAGCTTTCTTTCATCTCAGAAATATTGCTAAGATAAGAAATATATTGTCACTACACGATGCAGAAAAATTAGTTGATGCTTTTTTTACCTCTAGGTTGGATGTTCCAGTAGATGCATAAACAAGCTCCAGTTAGTCCAGAATGCAGCAGCGAGAGTCTTTACTAGAACCAGAAGATATGACCACATCACCCCTATCGTATCCACACTTCCTTGGCTCCCAATCAAATTTCATATTGATTATAAAATACTACTATTGACTTATAAAGCACTAAATGGTCTCACGCCACAGTACCTGAGTGAACTTTTGGTCCTTAATGATCTTTCATGCTTACTTTGATCAAAAGGTGCAGGCTATTTTGATTCCTCAAATAGTGAAGACTGCGGCAGAGGGTAGAGTTTTCTCGTACAAAGCCCCACAGTTATGGGACAACCTTCCAGTTAGTGTTCGGGGCTCAGACACAGTCTCAGTGTTTAAGTCTAGGCTGAAAACATATTTGTTTAGTCAAGCCTTTTGTGAAGTTTTGTCTTAGGTGAAGGAGCAGGTCTGGAGGGTTCACAGGCATAGAGTGTTGTGGTGAACAGGGATGTTTGGATGCTGTCACCCCCCTTCTCACAAGTTCACTCAGGTTTGTCAACAATGGGGTGGCTGGCCGCTTTATGTCCCAGGGTGCACTCATGTCTGTGTTACCTTCTGGCTCTCCCTTTTAGTAATGCTGTCATAGTCTAGTCTTGCCGGAGTCCCTGCATGCACTCTGCACACAAAGTACACTGTCCTTAACTATCATGGGACAAAAGCTTACCTAACAATCTCTCCCTCTCTCTCCCTCTTTCTGTCGAGTTACATGCTACATGCTACTCCTGAGATACGAATGATCCTGACCCCTTCTGCTCTCCAGACCTGCCTGATCCATCCTGCTGCCCTACTTCTGATTGGAGTTCTCATTGTTTGAGATCGCACGCTGCTGCTGGGGGTGGCCCCACATGGAAGGCCTGAAGATCAGTGGGATTGTTGGGGATGGTGCCACTTGGGGGCTGTGGGGCTGGCATGGGGATCTCATATCGGGAGTTGTACTGTGGTGCCTTTGGGGCTGCGGTTGCCACGAGCAGCTTTGTACTCAGGACTCCATCAGTGGACAGTGGATATGTTTAACAACCTGGACTTCTTGTGAAAACTGTGATCAATTTACTGGTTGCATAATTGCACTATTTGTCCATATAGTACACAGTTATAGAAGGGATTTATTTATAATTGCGCTATCCGTTAGCACCCAGATGTTAGCACCCAGATGCTGGTTCCTCTCAAGGTTTCTTCCTCATATCGTCTTACGGAGTTTTTCCTTGCCACTGTCGCCTCTGGCTTGCTCATTAGGGATAAATTCACATATTTACAATTTATTTTGCTTTAATTTAATTTGAATCTATTTATTTCTGTAAAGCTGCTTTGTGAAAATGTCCAGTGTTAAAAGTGCTATACAAATTAAATTGAATTGAAAATGTATTAATCTATAAAATCCAGAAGGTTTAAAGGCTACATGAGAGGTTTGTAAATGCAAACGCTAACCAGAATAGAAAAAACGGTTAGTGTTGGTACTCAGTAACATTCTAGAATAGTACATGTAGTATATGATTTAAGATAGGACATTAGTTTGTTTACTCAACTGGAGACACAGTGTCACATTATTAATGCTTTTCATTCATTTCCAAGGACATGCACAAGTGACGCCCCAGATGACCTCAGGATACATGCGGCAGCCATTTTGCACACGCATAATTTAAAGCAACTAAGCTAACTGACCCTTTACAACTGACCTGGCACTCAAGGTGTTGGTTGTAATGTTTTGTATACTGTACATATTCTTTGACGCTAACATAAAAATAGTATTTGTTTATTACGAATATACACTACTCAAGATTTACAAGATTTACAAGTGACAAATTTCCTGGGAACATTTTTGGTTGTGACAAATAGTTCTTTTATGTATATTTCTTACATACAGTACTGTGCAAAAAAAAAACATTTTTTTTTTTTAGTACTAACTTTGTTGTAGATTTTTATTTTATGACTTCTACATTATCGAGTCAGTACAAAAGCATTTTAGATTTCCAAGCATTAGTAATTTAATGTTACAAAAAAATGCTCGTATGCCAGTAATGAAAGCACTTTTCAGGCAAAAACATAATGAAGGCTGCTGGGTTTTGAATGCGCAAAAAAAAAAAAAAAAAAAAAAAAAAAAGCAAGTGCGACAGTCAAACTGGGGCTGGTTCTGCAAGATGCTAAGTAAAACTTACCAGCTAATTTCTTTATAAAACTGCACAAATTGTACCCGAGACTAATCATTTATTTATTTATTTAAAAAAAAAAATCACATCAAATATTGACTTTGCTTCATTTATTATGGTTTACTGCTCTTTATAGTATTTTTTCAATGTAGAAACATTTAATTTCATTATTTTTGAAGGCATCTTTGCTCTACAGTATTTGCACAGTACTGGGTATACACACACACACACACACACACACACATATATATATATATATATATATATATATATATATATATATATATATATATATATATATATATATATATATATATAGTCTATACCTATTTTATGCTCTCTACTATATTCACCTTTGGTTGTTTTTAAAGTGCTTTAGAAATGACTTACTTACAAATGTTATAATTGACTTTGCAACTCTTTGTATATAAATATAGTCCAGGATTTGCACAGTACTGGGTATACACACACACACACACACACACACACACATATATATATATATATATCTTATAGAGGCTAGCTCTCTCTCTTGCACGGTACTGGGTACACACACATACATAGGCTACACACACACACACACAAATATATATATATATATATATATATATATATATATATATATATATATATATATATATATATACACCCACTATATAGATAGTACTGTGGTAGTACTATGGTACTATTGGTTGCTTTCAAAGTGCTTTAGAAATTACTTACAAATGTTATAACTGACCCCACTCTCCCCTAGGATATTGTGTTTTTGCATTACCAATAACTCCTTGTATATAAATACAGTCCAGGTGCGAGTGCGTGTGCTGTGTCGGTAGGCTCGCGCTGTAATCGGTTTATATTCCGGTGTGGGCCGGAGGCGGGGCGGATTACCTCCCCCCGGCCTTTTACTGCGCTTTTATCCGAGCGCTCCGTTTTCTCCCCAGCGGGTGAGAGTGCAGTAAGGCGAGCCGCGGCGTGAAGAAGTCACGGATGAAGAAAAGCGTGCGATGCGAGTGTCAGAGGGAAAAGCAGCGGAGTTGCTAGCCGAGCCGTGCGCGCGCGTGTGAAGGCGAAACGCGGATGTAGCACATGGATTGTTTCGGTCTCAGGTGTGCGACGCTGCTGCTGGCGGTGACGCTCGCGCCGCTCGTCACAGGTAAGCAGATCCGCTCCGTTCATGAAATTCACGCCGACTGCTTCCAGGAACTGACTTTGGCGAGTTCTCTTATGCCTCTTGTGCACCGGCTGACCTCTCATAAAACTTCATGGCGTTTTTTTTTTTTTTTTTTTTTTTTTAAATACAGTTTAATTATAAACTTGCAATAGGACTATGAACCTGTGCGGCTATAAACGCACGCGCCTGTTATGCAACGCTACTGTGCACCGGAGAGAAGTCGAGACACTGGATGGGATTTTCTCTTTAAAGGAGGAATAAAGTGCAGTTTCTGTCTCTAACACCTCCACCTGAATGCAGGCTTCCCTCAGTCCTGAGGCTCATGTTGGCGGTGTGTTTGCCTGCTCTGACACCCCTGACTCCCCTCATCACTCAGTTACAACACTTCATGGGGTTAAAATGGTGTTCGAGCAGGTCAAACATTTAAATGTGTAATACTACTCGATAGAAATCCTGTCTTTACCAGTAGGACTGTGCAATAAATTGTTTGTTAGTTTCTTATCACAATATTTGCTTTTGCAATACTGATATCACACTATTGTAATCTATGGCCTGTTTTGTCCGATCAATCCTGAAGGTGCAAAACAAATTTTCTATGAATGCATTGGGCAATTGTGGCATAAACAAACAAACAAATAACCTCTTGAGATCTAAACTAATGTGTGCTGTGTAGTTTATCAGTTTACAATTTCCACTTAACAGCAACCTGATTGCTATGGAAATTATACAATCTCTTCAATCAGGAAGAATTCTGGGAAAAGAATAACCCAACTGTTCTCATATAAGGGTCTTATGAGAATAAACACACTAAGTAGCTGGGAGAAAATGCAATGTTCTCATACTAGACAGACAGACAGACAGACAGATAGATAGATAGATATTCACCAGTTTGTTGTAATATTTTGCAAGACCTTTTGCAGCTGCAGTGTAATACCACAAATATGTTGTAAATACACACATGCTGCTTTACAGGCTTTGAATGTAGCACTGATGTCCTGCCCATCAGTGAGTTAAGTGTGTGTAATGAGGCTAAACGTAACCTCCTGTCCTCTACTAATCTGGCTTTATGAGATTTGTAGTGAAGTTTATATTTGTGTTGTTTACTTTACTTTGTTTTGGGGTCAGGGTGGTGGTGTTTTTTAGTGTTGCAGTGTGATCGAGCTCTGAAACACAGGGGACTGTCTCAGTGTTTACTGAAATGATTTCTGATCAGTTTTTGTCCTTTATTTTTTTTCTATCATATTTTTTGTTCATTTTCTTTGTTTCTTAGTTTCATTTCCATTTCTTTTTAGCCTTCTGTTTCAGATAGAATCTGCTGTTGGTAGGGGCAGGTGATTTTATTAGAGTTTGATTCTGCATGTTAAAACTCTGTGTTTCAGTGGTTGATGTTTTGGAGAAAAATGCCTCCTTATGGTCAAACACTGTATTGTCTCTGGCTTCATTCTTAAGGATTCCTTCTGCTGTCCATAGTTTACTGTTATATCTTGAATGACTTTCTCTTTATAATAATTTTGTGACAAAACATTGAGGTTAAGATGACATGCTCAGTTCTTATATTCGTCTGGATGACACCCCTACCCCGTGCTCCCTACCCCAGGTATACACCAGACCACTAGGGGGGTAATAAAGCTTCATGTCATGATACCACAAATGCCTGGTATAATGAGGCAGCACTATTATAAACCCATTCTATCCAAGCATTAGCCATCTCTAAATATAGATCTCTCCGAATCCAGAGTGTTTAAATCGTTCAGATTTAAAGCCCCAGTGAGCGATTTGAAAACATTTTTGCATTACTTCTGCTAAAACATGCTGTACTGCTTACTGCATTTTTTCAGCTTTTAAATAACTTGTTTTCCAAAAAAAACAGACTTTTTGCCCCAGTAGTCATCTTTTCATATTAATAGTGCTCTTCCTGCTCTTGACCTGTTAGTTCTTGAATTAAGAGGTCTCTTTCTGAAGTTAATGAAGTTCAGGACAGACCCAACTTTTTCACTGTTTTATAAAATGAAGATAGACTTCCTCATCTTATTGAAGTAAATTGAAGTACCTTAATCTCAAGATGATGGGGTTGGAAATGGGAACATAATAGTTTTGAGAGTTAACTGGACATGCGTAACATTTTTCAGGCATGATTTAATTAATTTGCCGATTGAACAAGGAGCCCTTGTGCTCTTTCGTAAATGCCTGTTGTCAAGAATACTTTATCAAGTCTGCAGTTTTCCCTGAAGCTTTAGTTTCTCAAGCTGAACTCAAACCTACCAAGAGTTATTGCAAAAAGTGTTGCTGCAACTGGCAGTCCTAGAAATATTCCCAGTAGAACAATTTTTTATTATGTGTTTGAGTGGCCTTAAGTGGCCCTGGCGTGTTTTTGTGTATACTGTTAGAAACCTTGAAATACTATTTTTGATTTGTATAGTTACATTATAATTCTTTTTCATTACATAGACACATTTATCCAACATGAGACAGAGTACAATCCAAGGAGTATTAAAGCAGCAGACAGGGATAGAAGTTCTGAAAACCTTTTGATCAAAAAACACGGTGACACGGTGACGAACTTGGTAGCATTGATTGCCTCACAGCTCCTGGGTCCTCTGTTCGATCATAAGCTTGGGTTACTGTCTGTGTGGAGTTTCTGTATCCCTTCCCTCTAAGTTTCTCTGGTTTCTTCCTGCCTCCCGCTACACTAAATTGCCCCAAGTTGTGAATGTTTGTGTGTGCACGGTGCTCAGTGATGGATAGGCATCCCACCCAGGGTGTATTCCCATTTCGTACTCCAGATCCACTGTGACCCTGACCAGGACAGGGTTGCTGATGATAAATGAACAAAAACATTTTACTAGCACTTTTATCCAAAGCCAGTTAGATCAGATGAGGGGTTAAGAGCCTTGCTCTAGGATCCAACAGTGGCAGCTGGCCAGTGCTGGGATTTAAACTCATGACTTTCTGATCAGTAGCCCAATACTGTAACCGCTGTGCCATCACTGAGACCAGTAGTTTTTGAAGTAATTGAAGAAAAATACATCTACTTGTGGTCAATGATTGTACCTGCCCACTGCTGAAATATTGTGTATGGCACTGATTGTGAACAGTTTGTCATTGTTTACCTAGGACATGACCAGTGTGGTAAGTACATCTGTGTCGAGTTGTGATTTTTTTTTTTCCAATTTCTCTCTGCTGTTCTCAATTCTGTCAAATGACATAAATGTAAATGTAAGTACATCTGAAAGAGTGTATATAACTGGGGTGTACTAACATAAAATATATCTAAAAATCCACTGACTAACTGCTGTATGAAGTATGCTTGTATACGACCTTGTGAGGTGATTGATTCTACTTCTCACCTCATTTTCTCTTTGAGTGTGTCCAGAGGAGGACGTTGGCATGGAGACTTTGAAGACCACGATGCTTTTTTTGCTCATGCTGCTGAAAAGTGTTTAGAGAAAAGCTAGCTAAAATGCATGCTGCACATTTCACTATCACTTTGTTCTGGGTTTTAATGTGTTTAAAGTGTAAGCTGTTGGATAGCAAGCAGCTTATGCAGCAAAGAAGGAAAATTAAAGCCATTCGAAACAGTCAGCATGGAAAAAAAATCATTTTGATGTGGATGTAAATGTAGCCAGGTTTTTTTTTAAACTGAGGAAGCCCTGCTTTTTACATTGTACAAGAGAAAATCAATTCAGACAAAATAAATCTTTGCAGGCTTTGAAGGATTTTGCTTGGCCTTTTTTAACATCTATCTCTATAGTTTTCACAGTCTATTCTTTCCCAACAGGAACTAGTTAATTTAAAGGACAGATACTACAACTACGTTGTAATATAATTACACTAAATTAGGAAAATAAGCCTAGAAGCAATTGTTATAAATAAGAAAGTGTTTGGATTCTAGGTTCTGTGGTTCACTATGAGATTTCTTGAATACAATCCTGGATCACATCAGGATAGAAATGTTACCAGAGGACATCATAGGATAAAGGTGATCAGTCAGAAGAACTTTGTATTGATTTGCAGTGACTCTTACTTCTTACTTCTATTTCTGTGCTTACTGTCAATATGAAAGAATTAAATGCTACATTCTAGCTAGGCAAATTGTTCATGTCAGTCATTACCTATGGGCCATGGAGCATCTGATATCTTTCTGATACTTTTCTGGCCACAAGGTTCAGGATCTTGGAGGTTATAATCTGATTGGCTGTCCACATTTCCGTGCAGCAGATTTTAGTGGCAAAAGAAACTTTTGATTGCTGCGAAACAGTGACTTGTTTTGAAGCAAGCTATAGTCACTGGGCTGCAAAGTGTTCACAGACTCCCATCTTTAAAATTTATTAAAGGTCTGTGGTTCTTCTGTGGCATAGACTTTTACCTGTTTTCTGGATTGTTCTTTGAAAGCAGGAGAGTTTAACCTGTTTTAGCAGGACAGGTACGAGTGGGGCAGTTTGAGATTAGCACAGTGTTAGCCTAAGCAGCCTTACCCAGATTTACTTGCAGTCTAAAGTCCTGGATCCTGTTGCATAACATGAAAAAGCACAACTCAGTCAACTCAGCTAGTGGCCACAAGATGGCTAATGGCCATAGAAGTTAAGCAGATTATACCCATCTTTATGTGTCTATATCTAGCTATTAGCTGTGGCGCAACATGAGGACAATGCATGTTATGTTTCTTTTGGGGGATCTTTTCTAGGGACCTATTTGTGGACTTCAGTTTGACATTTAATACAATTATTTGGGATTTGCTCCATTCCAAACTTGCCAAGCTCAGCATACCTGCCTCCACCTGTAACTGGATCTGCAGTTTTCTGACTGGTGGAGGCAGCAGGTGAGGCTGGGGAAACTCACATCTGGAACCCTGACCATGAATGCTGGTGCACCCTTTTTCCTCTGCAGTATTCTTCTCTGTAAAATATCATTCCATGTACAATCTTCTTATTGCCTTACAATTACTAACTAATGGCCAAAGGTATGTGGACAGCTGACCATCACACTCATATGATGGCTGGGTTTTGCCCAAACTGTTGCCACAAAGTTGTACGCACACAATTGTATAGAATGTTGTATACAACAGGTTTTAGTGTTCAAGAATAGTTGTAACAACCAGTTTTTTCCTCTGTGTGTTTCCAGCACTTAAGTGTGTGTGTCAGCTGTGTGCGAATCACACCTGCGAGACGGAGGCTGAGGGCGCATGCTGGAACTCGGTGATGCTCATCAATGGGAAGGAGGAGGCCGTAAAGTCCTGCCTGTCCCCCAGTGAGCTGAAGGGACAGGTGTTCTGCTACAGCTCCAAAGATGTGTCAAAACGCAACTGCTGCTTTACTGATTTCTGCAACAACGAAACACTTCACTTACGCCCAGGTACTGTGCCTTCTTTTCTTCTGTTTAGCTATCCTCTGAGGGATGATTTGATTTGATATACTGTAAGTGAAGAGTTGTCATAGTGTCTCCTAAGCCCTGGTGTCCCAGGAGGACAAGTACTACTATACTAACTTTACATATACACTGATTTGCCAGTATATCAGGTAAACCTACCAGAGAGGTTACTCAGTGTAGTACATCCGTTAATACTGCACACTTCCTCTACCCCATGCTTTAATGGAAACATTCCACCACTGAGCAGATATTATTTGATTGGTGGATCAGTCTGATGGTAGAAATGACACTGATGTGTTGACACTGGTGTGTGGTTCTGGTATGAGTGTTTTAGGCACAGTAGCATTATCTGAGAATTTAACAGAAACAGTCCACAGAACAACCTATCCAGCTAACAGAAATCATGTGGTCAGACACTTATGAATGGTAGAGGACAATTAACATAAACTGTGTGTGTGTGTGTGTGAGACTTGAACCTGCTGTATTCAAAGACTGTCCTGTGCTCATCCCAGGACTCTTATTCACACCTCTATTCGCAGGTTCACATTGAACATCCAACACACTACGTACTCTTCTGTAGTTGCATACTATAATGCTTTATAATCCCACTAACCGGTGTCACACAGAAAAGTATGGGTTTTGAGTCTTTTTCCTCTCATGATTTCTTTCTCAGGCCACTGTTCCTTGTGGCTTGTTCATCAAGGATCTAAAGCTACATCCAGATGTCTGTAAAACCACTTTGTGGCAATGGCAATTGTTAAAAGAGTTATAGAAATAAAACTGAACTGAACTGAATAACTCAATACCTAGAAAAGTATGTCTACCTGATAAAATGTCCAATTAGTGTAGATGCAAAAAAGGCAACTTGGTGTATAAATACCCAGGACAAAACAATTATTCACATTCACTAATAGCAGCACCTTATTGTATGATGTCAACAGGCTATGAACAAATGTAATTTTCATGAAACCAGTTGTTGGACAGACCCTGAGGTTGGCTTTTGGGCCTCAAGGCTAGGCAGAACATAATCCAGGGTGGCTCTATGTAGGGTGCATAGAGCCAAGTGTGTGTGTGTGTGTCTGTGTGTGTATATGTGTGTGTGCGAGTGGGAGAGGGAGAGAGAGAGAGAATGAGACTTGTTCAAAATCACCAAGTCAAGTGGAATTTTATTGTCATTCCTCTATATAGCATTGCACCCAATGACAGGAAGAATGGGATAATAATGAAAGGAACTTTTTCAATACACTGGAATCTTAACCTGAGAGCACTGGTGCTGCTAATAAAATGAAGGAATGCATGTGCAATTTTTGGCACAATTTTGGTGTCCCGGGCAAAAGTTAGATATCGTAAAAGAATTTATAACTCATGCGGCAGCTACAAATACAGTAGAGGCATAAATGAAACATGCTAATGGACAGGAAAATATCCTTAAGCTCACTTTGAAGAATGTTCCTGTTTTTGTGACGCCATTTTTTTGCACACGCCTGGATGATGGTGATTGATTATGTTAACAGGACGTAGTAATTATCTGTAATCACAGGTTAGAGGATCGTTAGAGGATCTTCATCATTCAAGCTGACATGGAGAACATGTTATCTGTTGTAGAATTCAGCCAAGATTTTATTGGGATCTCATATATTGTGACAAGTAATAAAACACTCCTGAGATAGCACATTGTAAAACTGGTAAAAAAGAGAGAAATGACTCATTTTTTTGTCCAGGAATCTTAGGACATTAATGAAGAAGGTCAGTGCAATGTTGTAATACTGAACTGGTAAAGAGATTACTTTCTAATGTGTGCTTTTGAAATCTCAATATCAAATTGGGGTGGCATGCTGGTGCAGTGGGTAACATTGATACCTCAGAGCTCCAGTGTCCCTGGTTTGACTTTGAGTTTGGGTTACTGTTTATGTGGAGTTTTGCATGTTCTCTCTGCATCCGTGTGGGTTTCCTCCAGGTTCTATGGTTTCCTTCCACCTTCATGCCAATAGGCAGAATAGCTATGCTAATGTTTGTGTGTGTTTGTGTGTGTGTGGTGCCCTGTGATGTACTGGCATCTCATCAAAGAGATCATCCAAGATATATTCCTGCCTCACACCCATTGTTCCCAGTCTAGGCTTTGGATCCATCAAGACTCTGACCAGGATAAAGTGCTTACTGAAGATGAATAAATATCAAATCATGAATGTGCTCATAGACTAAAGCGTTGTCTAATTCTCTCTCAGTCTAATGAATGAAAGACACAATTTGAAATAAAAGGCAAGTCTTTTTGTATGTATGAGCATGTGTGATCTCAAATTTTGACCCCTGGCAGATGAGAAAGACGTGGATCCTCTCATGCTGAGCTGTGATATAATATCCTGGCAGGGTTACGTGCACACAGGCAGTGTTATCTCCCAGCTGAGAGTTATTAATACTTCACTATGGTCTAATGGGAGGTGTGGAAACTCAAACTGAGCACTGGCTTCGCAGATACACTCTGCAAAGGGAAGATAGGCTGAAGATAATGCAATAGATCATCTACTTCAAACTTGCCCTTATGCCAGTCTTTAATGATAGAGTGATTAGAGCTAAGTGCTGCCTATAGTGTGTAAAAGGAGATTTAGTCAAAGATATACCTGAAACTATCGTCCTGATTTGCTCAGGGTTATATTTCTTTTGTATGTAAGGGATTGATGGTTTCTTAACAGTCATAAACCATCTGTTAGTGACAGTTAGTTAGCTGCTAATCTTGAGACTTTGCCATGCACTTTTTTTCTCAGGGTGAACTCGGATATTACACTACAGCTGATGAGATCATGACATTGCCCTCTGATGCCAGTGAACCTGTTTCAGTGTGCTGGCACATGGCTCTAAAAACACAAGTCCACTGTGAACCTGCAAAGGTTTGCAGGATTTCTAAACATTTTAAAAGCTTCTTATGTTTTGTAAATGAGACCTATGGATATCTTTGAGTCAGTGCTTGTTTTATGAGTCCTTCTGCATTTTTAAGTAAGGTAGTCTTGCTATGATGTGTCCACAGTTTCCCTTGAAATGCTTCTTGAGTGATGGTCTAATGTAAGAAATGTAAGGGTTAGATGAGCCAGCCCTTTTATTCAAGTGTGAACGAGAGAACAGAGAACACTGATACTTAATTGGCAAATTAAATGAATGCCGTTGCACCTGGATGTTTAGCAACAATATGTTTGTTGGACTCAAAGTCAGAAAGTGCTTTGTGTGGATTTTTTTTTCTCTTCAAGTGTGTTCAAGAGTGAAAACAGTTTTGATAAAAGCTAAGTGGGAGAGACAAGCATCATCGACCTTGTGATTGGTGAGGGTCAAGATTACATAAATCTTATCCAAGACTAGGACCTATTTTACATAAAAAGCACGAATAGTTAAGTGCATATAGACATTGGAAGGCCACAAGACCAGCATTAACCAAATTAGAAAGCAGTCATGGATTTAGATTATGCTGGATTTTAAAAGACTTAACAAAGGGGGCTAGTTCTATCCTGCTCACCCTTGTACATCAATTCCTTTTTTAACAAATGGTGTATTTAATCTGTCAGCCCCTGAGATATGTTTTAATGTTTTTACTGACAACTCAATATGGGTGTTTAGTTCTACTACCATGAAGTCCTTTTTATCTTGTTCTCTTTATCTCCTCACAATTCTGAAATCTGAAAATTTGTCATGCTAATTGCTGTGCAAGTAAAAACTGGAAGCTAAAATTGCCTTTAAATATCTCCATTAGAGTTTTGAGATAATTTACTCCTCTAACTGAATGTTGACTTTAAATGAAAAGTTTCCACTTTTCTCTTACAGATAGTCTTAATGGAAGCACCAGGATTCAACTCTATATTCTGGATGAATATTAGATTATGTAGGTTGATTCATTTCAGTATCTCAATTCAGGAAAAAATTCTGTTTAAATTTAGATAATGTAAATGTAAATGTAAATGTACCTTCACAGCATTTGGGAGATGCTCAGATGCAGAGTATATTACAGAAGTGCTTTGTAGTCTCCATCAAAATATCCTCCTTCTTGTGAGGATACCGCCCATAACTGCAGGTGCAAATTGCAGGTACAAAAATTCTACAGGCAACACTAACCAAGCAGTGGGAGACACAGCAGTGAAGTGCAGGTGATCATAAGGCAATTTGGCTGCCTCAAACGCCATTGCCAGAAAGACTGGTAGAAACATGCTGCGACACCTGGCAATAGTAACTGGATAGGTCTGTGATACACAGATTTTGAGGGAACAGGCTATCATTAGTTGCCCTTGTCTGCCATCACTAGTTGAAATTCTTGAGTCTTTCACTGACTCAGGTTAATTGAGTCCATACAGTTAAATGATTTATTTAATTTGACCAAAAGTGCAGCCTGATCTTGCAACAATACTCGTACTTGCATTGAAAATGCTGGAAATCTTTATCTCAGACCAAATGAACCCGAATGGAACTAATAGATCTGTTCAACTTAGTGACATACTCAAAAAGACTGAGTTGCTTGCAGACAAAACATACACTGTAATGTGTAAAAGTATGTGGACACCTGACCATCACACCCAAACGTGGGTCTTCCCCAAACTGTTGCCGCAAAGTCTGAAGCACACAATTGCATAGAATGTAGTTGTTTGCTGTAGAATTACAATTTCCCTTCACTGGAACTAAGAGGCCCAAACCTGTTCCAGCATGACAATGCCCCTGTGCACAAAGCGAGCTCCATGAAGACATGGTTTGCCAATTTTGGATAGTGGAAGAACTCGAGTGGCCTGCACAGAGCCCTGACCTCAACCCCACTGAACGTCTTTGGGATGAACTGGAACACTGACTGTGCACCAGTCCTCCTCGCCATCAGTACCTGACCTCACTACTGCTCTTGTGGCTGAATGAACACAAATCTCCACAACCTCGCTCCCAAATCTAGTGGAAAGCCTTCCCAGAAGAGTTGATGTTTTTAATACCAGCAAAAGCAAGACTTAATCTGGAATGGTATGTTCGAAAAACACTTGTTGGTGTCCACAAACTTTCGGCCATATAGTATGGGTTTCAGACACTGTAATGATGGATCCATGGAGTTACACAGGATACAGCATGGGCCATGTTGGTGCCGTGTCACAAACCCAGGTCAATAAAATTCTATTTGTGTCCAATCAGACTGTGACCATGCTTCCAGGACACAATTCATTGAAAGTGCCAAGGCATCTTGGAATCATATCTGAAAATTCTCCTACACTACATTGACATCCACCAACAAACATAGGGGTCTACCCCAAAAAGGCTGAAGTGTATTCCCTACTACAGAAACAGGAAGTAGAGAGTCAGAGTTCCTGGACAAGTTCTTTTCAAATACTTTAGTCAAGTGTATCCATTATCGGTCAGCACACAATGTCTGTGTTGGTGACCAGAGTTCAAATATATCATGCTGTGACTGTACCCTACATTCCTGCCAAAGATGTTGACACTGTGTTATATAATAATAGATCTATGTACTTATCTGCTCTTGCAGATGGTAATATGCCCAGGCCAGTCCTGTATCCAGTGAAAGCTCTCGAATGCTGTGTGGAAATGGGTCACTGCCTAGCTGTTTGTGCTTCTATGACTGAGTGGAGGACTGCTAAGCCACCTAGATCACTTGGGCTGACAAGAATGGCCAGAAGACGAGTATGACATAGAGGGGACCAACCCATGTGAGGGCATAGTCACTTTTGGTCACTTCTATTGGTTCTTGGCAAGGAAATGAGCAATGGGAAAACACTACTAGCTCCAAAGAAAACTGCCCTGGTGATTCTCCACTCAGCAGTAGAACCTCAGTTACATATGTAGCTTTGAGTTTTCTGCACTTGTTGTCGTAGTTCACTTGGACATAGTAGTGCCATATGAAGAGTGGACAGCTTGGTGATACAATATGAAACACTGAAGAAAACTAAATCTGACTAATTATTTGTCACCTAGGTGCAACTACATCAGTTAACAACTAGAACCTGATGCCTCTTTCTTAGATTGATATTTTGAAAGGTGTTCTCTGCATGTGGTGTTGCATGTCATGAACGCCAGGAAATCAAAAGTTAAACACACTTTGTTTCTGGTTTTGTGACTGTAGCTTTTAAAGGAAAACGAAACCCATTCATTAACCAACTATGTTTCGGCCCTCCTGTAAGTCAGATTCTGTTTTTTATGAGGAGGCAGGACTATCTACAGTGAGCATATAAAAGCCTGTTGCTATTGCTGTTTTACACATAGCAGTGCAATTTTTGGGGAATGTTCTTTCTCTAATGAGCTGGCATCTTCTGAGCAGCTGTGACTGAAAGAGTGAAATCCCTGAGTAAACCTGTTGGACCATCGGGTTCCGCTATAATAGATTTTAGTCCATGGGTGACCGGCAGGCGTGACTGAAAAGCTTGACTCTCTATTTGGAAGCCCGTCACTGCATCAGAACTGTACTGTCTGTTACCATGGTTATTGTTACCATGGATTGTGTACTGAAGCATAAAAGGGCCCGAATGGCACTTTAGGAGAGAGAAAAAAAAGACATTAAAATAAAATAAAGAAATAAAAATCTGTCCATAAAGGTTAAAAGAGAGTACTTGACTTTTCGATTTCGGAGGAAATGTCCATGCTCCTTTTGGAGTGGATGTCTGAAATAATTCATACTTGATTCTTGTTCAGTTTTGCAGTTGCTCCAGGAAGAAGGAGCTGCAGCTGGGCTGTCCAGAAGCTGGAAGCCCTGATGGGCAGTAGTATGTTTTTACTTGACTTATGCTTGCAAATCAAAAAATGATATTGCCATGCTGAAACTCTTGAGCAGACTGACAAAGGCTGATGGGTTTTTGTGTGGGTGTGGAAGCAATTAATTGAACTGCCTCTGTAGTTTTGAAGTAATGAATACAAAATAGTAGAAAAATGTCCAAGCGTCCGAGTGATGATTTCAATATGCAGCACACCTACATGTTAAATGTTAAGTTACCCCCAACACACACACACCCCACATACCCCCCTACAGACCCCCCCCATACCCCCCTACATTTTCTTGTTTATTTCAGTGATTTAGCAGTGTAAGTTTGGTTAATAGTTTAGTTAGAAATCCTTTTCCTTTGTGAATATTAATATCAATTTTAGACAAATACTTATTTCAGAGATGTATTTCTAGGTATTTGATGATTTAATAATAAATGGTAACTGTATAAAGATGGAGACAAAACCTTCTCTTGCGCCATGATTCTTAAATTGGGGTCTGGCTAACCTTGGGTCCATGAAGCATAGCGAGCAGATCTGTGATTTTTTAATTTAATTACAGCAGTGGAAATGACAACCCACCATTTCAAAGTAATTATATTTAATATTGAGTTCTAGTTATTAGTTATCTTGAATAGAATGGGTTCTATCTAAACTTCACTAACTCAAAAACAAGTAACCTATAAATAATGTCAGCTTGGACCTAATTGTGTTCTGCCAGGGGAAGTTTCAGGACTCGGTCTGTCTGTCTGTCTGTCTGTCTATCTGTCTGTCAGTCGGTCTGGCGGTTGTGTCAGTTTGATGCCATGTAAGTGGTAGGGGTGTCAACCTCACGCTTCCACACAATAAAATACAGTGTGATTTTGATTCTTAAGTCAATGATTCGATATTTGACAATACTATTGAATACACTATGATACAAAACAATACTACTTTGATTCGCTAGGCAGCTCTTCGGTACCCCTGAATCTGATATGATTTGATTTAGTAGCCTCAAATCAATATGTGACCAACTTTGTTCAGAGTCTGGGTAGGTCTACCACTGAATAGCAAATGATGATGTAGAGAAGGACGCTTTTAACATGTTAGCGTTATGCGCAAATCACCTTGCTAGCCTATTAAATTATTTACACATCACTATAAAAAAAAAGAATGAAATGAAAAGAAAGAATTTTTTTACACATCAGTTGTCTGTCTTTTTTTAATAATAAGCAATTTATCATGAATTATAATCAATAATAATCAATTTGTGATTGTTGACGCAATTCATTTCAGTCATTGCCAAAACATCCGGTCGTTGCACTCCTGGTAAATGGTTTCACATTTTAAAACTCCTAACATATGGTGTTAATTGCAACAAATAGCAATAAAGTAATTAAATAAAAAGGTAGGTAATAGGTGGTTAGGTAGTTGACTCAGATATTGGTTCTCACACTATATATGCACTCGAGTGCAAAAGTTTGTATACCTTTAGGACAAAGCTGCAAGGCATTTCATGTGTTGGAATATCAAATCAGAATATCAATTAAAAAGGTCGCAGTTCCTTTTCTGACTGTGATCACCCTTGTATGCCTTTATAACTGCTTCCAACCTCTTTTATATTCTCAAAGTGTCTTTTTCAACATCTCAGTTTATTGCCACCACCCCTCCTCCTGACATTTCTGTTTTAACGTTGTCGGATTGTTTGCCCAATCTTTGCCCTTTCTTCTTGACATATCTGTGAGATGTCCTTCTTTAAATCAGGCTTGGAGAATGAGAGTGATTGCGAAACATTTTTTTTCATAGATAAATTGTAAAACAGAGTGTGATTTTTCTTTTTTCCTTCAAAAGCCATAGGGTATGCGAACTTTTCTCCTAGACTCTATATGCTTTCAGCACCTAAGAGTTATTAAGAATATCTTCCTCTCAGTCTGACAAAATCCTCAAAAACAAGTGTTTACAGACAGAACATGTTTCTTCTTCTTCTTCAGTAATGATGTCTGCTTTCTGCCGAAGTGTTTTTGAAGTTGCTGTGTCTTGTATTGCGTTGATGAACCCCGGGTTGCAGAGTGCTTTCTAAGAGAAAGGGGAGGGAAACATGTGTTGAAACACTGAGCTCTGCTTTATGTCGTGACCTTGTACAGATGCAGCAAGACTGTGGCCCTCAGGGAGTGGAGACACACACCAGGAGCCAGTTTAGACCAGCGACTCTTACTCCTGACACACTGCAGTGCTGAAATGCAGACTTGTTATTAAACCCTGTTTGTTACTGTCTATAAACGATAAAGCTTGTTCGACTCAGACTTGCTACATGGACTGTGTGTTTGTAGTTCTGGGCAGGAGTTTCCCAAATGTTTTATAGAAAAGGAACCCTTTCAATGTCAAGATGTCCCAGACCCTGTAATAAGAATTTTGTTTATTTTTATTTTTATATTATTTATTTTTTGCCCACACAATGCAGCGCAGACTACGGGTGTAGTTTATTAGTATAGTAGTATAGCAATAGTAGTGGTATATTTTGGGAAATAGAACAAAGCAAACTGGTTTAATATACGGAAAATATTGCGAACAGGTATTAGCCTAATATGCTAACATAATGAATTCACAAGTGGGATTAAAAAACAGTCCTCCACACATCTCTAGTTGAAATTGGTTATGTAGCTGTGGTTGAGGAACTGTCCGAACCAGAATTCACACACCATGCTGTCAGTGCTGCCATTTCTACTGTTTTTTTTCTAGTGTTTCTAGGGCATAGTGCTAGACTTGATATCTAACTGTTGTTCCTCTTTTGGCTGCTCCCCTTAGGGGTCGCCACAGTGGATCATTTGTCCGCGTATTTGATCTGGCACAGTTTTTATGCCGGATGCCCTTCCTGACGCAACCCTCCCAAATTTTATCCGGGCTTGCGACCGGCACTGAGAGCACACTCTTGCACGCAACCCCAGTGGCTGGGATCGGGTCCCTGGCAGGGAATCGAACCCGGACCGCAGCAACGAGAGTGCTGTGGCCTAACCACTAGTCCTCCAGGGACCCCTAGGTTTGATATCTAATTAAAAAAACAAAAAACAAAAAAAAAAACATATGTTTACGTACAGATATAGACAAGGCATTGCACTGCACGCCTACTGTTTATTAGTTATTAGTTTTAGATTAGGAAATGAATAACTTGTGACTTCAAAAAATATATATTAAACCTATTAAATTTAAGGGACCAGGTAATTAGGCTTAGAATAACTACAGTTACTGTATATCAATTAATTAAATGTATGAATGCATAAATGAATGAATGGTGGAGCCTCTGGCTATATACCGTGGACCCCTGGGGTTCTACAACCCTCTTCTAGAGACACAGGTCTAGAATTTTGCACTATTATCTTTGAAATGTTGATTTGAGGAGAGACAAATACTGACTGTTTGCATGTATGGCTCTTTTTTTTTTTAGTTTTAGTTTATTTGAGTTATTAGACCTTCCTGTCCTCATCCCAGGACTCATATTCATAATATGCTCATACTGAACGTCCTTTCCGCACACATAGGACTGTGTGCCTTTATAGTATGCAGTTGCAGAAGTGTAATGATTTGTAATCCCACTATCGGGTGTCACACAGAAGAGGATGAGTTCTCTTTTGAGTCTGGTTCCTCTCCAGGTTTCATCAAGTTGTTCCTTGCCAATGTCGCCTCTGGCTTGCTCATTAGACATCTAAATATATATCCAGATTCCTGTAAAGCTGCTTTGTGACATTGTCTGCTGTTCAATTCGCACTGAATTGCTTTTTGATTGACAGTTTCTAAGGCAGAACTGAAATACTCTTCACGCTCCTACAGAAAGGTGGATTCTTTTGAAATGGCTTGGGTTGTACAGGTGATACATTCAGCTATCAATCAACACTGCCATTTCCATCTCCTCAGAATACAGAGCCATTATTTTTGAAAAAGAAATAGCTTTGTACCAAGATTGGTGCCCAGCTCACTGCTGATTTTCAGCTAACTTCTAAGCTTTAAGATTTTAACTATTGCAATGATAGATTCCTGCAATTACAAGAGTTTCAATTTGTAAAGCCGTGCCAAACAGTCCATTTTAGACGTATGAAAAGCCTCTGACAGAAAATGCTTAAAGAAGAAAAGAGCTGTTTGAGTGTGTAAAAGAGACTTTATGTAGGCAGCTGTGATTTCTTTTCACTGAATCTTTGTTCACGTTTGCTGAATCCATTTGTTTGTCTCCTAAAGGTGCAGCTTTTTGTTATGTTGTGATTATTGTTTTTTGGTCAGTGAAATGTGTAATATTACACATTTACAACAGTTTATAAATGTAATACGAAGCAGAGAGTCTCAGCTGGCTCTGAAGGACAGAATTACTCATTTGAAACTCTTTCTAAAAGAATGAAAGGACTGGGTAATGCTCACGTGTGTTTATTGTCACAGCCATAAAAACAAGCTATAAAGTCACGTCAGAAGACACAGTGTACTGTGAAAGCTGAATGTTCTCGTTTAAAGAGTGTTGCTCGTAATGTTTTACATTCTCGGGATTATGGAAGCATGATTACATAAACAGGCAGGGCAACACTGGGGAGAATGGAAGCACAACACGATCCCAAGAAAAAGAGATCATCAAAATCTTCTCAGAAATGTAAACATGTAGACTACACAACAGGTTTTACACACATTTTTAAATACTATATAATAGCGTTTTGGGTTAAATTATGAGTTGTTAAATACTGAAAATAAATATGTTAAATACTGAAAAATTAGAAAATCTGGATAGAGAATCAGTACCAATGAGAAATGTTTGTAATTTTATTTTATTGGAAACAATTTACATCTAATTGGAGAAGGCAGCGATCTTGATCACGCTCATTAGGAAATTGTAGCACACAAAATACGTATTTACTATTCTGTATCCATCTTTGTCTGTGACATTGATACTGACTAAACTGTAATTTAACTTAATATTTTTTGAGTTGCTTTATAGACTATATTTATACCCATGTCAAACAGGAAGTCATGGACGAACGCTTAAGACTTCTTAAACACTCATAATCACCTTAAAAAAAGTAATAATAATAATAGAAACATGTTACAATGTCGCATCTGATTCCACCATCACACCAGAAGAATCTGCTCCCAGTCCAGATACAAGTCCAGTACAGACTTTGCAACTATTCCACTCACCTGAACACTAGTTTCACCTGTTTCCTGGTTTTTTTGGTTTGTGAGGTTTTGCCGTCTTGTCAGTTTGGAATTCTGATTGATTTCCTGCTTTTACCTGTTTCTGATTGTTCCTCATTTTATTGTTCCTCATTTGTTTCTCACATATTTTCACTAAAAAGTAATTACTGTTTTTACCTACAGTACTGTGCAAAAAGTCAGAGTTTGTTTTCAGTTAAATGTCTATTCACTATTTATTGTTCATTTTTAGTGGTAAACAATAATGACGGGAAAATGTACGGTACTTTAATTCCAATTTCGGTACAGCCATGCTGTACTTACAGTATTTATGCAGGCGTTTTTTAAAACTCAGTATTACAAATAAACTGTTTACAGATTTCAACTGTTTTTTTGTTAAAGACAATAACAATAATGATCAATAATGATGAGAAAATCTAACAGAAAGTCACAAATAAGTAGTGCATGGCTATTAAATGGAATTAATGTACTGTACATCTTCCCATCATTATTGTTTGCCATC
The DNA here is from genome assembly GCF_027358585.1 of Pangasianodon hypophthalmus. NCBI lineage: Eukaryota > Metazoa > Chordata > Actinopteri > Siluriformes > Pangasiidae > Pangasianodon > Pangasianodon hypophthalmus. Next base: position 24,365,159 of record NC_069714.1, on the reverse strand, counting down.
AAATAATTAACAATAAATTCTGTCTAGCCATTTGACTGAAAATGAAAGGGTGACCTCTGACCTTTGCACAGTACTGTATCTTTACCAAGGGTGCCAATAATTCTGGAGCTGACCACACCATATTATTAATGTTACCATTTTCATGAAATGAATTTAGGTAAAAATGTACAAAATCTCAATGTCTAAGTCCAAAATTGCTACTACAGGGTGTTCGAAAAGTCAGGAACCAATGAGAGTTAAACTACATATACATTGACATCTACATTGGATGAAAGGATAGAGATTCTTGGTACTTCTTGGTACTCTCATTGGTTCCTGACTTTTCAGACACCCTGTGTATTCTCTGTTGTTGTGGTATGACCTATACCATAAGTTCCTAATCCTGGTCCTGTAGAACCCCCCTGTCTTGCACATTTTCTTGTTCTTAATGCACCTGATTCAATTAGTCAGCTAATTAAAAGCCATTCCTGAGGGGTATTCCAGGACCAGGCTTGGGAGCTTGTGCCCTGCAGTAGTCATGTGCTGAAGAGAGAAATCAGTAACTCAGTCCACTGTGAGTTTCACACTTTAACCTTGGCTTTGGAGCACAGATCTTTTTTTTTTTTTCAAGACTGCTTTCACATGCAAAAGCTATTTCACAGCTGGTTCTGATTCTCTCTGACTACAGCTGTACCAAGGGGCTCTCACACTGCCTGGGCAAAATGAGATCATTTGTGGCTCCATGCTCACACTTCTGCCACTACTGAACTAATTATCACAACCCCGTGGCAGTCAATCCAATGCTTAGAGGAAGCCAACACTAGAGGGTGCAATGCCCCTGGTGGATGAATTATCAGTTCTCTTAAATGCAGCCATATGCATGTGTCAGCAGCGTTCAGTGGATTTTTAGAAGATACATTTAAAGTCCAATAGTCACCTCTACTTTACCAGCCATGCAATTCAGTGTGTTTAACCTGTCACTGACAATTACACTTTATTACGTTTGTGTGTGTGTGTGTGTGTTATAGAAACATCCTCTGAGGACTCTGACTGGGGACGGCTGGAGTTATCGGCTGTGATCCTGGTGCCATCCTGCCTGCTGTGTGTTGGTGTGTTTCTGGGTGTGTGTGCTGTCCGGAACCAGCGCTGCCTGCACAATAAGAGCCGAAACCAGGATCCAGAGGAGCCTCTGGATGACCAGAGTCTTGTGTCATCAGAGAAATGCCTGAAAGAACTGATCTATGACATGAGCACGTCAGGCTCTGGATCAGGTGAGCTGAGACCAGAGAAAAGGAGAGAGAGAGAGAGTGAAAGACAGACAGATATAGCACCATGAAGATAACATCTTTAATAAAACATAGATCATAGCTTAGAGAATGATAAAATTCTAGATGACACTTTACCATAAGGTCCACAGATAATATATTAATGTTTAACACATCAGGAAATAATGAAGCATGTACATTAACAGCATTATGTACACCGATCAACCATAGCATTAAAACCACCTGCTTAATATTGTGTAGGTGCCACCAGAACAGCTCTGACCCATTGAGGCATGGACTCCACAAGACCTCTGAAGGTGTGCTGTGGTATCTGGCACCAAGACCTTAGCAGCAGATCCTTTAAATCCTGTAAGTTGTGAGGTGGGGCCTCCATGGATCAGACTTGTTTGTCCAGCACATCCCACAGATGCTCAATAGGATTGAGTTCTGGGGAATTTGGAGGCCAAGTCAACACCTTGAGCACTTTGTCATGTTCCTCAAACCATTCCTGAACAATTTTGCAGTGTGGCAGGATGCATTATTTTGCTGAACGAGGCCACTGCCTTTAGGGAATACCGTTGACATGAAGGGGTGTACTTGGTCTGCAGCAATGTTTAGGTACATGGTACGTGTCAAAGTAACATCCACATGAATGCCAGGATCCCAGGAGAACACTGCCCAGACAGTCACACTGCCTCTGCTGGCTTGCCTTCTTCCCATAATGCACCCTGGTACCATCTCTTCCTGAGGTAAGTGACACAAGGACCCAAGGTGTCCCTGCAGAACATTGCCCAGAGCATTACACTGCCTCCACTAGCTTGCCTTCTTCCCATAGTGTATCCTGGTGCCATCTCTTCCCCAGATATCCAATGCACACGCACCCGGCCATCCACATGATGTAAAAGAACACGTGATTCATCAGACCAGCCACCTTCTTTCATTGCTCCATGGTCCACTGATGCTCGCATGCCCATTGTAGGTGCTTTCAGCAGTGGACAGGGGTCAGCACGGGCACTCTGACCGGTCTGCAGCTATGCAGCCCCTTACACAGCAAGCTGTGTGTTCTGACACCTTTCTATCATAGCCAGCATTAACTTCTTCAGCAATTTGTGCTACAGTAGCTCTTCTGTGGGGTCCGACCAAATGGGCTAGCCTTCACTCCTGTGCATCAGTGAGCCTTGGCTTTCCATGAGTCTGTCGCCGGTTCACCTGTTGTCCTTCCTTGGACCACTTTTGGTAGGTACTAACCACTGCATATGGGGAACACCCCACAAGACCTGCTGTTTTGGAGATGCTCTGACCCAGTCGTCTAGCCATCACAATTTGGCCCTTGTCAAAGTCGCTCACATCCTTATGCTTCCAACACATCAACATAGAGAACTGACTGTTTACTTAAAATACGCCTAATATATCCCACCCCTTGACAGGTGCCAGTGTAAGGAGATAATCAGTGATATTCACTTCACCTGTCAGTGGTTTTAATTTTATGGCTGATCGGTGTATATAAGCATATATAGCCTAAAATACATAGCCATTAATAATGGTAAAAGTTATGTATGAACATCTTGTTAACTCATTAACATGACATGTGGTATTAATAAAGATTTTAAAATTTTTTTTTTAACATAATCAATGTACAATGTAGGTTAATTTGAGTAACTTGGGACATTTCACCATTTGAAGCCAATACTTGCTTTGAGACAGTATAATCCAAACAAAACATTTTTATTAGTGTATTCTGAAAATGGGTGTAATGAAGCTCTCAGAGGAGGCTGATCCATTCAAACACACAGTAAACTCTGTGGCTTATGCCCATAAGAGTAGTTTTTACAGAGGTGCTGCTAATTAGTGGAAATAATCACACTGTATATATACTTATGCTTCATACCACAGGTGAAATGTTGTCAATATATTTCACTTGTATTTATAATATATCATAAAATCTAGTAAATGATGCTTATTAATACTGCATAAGTCATGATACTAGTTATGAGAATGAATTAACCTGTTAATGTATACCCGTCGTTATCTCTTAATGTGCTAAGGATTAGTGCGTGTAGTAATTCATTATTATGAAAACATTAGTTAAGTATTAATATATGCTTATTTGTGAACTTTATACTAAAGTGTCACCCAATTATAGCACAGTTGCGTAAGAAATAAATGTGGGTTTGTGATTAGATCTTTCAAGAGGGTGCCAAGTTTGTGTAATATTACACAATTGTTTTTGTCAACAGTTGTAATTATTGCTGTTGTTACATTGCTGGCCCTAACCCCAAACTCTCTAAGCAAAATGTGCTTTTAAAAAAATGGAGCAAAATATGGCCAAAAGTTTGTGGACACCTAATTATTACATCCGTATGTACTTACTGAACATCCTGTTTCAGATTTAGTCCCCCTTTGCTGTTATAAAAGCCTCCACTCTTCTGGGAAGGCTTTCCACTAGATTTTGGAGCGTGGCTGTGGGGATTTGTGCTCATTCAGCCACAAGAGCATTAGTGAGGTCAGGCACTGATGTTTGGTGAGGAAGCCTGGGGTGCAGTTGGCGTTCCAGTTCATCCCCCAGGTGTTCAGTTGGGTTGAGGTCAGGGATCTGTGCAGGCCACTTGAGTTCTTCCACTCCAACCTTGACAAACCTTAAGCAGGCATTTTCCTTAAGGATTTTGCTTAAGCAACTGAGTGCCAACCTTTTGGATGGCACACACATGCCAGTCCTGTTGAATGTTCAAGATCTTTTAACTAGTGTTGTACCAGTTCTCCAAATATAATAGACACGGTTTTGGCTGCTCCTGTTCATTTAGCTGTTGGTTCTGCAATCTTGATGTGCTGTGTATAAGCAGAATATATATTTGGACTGAAAAAGAGTGCGTATGTGGGTCTCAGGGCTGCCACTGCTGGTACAGAGGACAATAGCACGAACCATAGTGCTACAGGAGAGCATTGGTAAGGGTCGTTTCGGAGAGGTATGGAGAGGGAAGTGGCGAGGAGAAGATGTGGCTGTGAAGATCTTCTCTTCTCGAGATGAACGCTCATGGTTCCGCGAGGCCGAGATCTACCAGACTATCATGCTGCGGCATGAGAACATCCTGGGCTTCATCGCAGCTGATAACAAAGGTAGTCACATGCGCAGACACAAACATACACACACACACACACACACACACACACACACACACACACACAAAACCACTACAGCTTGGACTTCCACATTCTACTGTATATGTCTGTAGTCTCAAAATAGCTTTTCCAGATATTTTTTCTAAGATTTTAAGATAATTAAGTAAGGAATAAAACACTTAGGTGCTTGCTGTTATAGGAAAAATAATAATTGACAGGGTGGGGTGTTATGTGGCCTGATGTGAAGTGGAGTTACTCTCACCACCCTGGAGTTGATTAACATCCAATAACAATACACTCTTTAGTGTTTTATTCCTCTTATACCAAAGTCGAAGATTTTTATTTATTAAAGAACATTTTTATTAGATTATAGTTACGTTTAATGTTGTGGAATGTCCGCAAAACAAGGTAGTTCCTGTTATCACTTATTGCAGCATTTTTCTCTCTCTTAAAGTTAATAAGACAAAAAAATCTAGCGTTTCATGTGACCAAGAAACAACAAAGCGTAAAAAACACTTGACGATGTCAGGAAACTTCACCTCTGACTGATACAAAGTGCTGACACTGGAGACGCCTTGTAAAACTGTAAAATTAAAGTCTTCTCACAGGAAGCTTCACCATATCAATCATTACACATTTTTTTTATGTAGCATTTCTACCATACAAGTCCCTGTGTAAGATGTTACTACAGAAGTAGTATAACATATGAGAATGAGCGCATTACTGTAAACCTTGCTGACAGAACTACATTCCAAGCTGTACTGTTATAGAACATTTTTCAGTATGTTCTGGCCAATCAGAATTGAGCATTTAACAGTGCTTGGCTGAAAGTTCGTTAGTAAATGTTTGAGGGATGGTAACATTGAACGTATATAAAGAGTGATGCTCTCTTTAAATGCTGTTTCCAATAGCTAGACGTATAAAGACTACATCAGATAGATAGTAGAATAAAAAAAAGCCAGTGTACTTGACATCTGACTCACTTCCCTTCAGAAAGGCAAGTGGTTTTCCTTGTAGCTCAGTATATTTCATGCAGCCCAGCTTGTGTTTTCTTCATACCACAAAGTGACATTTATGGGCCTGTTAGTCAGCATGTTATCCAGCTTATTTCACTCATTTGCTGTAGAGGGGCTCTTAATGAGAGAAATGAGATGATCTGATGCACAGCTGCAGCACATCTTCAGGACATGTAGAGTGGAAATGAAGTGTAGGCTGTTGTATTAATACCCATCCTCATGGACAGGGTCAAAACAGTTTTCTGGAAATTAGCTTTAACTATTGATAAATCAAAATTTTGCTCATATCTGTGTGTTCTGTTACAAGGTTTAAGCTATATCACTTCTTTAGGCAGTTTCTTTTCCCCAAACTTTTTTTTGAGCACTAGGTCAGTACCAAAGGTTCCAACTATTATCCATTTAGTACTTGGGGACCCTTTAAGGTTTGCCATGTAGAATCCCACAATAAAAGGTTTTCTTTTCAGAAAAAATTCAAAGTAGAACCTCTTTAGAAAGCTAGAACCTTTACTAATCCAAACAACCTATGAGGGACCCCTCAAGATTAGCACCAAAAGGACACACACACAGACACACAAACAGACACACACAGACATACGCTCATTCACACGTAGGGGCAGTTTAGAGTTTCCTATTAATCTACTTATCGACATATTTATGGGAGGTGGAAAGAAACTGGAAAACCTGGAGGAAACCCATGAGGAGAACATGCAAAACAGACAGTGCTGAGGATCAAAATGCAGACCCTGGATCTGTGAGGAGGCAACTGTACCTGTTGCACCACCATGCTGCCTGCCTCTATAAGATCTTTCTAAATAAATTTACTCTTCTGTGCTGCTTCATATGCTTTTAAAAATAAGGGTTCCTCAAGGGTTCTTTGGATAGTTGAGGGTTCTTCACTTCCCAAAAGGCCTTTACTTTGAATACTACTGTAATGTGCATATAGCCTTTAAAGATTCCCCGAGAGAGAACAAAAATCTAGATTTAACTTTTGTTTCAGTTTAGGATGCCGAAATGGACTTGCTAAAGCTTGAAAAAAAAAAAATCTATACATTATCCTGCTTCTGTGCGTCTATCCTTTTCTTTGTGTAGATAATGGTTCATGGACTCAGCTGTGGCTGGTGTCGGAGTATCATGAACACGGCTCACTGTTTGACTACCTGAACAGATACACAGTGTCTGTGGATGGCATGATCGTCCTTGCACTGTCCATCGCCAGCGGCCTGGCTCACCTTCACATGGAGATCATCGGCACTCAGGGTGAGCCAGCACTCGATGCTCCTTCACGCTTTCGCCTGTCTCTGCTAAATCCTTTCTCTGTTCCTCTGAGAGTAGCATGCCTCTTCATGAGGAAGTGGCTTATCAGGGGTGCACTTATTCTAAAAAGCCCCAGAATTGTTCTGGTAAAAAAGATTTTGGCGTGAAGAAAATATCGGCCATTTCAGTCAAAGGCATCTTGTTCATGTTAATCATGCTAGAATGCTTAAATTGTGATTTCAGGAGTCTGGCTCTGCAAGAATAATGAAATGACTGAATGTGAAATTGCTCTTACTTGAACAGCGTCCCTCATACAACTTTTTGCACCGTGTGATTTTGGCTGTCAGTGTCACTGCTCTCATGGTGTTTGGAAATGACTTTTAAAGTACCTTTGAAAGAGCTTACAATTACATATTATATTTGCTGCTAAATGTTCCTTTACATTCTGCACACTTAGCCAGCTGAACATTGTTTTAATGTTGTCTATCCTCAATATTCTTCCAGTGTGACTTGGTGGTGATGGCAAAAGAAGATTCACAGCTTGTTCTGTCCCCGTGGTTCAAATTCAGCCTGGGCCCACTCTCAGCTTAGCGGTCGATCAGTTCTAATAAATCCGCTTGTTCTTCTCGGAATAGCAACCATCATAGATTAGACCGCTGAGCTTGATTACCAAAACCGTCCTCTGGGTCAACGTGACAAATTTGTTTAATTTGTTTAATATTATTGTTGTTGTCATAGCTCTTTCCCAGAAGCTGATTTTCTTGGAGAATTCTTGGGAAAAAAAAACAAAACAAAAAAACCCCAAAATCAAGTGCAGTAAAATAGAGCAGTCATGTACTGTCTTGAATGTTTTAACTTACAGATGGAAGGGGATGAATTAGTGTTATCTAGAAACTGTGACACCTTTGGCGTATTTTTTTTCCCAATGTATATATCTAATGTGTCTGTGTGTGTGTGTGTGTGTGTGTATATATATGTGTATATATATATATATATATATATGTGTATATATATATATATATATATATATATATATATATATATATATATATATATATATATATATATATATATATATATATTTTTTTTTTTATTTTATTTTATTTTGTTTTATTTATTTTTTCCAATGTTTAGAAGCTCACTAAGTGGTTCATTCACAACTTTTTTTTTTTGCACATGAGCTGAAGTGATGAGAGACTGAGTGCAAGTTTTAATCAGGGCATGGCCACAGACCAGACCTCTACGATGTATCAGGTCAACCCAGTCAGTAAACGCCACTTCCTATCCTGCATTGTGGCCTACAAACATGGCCAATATGGACTAATTTCTTAGATCTCACACACACTTTGCCACGTTCACAATCACCATCCTTCTGATCACACACACCTGGACTCAGTTATCTCATTACTCACTCACAGTATTTAAAGACTTTCAGAACTTTCATCTGCTGTATTGTCCTGTGTTTTGGGTTTGTTTGCTGCTCTCTTTGTTAAACATGTGTGCCTAACTGTATTTGCATCTGTTTGAGCCATCTTTATGTGACACTGTGAAATGACAGCAATGATTTAGAATTGACCAAGAAGCCATTAGGAGTCTGAGGGCAAAGAAGTGATGTGATTATAAAGATATGGCTCACAGTGGAGACATTTAGAGTAGCTGCCAGTCTGGAGTCATCTACAGGGATGTCAACTGGTTGCTTATATTAACTAGTTGTTAAGTTATCTGCAGTAGACAGACAGAATATAGTACTAAGCCTAAGCTATAGTACTGAGTCAGGAACTCTTAAACAGCTTAACATTGTGCAAAACTGCAGGTCTAAATCATCACATACTTCACTTATAAAAAACATTGTTTGACTCAGTAATACTAGTAGTAAGCTGCCCAGACAAAACATTAGTCACATCAACCAACAGCATTTGCATTTGCTCGTTTGGCTGGCGCTTTTATCTGAAATGAGACACAGTTGAGAATTAAGAGTCTTGCACAAGGACCCAACCATGACAATGTGGGGCTGGGATTTGAAATTATGATCTTCTAATCAGTAGCCTACATTTCTAAACACTGAAGCAGACCAACAGCAGTACCTTATCGTTCAGTGAGCATAAAGCAGATCATCATTTATTGGTTGAGTTGGACTTTTGTACTTCATGTCCAAGCATAACACAACACTGACACATTCCAGGTTGATAACTGTAGAATGCATAGGGCCAAATGTGTGTGTGTGTGACCTGTTTGACGAGCATGATGGAACACTGTCACACTATGACTGACCTGTAAAACCACCAGCGCTCAATTCTGTAGAAAACTCGTCTGATTATTTGGAACAGCAGGTGAAACAATGTGAAATCTAACTGAATTGTATCCAGTCATTGAAAAAGTGGGCTAAAATGAAGATCTCAAAATACCTGCAGAATCCTTACCTGCCAGGAGAGGCAAGGCAAGCGAAGGCATAACCAAGTATTAGGAAAGAAATAACACATAAACCACTTACATAAACAGTTTAATACATAAGGAACATAACATTACATTAATGTTGTGGAACATCTGGGAAACAAGTTAGTTCCTGTTATCACTGTAAATTATAGGAGCTATAAACAGACCTTCCCTCACCAGTCTTAGTAAGTATGAGTTAATAAGGGGAAAAAACACAGCTTTTTATGTTATTATCCTGTGATGGAAAAATTACCGACTGTTAAAAAGCACTGATACTGTAAACTCCTTCCATAAATATAAAAAAAGTCTTCTTACAGAAGGCTTCACCATTTCAATGATATGTTTTTCTTTGTGAAATAACAACACATTTTTAATCACATTATTATTAGTCTTAGATTATGTGGAGCATCTGCCATACAAGTTCTTACTATAGAAACAGTAATATATTAGAAATAGTGTATTAATGTAAACCTGTAATTTGGATTACTGCCAGAATTACTGTCGGAACTACTGTTATAGAAACTTAATCAACACCTTCCGACCAATCAGAATTCAGCATTCATCAGCTCAGTGGTGTAAGAGAATAGTGAAGTGACTTGTGGCCAAGTATAAAGTACATATTTAAAAAAAAAAAAAAACAAAAAAAAAAAACAAATTGAATCACTTCAAATGTACATGTCTTTAAGACAATAGACATGCAGTTTGCAGTGCTAAACTGGAGGCTTCTAGCTTCTCTTACATTTTAGCCACATTAGTCTTATAGCTACAGTATAAAAGAACTAAAGAAGCACCCACTGGACACCAAACATGATCAAGAAAATTGTTTAGGTTTAATTTTGCTTGAATTATTTCTTTAACCTATGAAGTTGAAAAGAGCCCGACTGATGTGTCCATAAATGTGTGTGTGTTTTAGGAAAACCAGCCATCGCTCACAGAGATATAAAGTCCAAGAACATCTTGGTGAAAAAGAACAGCACTGCGGTTATCGCTGATCTGGGACTGGCTGTCAAACACGACTCCACCACCAACACTGTCGACATCCCGGCTAACCACAGAGTGGGCACCAAGAGGTCCGTGTCTCCTTCTGCAGCAGGGAATATGCTTAAGAACATACTGGTGCAAAATATTGAATATAGAAACTTTTTTTTATTTATACATGTTTTCAAATAGAACAGAAACACATATCATTAAGTTATATACGTAGCATCATGATAGATTTACGGTAGTCAGAATTAAAACCAAATCTTTTTTTGGTTGTACAGTGGACAGAGAAGCTTGATTTTATTTATTATTTATTCTTGGTCTATTTATCATTTAACATATTAGCTAGAGATGGCAATGGCAAAAACTAACTGAAGCATTTCACAATATTTTCACACAAAAATCACTTGCATTACAGTATAAATATATAAATCTTAGACTTAACAAAAGAAAAAAACAGTCAAGTCTCTTTATATGTAAACATTTCCAGTTCCGAAAATAAATTTATTTTCCAAATCCAATTCTAGTCTTTGCCATTTGCATATGTTATATCCGATATCCAATACATTTACTCTGGTAGCTGAGTCATTTTTTGTTGATATCTACTTGATACTGATACTGGGTAACAGATTGGATTGGATTGGATTGGAATCTCTAAAATTAACCCATGCATACAATATATTATACGTATGTAAGAAATAAAACAGTTATAGGAGAATAATCAATGCCGTGGTTGTGAGATGGGGCCCAATGTAAAGTGGAGCTACTCTTACTACACAGAATTTGATTATTTTCCAAAAACAACATGTCTTGAATTGTTTTATTCCTTTTATACAACAGCAATTTGCTAACAATTTATGCCATATTTTACTAGTTTATAGCTATGTTTAGTGTTGTGGTTGCTGTGTCCTAGGAGTAATAAGATGGTGAAAGATTTCATATTTAAATATAAATCTAAGTTAAAACTGCATTTTTTTAAAGCATATATAGGCAATTTGAGTTCAGGCAGAGCAGATGTGCCTCACATTTACATTCTGCAGTTGCTATTTCTTTTCATCCCTGATTTTAAAGTTCACTGCTTGTTGTTGAACCTCAGCGACTATCAGCTCACCATTACTGAGTCATTTTGCCTGGCTACGTACAGCAGGCCATATGTGCAGCCTCTGAATACAGGGATCAGTTTCCATTAGCTCTTTAGTGTTTGTGTTTGTGTGTGTGTGTGTTGCCTGGTTCTCTGTAAGTGTACGCCTGAGTAAATTGAATTTGCCTTGTTTTGTGATAGTCGGTGTGTAGTGTTGGGGTTAAGTATGTTTTTGTGCCTGTGTGTAACATGTTTGTCCATGTCACGTGTGTTGTCTCTTCTCTGACCTCAGCATGCCTGTTTCTTCATGTTTCTAAAGCACAGATGTTAGTGTTTACCTTCTATCTCAGAAGCACTTCTTACACAGACCTTTATGTACACGACGCTGATGTGTTTGTGTTTGTGTGTGTGTGTGTGTGTGTGTGTGTGTTTGCAGGTACATGGCCCCTGAGATTCTGGATGACACCATTAACATGAGCAGCTTCGAGTCGTTTAAGCGGGCTGATATCTATTCTCTGGGTCTGGTGTTCTGGGAGCTGGCCAGAAGATGTTCAGTCAGAGGTGTGTGGTAACCGTCTGAAGTTGCAGTCATCACCAGTGACAACAAGCTGGCTTGTTTCTCGCTCGTAGAAAGAAACCGAGTAAAAATTCTGAACTTGATCTTACTTGATCCCACTTTTGTGTTTTGTAGTAGAAAATTTAATTTTATTACAATTTAACTTATTACAATATAAATGTGATAAAATGTTATCATCACTGTCACCTATTCATAGCTCATGAAAACAAGCAGAACGTTTCTGACAAATGTGGAGATTGCACGCTTTCAACCAATATTTTATTCTGATTTAAGTCTGGTGATAATATGTTGTTGTGTTTAAAAATTTGTTTTGGCAAATGATCTGGCAGATGCCTGTTCGCATAGTTTTTGTATTTTTTTTTTTTTTTTTTTTTTGGACATTGAAACAAATCAAAATACAAACTCAGACATCTAAAATTTGTATGTCAAAGACTTAGGCTGTGTCCCAAACTGCATAGTACCATACTAAATAGTACATTTTAATTACATACTAATACTGGAACAACATGTCACTTCCTATTTTGACATACTGTTTATTACAGTTACATGTGACAATATGTTTAGCAGAAAATGAGGATGAGGGAAATATGTGGGTGGTGCAGTGGGTAACTTCACCACCTCACAGCCCCAGGGTTCCTGGTTTGATCCTGAGGTCAGCTTACTGTCAAAGCAGAGTTTCTGTGCATGCTCTGCCTGTGTCCATGTGGGTTTCGTCAGGGTTCCCTGGTTTCCTCCCACCTCCTGATCCACTGCCACCCTGACCAGGATAAAGTAACTATTGAAAGTGAGTGAGAAACATGTTATCAGCTCCTGGGAGTACTGATACAAAGAAATTTATGGCCCCGTAACATGCATTTAACATAGCGATGCTTTTTAAGTCTCTGCCACCAAGTAGTGAAAGGTTGTCCATCCGTCCGGCCATCTGTGCATCCATCTGAGTTGCTCGTTAACAATATCTCAAGAGCAAGTGGTCAAATGTTCGTATGTGGAATGATTTATGTGGAATGATCATTGTAACCAGCAGATGAATTGATTAGATTCTGGAATTGATCCAAATAGGGTAAAGGTCACAGAAAGGTCAAATGACTGAAATAATCTCTCTAGACTTTTTTCAATAGCTTCCTTCCTAGTTGAGGTATATTTTAAGGGTATTTCTGGAATCCAAATTAGTAACAAGTCTAGACTTGTGGGTGGTGGAGGCATCCTTGTCGATGCTGTTGGCCTTGAGTTCTACTTGTTTCCCTTCAATTTTTGGCTGCTAGCATCTACACAGTTTATCTTATTGGCAAAAATTTCCTATAAAGCTAAAAAAGCTTTAAAGCTGAAAAAAGATACCATGCATTTGATGTATCATACACAAGAGATGCCTAAGCATTGGAAAAGCTCTTGGTTATTCCCAGAAATCTTGCTTATATTGACATGAGAAGTCAATTTCAAAGATTTCAATTTCAAAAATATCAAAGACTATTTGATATTTATTTAGATACATTTGTTAACTGTATTGCTATAAAATGAGATGGTATGTTGTGAAATACTAAACAAAACAATAGGGTTAAGTTGAACATGCAGTGATGTTAGCATTTGATGCTGATTTGTGCATATTTTCCAGATGTGTTATAGAATGCTTGATCTAAGCTCTTGTGAATAGCACAGTTTATTACACTGCCTGTAAACTGCAGCCCAGTGTTGTTCAAGTACTGTATCTTGTCTTTAACTCCTCAGTTAATTATAACAAGGCCACAGTGTAATAGGTGCAAAGAGCATCCTAGTGGTTCTCAGGTCAGGACTGAATATTGGTCCAGAATATTTCATAGGAAATAACAGAAGCCTGTCTTTGTGGAAGTTATAATCAGTGCTGTTAAAAATTCCTACTGATGGCTGACAGCTTTGTATATGCTGTATAATGTGAGAGACTGTCCTAGCTGTAAGTATTTGGTTAATTAGTGCTGCAAAGCAATGAATTCAATGTCAGAATTGCATATTTAAGTGATTTATGATAATAGATCTGTCTGATCCAAGTCAGCGTTTATAATGTCCGTAAAAAGCAGTTGTCCAGCTGCAAACGTCAATTTTAACTACTTGTGTTTGTGTAGGTTGTGTATCAAGCCTTTGACTTCACATACATGCAATTTATGAATGCAAACACATTGTCAGATCCTGTTCTTATGGGTTCATGCTAGTTTCCTCCCTTTTAACAAGGAGGCGCAGTAAAATGCAGTAAGATACGGTAATACACAGTAAGAGCTCCCTCTTGTGGAGATTCTTCAGCCTGCTAAATTAGGGAGTGATGCAAAGTCCAGGATGTGCTTTGCGAAGTGAAGTGAAGTGAAGTGACCTTGTGGCTAAGTATGGTGACCCATACTCCGAATTTGTGCTCTGCATTTAACCCATCCAAGTGCACACACAGTAGTGAACACACACACACTGTGAACACACACCCGGAGCAGTGGGCAGCCTTTTTTGCTGCGGCACCCGGGGAGCAGTTGGGGGTTCGGTGCCTTGCTCAAGGGTCTCACCTCAGTCGTGGTATTGAGGGTGGAAGAGACTTGAACCCGGGTTTCGGGTTGCAAGTCCGACTCTCTATCCATTAGGCCGCATCTTTAGTGATAAAAAAGTGATAAAACTATTCTAAACTGTATGAGATTTTATACACTTTGGTGGCTTTCTCCTTCCCCAGGGATACATGAGGATTTTCAGCTGCCTTATTATGACCTAGTGCCTTCAGATCCTTCAGTGGAGGACATGAGGAAGGTCGTGTGTGAGCAGAAACTGCGACCCAACATCCCCAACCAGTGGCAGAGCTGTGAGGTAGGTTGGAAACTGGCTGGTTCAGAGTGAGCGATTTTAAAAGTGGCACAAAATTGCCAGGAGAATTATTTTAATTCTCATTTTAATTCTGTTCTTTTATTCACTTTAAAATAGTTCCAGACTGTTTGATGTTTTTATTGAGCATAGTTAATAAAAAAAAACTGGTGTTCATGAACATGTCCTCCTGGAATAAGTACACTTATAGTACACTTTGGTGACTTTTAAGTCACATGTGTGTGTGTGTGTGTGTGTGTGTGTGTGTGTGCTCAGGCCCTGCGAGTGATGGGTAAGATCATGAGGGAGTGCTGGTACGCCAACTCGGCTGCTCGACTCACTGCGCTACGTGTGAAGAAAACCATCTCTCAGGTGACAGTGGTCAAGGACGTTAAAGATTAGCACACACACTACCCGCTCGAAGGTGCTGATGACCTTTGAGTGACCCCTTCATCACTAATCAAGGGACCACATTTCAGAACTCTCCGATCGTGATGCCAAACACTCCAGTGTGTAGCAGTGGAGCCTTCTCTCTGCCGAGTGACTGAGAGTGAGAAGGATTTTGAGCTGCTCAGAGTGAATCTGGTCTCGTTTAGAGAATGCAGAAGGTGCAGGGAGTATGCAGAGAAACTGTGAACTTGTGTATGAGCAAGAATTCAGTCATTATCCGGATGACTTACTAAACACTGCCTATTTTCTCACTTCATTCGTGATATCTTTTCTTCATCTCTTTTCTCTCTTCTCTGTGTGTTGTCTTTGTTACCTTTACGGCCTCTTATCTGTTTTTGTCTTGGCTCTTTCACTTCTCACTCCTCCAGTGGCTTTTGGTGTTTCTCTACCTGCTGCAGCACGTTGAAAAGTTGCAAAAAAAAGACTCTTTGCATTTTTCAGTAACGTGACAGTTAATTTGTTAACAATATAAACTGAGTTGCCAGTTCATTATGTACATCTACCAGGTATCTACACTTATTGACCATTTTATCAAGTTAAACTACAATATAGGTCACTTTTGTTGGTCTACAAGGACTGATTGTAGCTTATCTGTTGGTCTTCTCAGTTCCCCATCCATCAGTGGAAAGGGACCACCATAAGGCTATGACTGTGCAGATATGTTTTGAGTGGTGAAGCATTTTCGGGACAGCTGAGACAGTGACGAGATAGCGCGTGTGGTCCTAGTATGAGTGTATCAAGTGGAACGTGCTTCTCAATGTCACTGCTGGAAGTCCACCAACTAAACATATTCACCCAGCAGCCATGCTGTAGTCAGAAACTGACACTGATGATGGGTCCCGGACAATAAACACAAAATATTGTAGGTGTACAAAGTTGTTGTCACAGTTTCCCTTGTTGCATTACTGTTCCCATGGCAACAAGGACCATGTGCACGTGTGTGTAATTAGTTCTGTTTTGGTCTTGTCTCCACTTCTGGTACTGTCATTGCTTTGTTCCTCAATTGTGTGCACCTGTTCCAGGTTTAGTCCATGATTAGTTTGTCTATAAATCCCCCGTTGATTCATTGTCTAGTTGCAAAGTCTTGTCATATATTAAGTCTAGACTGTGTATCCTGAGTGGTATGTTTCATATTTTCATGTTTCATGGTTTTGACTGTTGCTGGTGCTTCAGATTATGATTATGGATTATCCCAGGTTATTGCCACCTACCTGTGATTTGACACACACAGCGATTTTCCCTTAATGAGAACCCCACAATAATTTACACACTCGTGTCCTGCCTGATCAACACATTATAGTCGTAGAGGTCTAGTGTTAAAACAATCCCAGCTTTCCATCTCATCCTTGTAACAGGACCACACACACTACCACATCGCTATCGGTGCTGTCTTGAGACTGATCCAGTACCCACATAATATCAGTTGTGGTCACATGGTGGTCTCGTTCCACTGATGGACAGGGTAAAGGGGGCTGATAGATTGTACATAACAACAGATGAGCTACTTTCTATATGAATCTATAATCTATATGATAGGTGTAAATAATAAAATAGTCAATGAGTGTAGCTACAAGGTGGGTTCACTTAATAAAGTGGTAACTTGATGTACGCTCACCTTCCACTTTATTAGGAATACTTGTACACCTGCGCATTGAAACAATTATCCAATCAGCCAATCAAGGGGCAGCAGGGTAATGCTGAAAATATTGCAGATACAGGTTGAGCTTTAGTTAATGTTCACATCAGAATGGGAAACAAATATTCTTAGTCACTTTGACCATGGTATGGTTGTTGAGTATTTCCAGAAACTGCTGATCTCCTACTGATTTTCATACACAATAGTCACTACACTAGTGTTTAAACAGAAAAGTGTGAAAGACAAAAACATCCAGGGAGTGGCAGTTCTGGGACTGGAAACTTTTCAGGTCAAAAGAGAATGGCTAGATTGGTTCAAACTGACAGGAAGGCCGATAAGTTAAATAACCACTCTTTACAACAGTGGTGAGAAGGAAAGTATCTCAAACTGCACAACATGTCAAGCCTTGGGGCTACAACAGCAAGAAACCACATTGGGTTCCGCTCCTGTCAGACGAGAACAGGAATCTGGGACTACAGTAAGCACAGGCTTACCAAGACTGGGCAGTTGGAAGAAATTCAGCCAAGAGGTACAGGTGTTCCTATTAAAGTGGATGTATCTTAAACATCAATATTATGAAAAGGTGATGAGCCTGTTAAATCAGCTTGCTACATTTTTCAAATGGAAACACAGGCATTTATATTAGGGTTAAACTCATATCTAGCTCATACCATAGGCTGAAGCATTATGATCAATCTTCAAGATCTGGCCCAAGGGGCCAACTGCTTTAGAAACATCAGCAGCATGAGCTGCAGCAAAAGGTGTCACTTTAATTTTCTGGTATTATTGCATTCATTCTACTTTGCTATACAAGTTGTACTCCCTGTACCTTTCAGAATACAAAGATGACTGCTACCTCATATGCTTTCTCTAAGTGCCAAATGCTTTGAGTCACACATTTTAAGCATTGTGCCATAACTGCTATGGATGATATTATGCGTATATACTGTATTCTTTATGTATATGTGGATTGTTATTGTTACTGAGCAAAACACTTATGAGACAAAGGATTGATTGATTAGGAACAGTAGCTCTATGGATTAATTAATTGGTCGATTAATCAAGCAATCCACTAACCAAACAAGCAATCAAAAATGTATTCACGTGCACATCAGAATATCAGAATGTATTTTATATGTATAGTTCAAAAACACATGTCCTGGTTGGATAATTTGATTTATGCAATTTGCACCATGGATTTTTTTTTTAAAGCAATGCTTTGAACTAAAAAAAAGCCCTGCTTTCTTTATGAAATATCATATGAAGACATACTTTTATTTTTAAACATTTCAATTTCAGATTTTTCCACATGAGCACCATCACTTTCAGTTGCATTGCACAGACATTTCCACGTGGCAAGTGTGACTTCCTGTAAAACCTGTTATGTTTGAACATGAAAACAAAAAGATTTCTAATAGCTTTGCAGACAATTCAGATGAATTTGATAGCATTTGCAGGAATACCTTGAATTTGTGTAGGGCCATTGCAGTTCTCCTTAAACTCCATGCATTGTCTGTATATCTGTTTTATACATACAACTCAGCCGTATGTTCACTGTTATGAAGTGCAATATCGTGTGTACTTTCATAAAGGTACAACTATGATTTGAAGCCTTTTAATGACATAAAGCTTAACGTGAATAATATGCTAATCATACAGGTGTGTAATAATGCTATACTATATGAGCGCTCCTATTCCTGCTTCCTCGCATTGCACTATAGAGCAGCATTAAGTTGCTCAAGTTGTTTATATCTCAAAAAAATCTAATCAGAATGGAAGTATGTATGCAAAACAAAATGTTTTTGAATATAGAATGTACTGAATCCTGAATGAAGAGGGCCATTCTGTGGAGAAAGTCTGCTTACCCAGAATGATGTCTGATATTTAGCTTGATTTTATAATATTTGTACCCACTATTCATGCAACATCCACCATCTTCAAGCTAGGCAGAATCCCAGTTGGGTTCCTATCAACTATGTATGTTCACTACATATTTGTAGAACATACAATTAATCAGTACAAGCTACATAAAAGCTGTGAAATCAAGATATATATCAGATGCATAGAAAATACAGAGAGATGCTGTTTTGATATTTCATGTAGGATGCGGTTTAACAGTTATAGACTGCAAACTTTTAAAAGAACCCTGAGGAACCAGCAGCCAGCCTTGTTGAAATAATGGTTTGCTTTTCTGTATCCAGTTGCACTAGTTGAATTTAAGATTGATTGTAGCCTTGTGTGAATTTCAACTTTACAAACTACAAAAATTTTTTAAATGGTTTAGATTCTACAATTTGCAATGTAGCCAGTGGACCAGTGAGATGTACCAGAGCAAGATGTACCAAAGCAAAACCATTCAGAGATTTAAACTTCATAAGCAGGAATTTGTAGACAATATGTAACTAATAGGCAGCCAGAGTAGCTTTAATGTAGCTTTAATAACTCTGTGTTAATGTGCTCTGTCTTTTTTTTTTTTTCTTGTAAGAATACACACTGCTGTATTCTGGTCCATCTAAAGCTTGCTAAAGCTATTTACAATGATGGGGCACCATTCTTCCAAAACATATTCCCTGTATTAGTGTTTTCATGATGGCGGTGTAGCGCACTCTCTAACGTATCAATCCAAAACTCCTAAACTAATGGAAGACCTACCAGAGATTACAGCGACGTGTTTGACAGCGCTCTCCATCTCCTTCATCAAAACACCAACTGAGGGAATATCTTCATCCCTATTGGTACGTTTACATTAACAGCATTTAGCAGATGCCCCGTACAGTTTCACAGACTTTAAGAATCTGTAACCAAGGCTTATTAAAGTTGTTCTAGCAGCTCATGGTGACCCAACATCTTGCTAAGACACTTATGCTGGTTTTTCCTTTAATTTGTCACCTGTCTGTATTGTATTTGTTTATTTTGCGTACATGCTACTAATCTTGATTATGCATGTTGAAGTGTCTGTGGTGCCAATATTATGCTATATAGTGCTAATTTTGAACTAATCACCCTCAACATACGGTTTAGGCCAGACTACAGGCTGACTTGCGATCTCTCTCATTCAAGTTCAGCTGGTGCAACTGGCTACTGGACATGTATGGACATATCAGGACAGTCTAAACCACTGTATGTCCACTGTATCTTTTGCTGTCATGCTACTGCTTTGGTCTTCTTTCCTGCTCAGTTTAGTGTTCTTCCTGCTCCCAAACATATTTAATCCAGCTTGCCTACTTGGCAACATAAGCTTGCAGAAAGTCTTCGGTAAGCTTCAATATCAGATAAGTGTCAGGTATCAGCCGACACCTTTGAAATATGTATCATGTCCAAAAAGTTGGTATTGGTATATCCTTAGATGTTATGACTTTGGGAGATTTCTAATATTCTGCAGGAGTAAAATATGTGTGTATATGTGTATATACGTTTGTACGTTCTAGTATTCAGGCCTGGACATGGCTGGATCAGTGATGTAGCACTCCTGGACCTGGACTTAATCTGATTAAAGTCGTGATTTTCATGACAGTTAACTTGACTTGGACTCAGTGTGAGTTTTGACTCAGCTTGGACTCTGACCTTTACTCAAATTTGACCAAATTTCCCATGTTTTGGTGTGTATATGCGTTACATAGTGTAACTAATTCTTTTCAGCATTAATAACATTTACTTATATGTTACTACACCTGCTACGATTCATTAATGTAGAGATAAATATGTATATTTAATTATCATTTGACAAACAGTATCTGTGTTGTGGTCTTGGAAAACCAGTCAGATGTTGTTGTTGCTGAATTCTGGCATAATGAGCGAATACTACCTATAACTTTTAATTCTGACACATCAATACTAAGAAACCATAAATATACAGTATTTCACCAAAAGGACTGTAGTGCTGTAGTGAAAATGACATAAGCCTAATCAATTCAGTTTGTAGTCAGATACTGGCTGTCAAAATGTCTGTGATTCTTCTGCACCACAGTCAGAATGAAATCTTTAAATATAAATTTTCTCCGTTTTCACTTTTGGGGGTAATCTAAAATCATATAGTTTTACTTGTGGTTGAGATAAGTGCAAAATCCTAAAGTTTTCAGATCTACATATACTTGAAGATGTCAAAATGTCACCACGTGAAGAGATCTCTCAGGCCACCACACATTTATACTGTAGTCTCTATATCAGTAAGATTTACTGCCAGATCTGAAAGTAGTACTGAGCAGAATTTCTTTTTCGGCTTGCTCGTCTTCAGTAATCTGTATGCATGGTTAATGGTGCACAGGCAGCATCCTGTCTAACTGTCTGACATTATCATACGGTAACCCATTTTTACATAGATGATACCTATCTTTTCTTCTGTCTCTTATTAACAGTTCCAGGGCAGGTTAAGCTTTGTAGATTTATACAAACTTGTACACCATTATGTCTTAAATATTTTCTGTCCCAGGACAACTCAGCATCTCTGTATAGCCGTAAAGCTGCTTGAGAATTGCTACTCCTTTTTTTTTTTTTTTTAATATAAAGCTGTTTTGCTCCTCTAAAACTGTCATTTGTCCCAAAGAAGCCCTGGTGCTGTTGACCGACGAGGGACAGGGGTTGACGAGTGTTGTGTGTGGCAGTTTTGGTTCCTCTCTGAGAACGTACTACGATGCTCTTGCTTTGATGGGAGGAGTTTGAAGGTGAAATTTCATACTTGTTTTTACGTCTCAACTCCTAGACTATGATTGTCACATAGTATTATATTGTATTGTGTCTACAAGATTATTTATTGTATTCATGTGTGAACTGTGAGACAATAAAGTATTTTTCTGTATAAACCTGCTTTTGGAATTTGTCAGGAGTTATTTTCTTTTTTCCTGTTCCCTGAAACTGATTTCCTGACATCAAGTACACAAAGTCAGCAAAGATAAGAACACTTATCTCTGCAAATAGTGACTTTGGTGTGAACTGACATGACCTCACTTTTTAACTCTAAAACATCTCTAATGATGAGTCAAACCTGTAGCACTGACTGCACATGCACTGCAGCGTCTGACAGTTTCAGATGCTGTGACCGTTAGGAAAGCAAGTGTCAGATCTGTGTAAGTGAATGTGCTTATGTGTATTTGAGTATGTGTGTGTGCGTGTGTTTTCTGTTCCTGTGGCCTTGTTGCTGAGTGTTGTATTGGAAAAGACGTTAAGCGGGTTGACCACCGGCGGTTTCAGAACGGTATTTCCCTGAATCAGAAAGAAGTTATCAATGACAACAAATGCATAAACAGCAAATAACGGATTTCGAAATGACTGTTGAAACGCAGCAGGATTACTGCTTCATTCATCTTAGCACTTGAAGAGAAGAAATGGTTTTTATAACAGAATTTAGTATGAGGCCTCCTTGAGGGTTTATTCCGAGTGACGATTACTGGATCTTTTTCATGTACAGTGTAATGCCTATAAAATACACGAAAGAACCCCATTCGATTGAATTCATTTTTTAAAAATATTTGTATAGCACTTTGAACAATAGTCATAAAGCAGCTTTATAGAAATCTGGATGTAGATTTAGATCCATAATGTGCAAATCAGAGGGGACAGTGGCAAGGAAAAACTCCCAGAGACGACATGAGGAAGAAACCTGGAGAGGAACCAGACTCAAAAGGGAACAAGTTCCTTCTGAGTGACACTTGATAGTGGGATTATAAATCTGTATGCATGGTAAATGGTGCACAGGCAGCTTCCTGTCTAACTGTCTGACATTAGCATACGGTAACCCATTTTTACATAGATGATACCTATCTTTTCTTCTGTCTCTTATAAACAGTTCCAGGGCAGGTTAAGCTTTGTAGATTTATACAAACTTGTACACTGTTATGTCTTAAATATTTCCAGGGCAGGTAAAGCAAACAGTGCTGTGTGTTCACTATGAACAAAGCAGCAGATTTCAGTACAAGTCCAGGTGAGATTATCCACTGAAGCAAGAGTGAGTCTTGAGTATAAATCCATGTAGGACCATCCACAGCCGTAGAACACGAATCACAAGTACAGAAACTCCAAGCAGACTCCAAGTATCAGGATGTATCAGGCTTAAAACAGATTATTAGGTATGCTCATATCCTACAAAGGGTGTACATTGTGAGAGAGTAGCTGACAGGCTTCCACTGAAACTCATTTGTGTGGCTTTCACACAGCACACAATAACCCTCAATGCTGCTGATGAACTAGTACATGCTTTTTACAAGGGTTAATCAAAGGAAAACTTTATATAAGTTACATAATATAAATTTTCTCTAATAGAAATTAGAGAAACGGTATGTTACATGTGTAGTTGCTAAAGTAAAAATGTGCTACTTGTTCAGTGTTCTCAATAGCCATTTCTACTGCTTCTACCTTTAACCTGAAACACTTTTGTGACATCTGTTTAAAAAAAGAATTGAGGTTTTCCTTTGACTCACCCTCATATATACTCTCTAGATTGTTTTATTGCAATGTATTGCTGACTCGCTGCCCTGCTACCTATTTAAACAAACTTCAGATACACTGTTTGGCCAAATTTTGTGGACACCTGACCATCACACCCATATGTAGTCCTTCATCAAACTGTTTCCACAAAGTTGGAAGCACACAATTGTATAGAATGTCTTTGCATGCTGTAGTATTACTATTTCCCTTCAGTGGAACTAAGAGACCCAAACCTGTTCCAGCATGACAATGTCCTTGTGCACAAAGCGAGCTCCATGCAAGGCATGGTGTGCCAAGTGTCCTGCACAGAGCCCTGACCTCAACCCAGCTGAACACCTTTGGGATGGACTGGAACACTTCAGGCCTCCTTACCCAACATCAGCACCTGACCTCACTAATGCTCTTGTGGCTGGATGGCTAAATCTCCAGAGCCTCGCTACAAAATCTAGTGGAAAGCCTTCCCAGAAGAATGGAGGTTATTATAATAGTAAAGGGGGACTAAATCTAGAATGGGAAGTTCAACAAGCACATATTAGTGTGATGGTCAGGTGTCCACAAACCTTTGACCATATAGTGTAGTTCAGAATGCAATGGCCCATGTTCCTACCAGGGGAAAAAGTCAGATCTATGTTACTACAGTCTTACTCTATATGCATTGGCTACCTGTTAAGTCCTGCTTATGATAATTAAAGATCAAACTGGTTTATCAGTGTGTATCTTGCTGATCTCCTGAAAGAGTATAACCTACCCAGAGCATTTCACTCAGCAGTTGGAGGCCTGCAATAATACTTGGAAAGTCTGAAATGTCGTTCCAGAGAACACTGGGAATGCTCAATAGCTTAATAGATGTTTTAAAATCCAGATTACACTTTCTTGGGTCTTTTATTCTTGGGGGTTCTTCTTCTTCTACTTCTTCTTCAGTATACCTTTCATGATGTCTAATAATAATTTTCATATATTTATAATTAATTCATTTGTGATTGTGGATTGTACTTTATACTTTAATATACGATACTTGACATTTTAACGTTCCATACTTTATATAAAAACTTTAACAAAAACAAAAGGTGCTATATACAGTAAGTAGTTATTATTATTATTATTATTATTATTATTATTATTATTCATCTACTTTCAGCAAAAAAGTTGTAAGATAGTAGCATTTTTCTATGTTTGTATATATTCTGTAATGTTAAATAATTGTTTCTGTATCATGTAGTCAGATATAACTGAATCTCAATCATATGCGTAGTAGACAGCTAGATTTCCTGAGTGAATAATGTTTTCACCACCAGAGAACTGCATGGTTGTAACACGCTTCAAACCCTTACACCACAGTTCAGAAATAGTGAAGGTGGTGGGAGTAGAGACAGTAGCTACAGGTGCTAATATAGCTCAAGCATTTTCCGTTGATAGTGGACCTCTTTTTCAAGCAGCTTATTAGTTAATTTTGTGCAATGGCAGGTTTAGAATCGACCAGATTTTGCTCTGGCAAGAAGTGGTGTGGTGTGTGATTAGCAGGTTTCTTAAGGAAGCACGTCACTACCACACAAGAAAGAAAGAAAGAAAAAAAAAACCAACATCACGTCATTATCTTGTTACTATGAGAAAAGAATCTTGTAATGTTAGAACACATCTCGTTATTATGAGGAAAGGATTTTGTTATTATAATGAGATGCTGATGGGGATTTCTCTTTTCATATGTTGCAGCAATATGCTTCCAAAGATTTGTACTGTATTTTAGTGTACACACACACACACACACATATATATATATATATATATATATATATATATATATATATATATAAAGGTACAATACATTCACTTTCCCAAGTGAAAGCTACGTACTTTAAACTGTACTCTTGAGAGTACCACCCCAGTGACAATCAAAAGTACACTTTAGTATCTTTTTTTAAAAAAACAAAAAAACAAAAACTATACTAATGATATGGCTAATAGCAGACTTTATGTCCAATCACATAATGCTAGCTATTTGTCATAGTTTTTTTGTTTAATTTAGTGATTCATTTAAAGATCCATTCATGAGAGTACCAGTTGTGTCCTCTGCAACTGATCCAGAATGCAGCTGCACGACTGGTTTTCAACCTTCCTAAATTTTCCCACACCACCCCATTGCTGCGCTCCCTCCACTGGCTTCCTGTAGCTGCCCGCATCAGATTTAAAACACTGATGCTCGCCTACAAAGCCAAAAACGGACCAGCACCCACTTATCTCAAGGCACTTATCACACCTCGAGCGCCACCACACTCCCTCCGATCCTCTAGCACTGCTCGACTGGTCCCACCATCTCTCAGGGTACAAGGAAGGCATGCATCGAGACTCTTCTCTGTTCTGGCACCAAGGTGGTGGAATGAACTTCCCCTAGATGTCCGAACAGCTGAGTCACTGGCAGTCTTCAAACGACGGCTAAAGACTTACCTCTTCATAAAATACTTAAATTAGCACTTTCACAAAAACAAAAAAACCCAAAAAAAACCAAAAAAACAAAAACAAAAACAAAAAAAAAACAAAACAAAAAAAACCACTCCCAACAGAGTTTTGGACTGATGGTATTCCTAGTTTGTGACCTACCGAGCCAATATCAGAATGTATTTTTGATAGACTTCAAAGCACTATTGTAAGTCGCTCTGGATAAGGGCGTCTGCCAAATGCCATAAATGTAAATGTAAATGTGTGAATCCAGCAAAGCAAATCCTTTTACCTTGGCACTAAAATAACCTACATCCCTCCTTGCTGTCATTTGTAGCGCAACAATTAACACTTGGTCTGTCGCAGAAACTGTGATTACTAAATCCTGAATCTTTATAAGTACATTGGGAAATGCACTGGGATGTTCTCCAGCTCCCCTTTAGCCCACAAACGGTGTAACCCAGACAGTTATGTTGTGTGTGTGTGTGTGTGTGTGTGTGCATATAGAGGCTAAATAAGTTCACCGAGGCAGAGTGGAGTTGGGATTGGGGCAATAAGCATAAACACATCCCTGGATCTGATACAAGGACTTACTGGCTGACTGATTTCCTTTCACTCACTCTTTGCTCTTTGAGGGGTTTTATCAGACAAGTTAAAGTAACTTCAGTTTAAATTCAGTTGCTAGAAATATTATGCATGTAAAATAGGACATATCACTACCGTTCTTGAGGAGAAACATTGACTTCTGGTTTTTATAAAATCAGAACTCTTGTACAATACAAATTGTGTTTTAATTTTTAAAGCCTGGTATTAACTAAGCTTGTCCATTTCTACACCAGCTGAGGTCTTCAGCTGTTCAGATGAGCCAGACTTTGGAAGTCTACCTTCTTTCATTTTGTGCCAAAGTGATCCATGACCAGAAGTCCAGGAGAGCGGAATTGTTGCGGCCTGGGTGAAACGGATGGCATTCCTTTCTCTATCAGAATGACACTTGCCAACCATGAGTGTTTGTTAGCTCATGTATAGGCTCATGTATAGTCTTGCAAGCCAGACCTCTAGATTTACTAGAGAGTTTGGTATGTTCTGTCAGTATACCTGGCCATAAACCACCTACTTTGACAGAACAAGACAGTTTGACCACAGACCTTTCACTGTAACCCATCGACAAACTCATTTACTCACCACCAAGTGCTTCACACAAAACTCTTCACACTAATTTTTTGAAGAATTCAGTCCAGTTGAGTTACACCATATTCAGTGATATATGATTCAGTGACCTATGTATATGAAAGAGGGTAGATACTTGTAGCACTCTCTTCCAAGAATGTGGTCAGGTGCATGCCTGGCAGTTTAAAAAGATGCAGTGGCTTTACACGAACTAGAGGAAGCATATGTAAGGGTGTGTTAACACTTGGCATTTTTTCCCCTCAATGGCTAGTTGAAATGGAACTAAAGATAACACCTTGGCTATTTTTCGAACATTAACTGTAACACAATGTGACATCGCACTTTAACTGTCAAACAAGCAGCAAACAATCCACCCCCCCCCAATCATCCCCACCCAAACAAGTTAAAGTGTGATGTCATCTGAAGTTAAACCATCTTTATTTTATCATTACTATTGATGATAATAAATCTAAACTGGATATAAGCTAGGACAGTTAGTTAGTCAGTCAGTTAGTTAGTTAGCTAATATTAGCTAGGTAAGAGCATTGTTATGGTTACAGTATGTGCATCACTTGACAGGCTTTTTTTTTTTTTTTTTTTTTTACATCAGCACAAAAAGCACTTTGACTAATGCCTTTTCTGTAAAAATAAAAATGCCAAATGAGGACTACTGAGTGGTACAAACAACAACAACAACAACATTTGTCCTATCATTGTAAGATCACGATTTTACGATCAGCCTCTCTGGGAGGGACAGATGGCATACTCTTTCTCCCTGTCAATCACAGCAGCACTAGCCAATCGTGGGCGTCTGTGAGTTCATGTATGCGGAAGAGGGTAGACAGCGTTTTCCTCATAGTGTGTTATGCTGCCGCTTTGAAAAGTTGCTGAAAAGATACATTTGGCTGGTTTCATGTGTCTTAGAGGAAGCATGTGTTAGCCTTCACCCTCCCCAGAGAGCTGGCTGGTGAGTGGGAACTGGGTGGGTGTCCAGATTGAGGAGGAAAATGAAGAAAGAAAAAAAATTGTGAAAACACCCTTTTTACTCACCCTACCAGGGTTGTTGTTTCCTCATGAAAAGGGAGAACTAAATTTGTATTGACTAATTTTGGAGAAAAATAGTTAAACTAGAATATGACTGGACCTGAGTTCACACAGTCTTCCTGAAGACTGTATCTCTCAGTGACAGAGCAGAAGTGGTCTTTAACCTAAAGTCAGAAGTGAAAGAATGCACGGAGTTGAGAGGAAACAGGTGAAAGTAGTAAGGACCCACGTGTGTCTGAGCTGAGAACCATCAAAGAGAGAAAGAGAGAGGGACAGACGAGCACACACACACACACACACACAGATATGGTTCACTTCATAACCGATGATACATAATAGATTAAAGGAAGAGAAAAGGAACTGCAAAAGTTAGAGGAAAACACACACGCACGCACACACGCACGTCCCCAGTGGTCACATGACCCATATCCGCTTTGACACATTCATACTCAGCCGGCTGCTGTCATGCTCGTTGAATTCAGTGGCAGCTATGAGTGAAGGGAGAGTGAGTGCAGGACCATGACCACTAACATGAACCGTAAGACCATCCTGCAGCAGCAGAGGAGCCTGGACACTTGCCTAGAGGAAAGTGCCTCCAGGAAGGGTCTGCGCTGGAGACGGGGATCTTTCAATAATGGAAAACAGTCTAAAAATAAAGAGAACTCTGCAGGGACGCTGACGCGGGGACGAGAACAGGTGTGTTGCTGAAACTGATTGATACTGATTGTGCATCATGTATAACAATATTGGTTAAAAAGTGCATGGATTGGATGGCTGTGTATTTTGTCTCACATTTCATACATCTGCATGTTAAGTAATAAATAACCTTTATTTTAAATAATAAATAATACAAGTAAAAAAATATTTAACGCCGTATAACATGAGGTTTAGAAATGATTCAGATTATTTATGCATATACAGTATATACACATATGCATTTCTAGAAAGAATCTCTCTCTATATGTATATATATATATATATATATATATATATATATATATATATATATATATATATATATATATATATATGTGTGTGTGTGTGTGTGTATAAAGTGTTACTTGTTAAATGCTAACTATTGCAGCAAATATACTGTATATTGATGTATTAATAATTAATAATAATTTGATTTATGCTACTGTTACGCTATTAATAGATTTTTAATGTATTCCATTGATATGATTTTCATACTGAATCATAGTGAATTGGTGCTAAATACAAAGTATTTAATATTATTTATTTTGTTTTCAGCTGAGTCAATCATATTCCAACTCTCTGGTGGACTATTCAGATCCTCAAAGGTATCTACAACTTTCTACACTGATTTTAGTATTTCTATTTCAATTATATGAATAAGCAGAATACGCTTTAACCATTGACCTTCATGGTGACCCCGTGGCTACAGACTGACCACACATCTTTCTTGCAGGACAACAGTTGTGTTGGAAAAACAAGACAATGAAGCGTTCGGATTTGAAGTTCAGGTACGATCGCTTCCTCATTTCGGTTTCAGCCAAGAATTTGGTGGGTTACAGTTTCAGTACAGCTTTTCATCCTGTTTTTGAGTAAGGTGGAAGTGCATATATTCCGATATTGATCAATGCACAGAAGTGCACACACTGGGACTACTGCATGACATGCAAACTAACAATTCATGAACAATCCCTATTTTAATCTCCTTTTTAATTTATGTTTCTCTTTCTTCCACCTTGCAGACATATGGGATTCAGCTGAATAACAGCAACGAGTTGGAGATGTGTACATTTGTCTGCAGCGTGAAGGAGGGTAGTTCTGCAGAGACAGCAGGCCTGACCGCGGGTGAGACTCACACCCACACCCACACACTCACAAAATCACACACACACACACGGCCTGAGAGCTGCACATACTTCCTTTGCACAGTCTACCACATGACCACACCTACACGATCTGACCCCTTTGCTGCTGCTATTTTACGCGGGCCCCATGTTTACTGAGACCACCTCGCCTATTTTTGACGCCTCCACACACACCGCTTGCTGTGTTTTTTTCCAATGACTGACATTATCAATGTAAACATGGCCACAGTGAACTTTTTTTAACCTCTCCGGACACATTGGCTGGTTTAAACTTTTCTGCTATTTTCACAAGAGTTAATGAATACCACACAGTATACTTTAAGATGAATAACTGAATAATAATTGGACGATGTACGATCCCATTTCTTTGATGGTTTTCAAACTGACACTTTTAACCACTGTCACAAACACAAGTGAATTAGGTCAACTGATACATGTCTCTTACCGAATCTTGTTCTCATTCTCTGTCCCCGCTTGTATCTCTCTGATAGGTGACATAATATTGACGGTAAATGGTGTCATCATCAAAGGATTCACCCATCATAAAATCATTGAACTGATCCGAGAATCTGTCAACATGCTAAAGTGAGTTAGATGGAAAATATCAACTAGTAGAAAAAAAAATCCAGTGTTTCTTCCTGCACTTGTACATTAGTAGTTAAATAAGGGAGGAAAAACTTTGATTTTTGCAAGCCTGTCTAGTCATTTTCGTCTATGAACCCTAACCTATACAGCTGTGATCTGTGTGTGTGTGTGTGTGTGTGTGTGTGTGTGTCTAGAATGGAGACAGTCAGTGGCAGTGTGGTCAAAAGAATTGAATTAGAGAAGAAGATGCGCATGCTCAAGGTATGACTATGTGAAAACCTGGGACTATGTTTGGAAATACTCTTTAAGTTTTCTACTATATATAATCCCGAAAACTACAGAATTTCTTTGTTTGCATGTAGCTCACCAAAAATATAGTTCTAGCATTTTAAAGTTACCTCCAAAAGTGAAAAGGGGCATTGATCTGATTACAAACTGAATTTATTAGGATTACGTTCATTTCACTATGGCACATAGCTACACAACTTCACTGTATGAGGAAATCACACCTAACTAGCAAGCTTTTAAACATGTTTATGAAGACTGACTGTTTTTACCCAACATGAATTTTGCAGGAAGATAGCCTAGGCAAGATTATAAAGTAGAAATAAAGTATAAAGATTATAAAGTAAAAAACATTTACATGCCATTATGGGGAAATATATTTATGGCTTCATAGAGGTGGTGTTAGAACCCAATCTTGGAGAATTTTCTGTCATTTTGTCTGTTTGTCAGAATTCAGCCACACACTTATAAACTTATCATGATGCACTGATAAGTACTGATAAAGATCGTCCTTTATATCAAACGAATGACTGACAATTAAGCATCTCAATCCGCAAATCACAATTCTTCACTCCAGTGACCTAAATTCCTGCTAATGCAGGGCCAATCAGATTTCCCAGTATGACTATGTTACATATTCTCATGCACATACATGTGTGTAATTTTTTTTTTTCTCAACACAGCAAACACTGCATGAGAAATGGTTGGAACTGCAAGCCCTCACTCTACAGGAAAAGCGTCTTACTCGAGGTGAGAAAAAAAAGACAGCTGAAAAACCACATACACGCACACACCTCATCTAAAACTGCTGTCATTCAGTTAATGCTATGCACCTTCAAGTGTGATGTGTGAATAAAGTGAAATGATAAATCTTCTTGGGGAAGTTCCGACTGTAGAAAACAAGAGTTTGTTGATTAAAAGTTCAGGCTGGGCTGCTGAGCTGACTTCCTGCAAAAGAGTTAATTTTCAAAGTAGAAAACGCTGCTTTGTTTTGCTATCTCTCAGATCAGATGTGAAAACCTTGAGTGATGGGCAGCAAACCGATCAGCATTTCTAATCAGAGCACCACAATGCTGAAGCTGCTTCCTGTGCAAAACCAAATTCATTCAGTTCATGGAATCTTTTAATAATGAATTAAAATCAGGTCACAGAAATGCAAAGCTTATTTTATTAAAACACTTACTTCCTGTATTAGACAGGACATGATATGGCATTAACCCTCAGATTGTGTTCAGCACTTTCCACAAATATCCCATTCATCTAGGGATTTCATGATCTACAGGGCATCTGGAATTCAGGAACCAAAGGGAATATGTTGATCTGAATATGTTGAGCAAAATCTGCAAAAACATGACACAGCAGCTGAGAAAATGCATAGAGTGTAAGGGTGAACATGTAGAGCATATGTTGTAAATAATAAATACAAAATTAAGTATTCATAGTTTTACTTTCATTGACGTTCCAGACCACCTGTATTTGAACATGATGGCAGTATTCCTTATTCATACCAAACAGCATGTCCCATTTCAAAAATGCTTATACCACAGCACTGTTGAATTCTCCACTCTGATTGGTCAGAAGGTGTTGATTAAATTACTTTACAGAGCTGGCTGTAATTCAAATCACAGCTTTATATTTTAATGCACTAGTTCTAATGCATTATCAATCCTATATTGTTTCTAACAACCTACACAAGGACTTGTATGGAGGACGCGCCCCATAATCGAAGAATAATAACAAAGAGAAACATATGATGGTTGATACGCTGAAGCTGAGCATTTATTGAAGTAGTCTCCATCGGATTGTCTTCATGAGAGAGGAACTTGAACGTTCTGGTTTCTCAGTTATGTGACAAGCTGGTTTTTTTTTAACCTCATGAGAGAAAAGAGGCTGGTGAGGGATCGACTATTTATAGCTGCTACAACATAAGTGATAACAGGAACTAACTTTTTTCAGATGTTCCACAACATTCAACTAACTTTAAACTGATACAAAAGTACACTTTGGGACATGCTGCTGTAGGAAATGAATCAACTGAAAATACATGTATATATGAGAGAATGAAGTGGAGTAGTACTAGAATAGATAACGTAAGACATGGCAACAATAAAAAGATAAAAAAAAAAAAAAAAAGAAAAATGCTTGAAAAATAATAGAACCATAAAGAGATAGAAATTAAAATGTGTAAAAGGATAGTAAAACTAAACAACATTGAATAAGAACAAATAGTGAATATATTGTTTTTACTACTGATCCTGGTTAGAGATAAGCAAGTCTTCAGTCTAGTTTTGAATGTTGAGAGTGAATCAGAGACTCTAAATGATTCACTGAGTTGATTCCATACAAAATGGCACCTCTAAATGCAAAAGGATTCGAAATGACCAAGAGCTTCTCTTTTAATCTTATAGTACATTTAGACACCTCAAGTTGGGCCAAGTAGGCCTTATTGAATATCGTATATTCCTCTCATCACAGACAGATGTGATGTCAGGAATGAAATATAGTAGACTCACAGTGCTACACTTACCATGAAACTTTGTCAAACAGTATCGAATAATTTATTGCAAAATATAACTATTATTTTAATTATGATCTAGCTCAACAATCATTAAAACCTCATGGGTATGTGAGTAAGAGCTGGAGCGAAGGTGTCACTGAAATCAGTTTTATTTTGATACTTCTGCTTTTTTTTTTTTTTTTACTCTCAGCTCAAAATGGTCTGAACACAATTTAATATGCTATTACTTTTGTGTATTATTTTCAATGTTTTTCAGAGAAATCAAGCCCATTACATCAATTTCATTCTTTTTTACGTTTCAGTTTCACCGTCAGTAGAACTAATGTTAGGAGATGTTTAGGATATATATATTTTTTATGTCGCGTGTCCTCACTACCCTGCTGGTTACCTTTCAGCTCAGCCATTTCCCAGAACTGATCTCAGATAAAACTGATAAAAAAAAGAGGGTGGTACTCCATCCTGCTCAAAGTGTGAGAACTGTATTCACGTCTGGTGACAAAAAAAAAAGGCAGTCTGGCTTCCCTAAAACTCTGCCTCTTTATTTTTGCCATCAGCACTTTCAAAGTGCTCTGTAGTACACTGACACTGTGGTTTTAAGTGAGTAAATGAATCATTTCCTCTCCTGTGAATATTTAATGTAGAATAATAAGAGGGGGAAAAATGTCTCTAATGATAAGCTTTTAGCCAAGAATTTTAATCATAGAGATATGGTCCAAATGCTAAATAATAAACACGATGAAAAATTCCAAGCAACATATTCTATTTCTGAAATTGTGACATTTTCTTATGTTCTTTAGCTAGTAAGATATCTTGATGCACAAAATAATTTGTATTTATCATTTTATTTAATTTGAGTTTCATTTTGATGAATAAAGAAATTTAAAAGTACATTATTAAATGATCTACAAATATGTGAAAATGCAGATTATGAAGAATAAATAACACCCCAAACGTGTCTATCTGTCTGTCTGTCTGTCTCTCCATCTGGTGTTCTTTAAAATCATTCATGCTCAGTTAATGATTCAGTTCAGTTAATGATTTTTTCTCTCTGCAGGGAATCTGAATGACAACTCTGAGCATCCATCCATAGACTCTCTCATGTCTCTGTCGTCTCCTACTAGTCGGTCTGGACGTCGTTTCTCCAGTGACAGCAGCTGGCCGAGTGTGTTGACAGATGAAATCAGCGAAGACGTGTTCGATGAACCCAGCCCTTGCAGTCCTCACAAACCCAACTGCGACATATTCAGTGGTATGTTTCAGTCAGAGGGGGCGCCACCGAGGCAGGGCCTGTGCCGAACCCGCAGCATCAGCAGCGGCAGCAGCAGCAACAGCTGCCAGTCACCCACATGGGATAATAGCCGAATGTCCACATCCTCCGCCAGCTCTGTGTTCGGCACTCTGCCTCGTCGAGGGAGGAAAGGCAGCATGAGAAAAAACCTGCTGAAGATGTTACCCGGACTGAAATATTCTCTCGAAGAAGAGGAGACCACCTGAGACAGACTGCTGGCATGAAGCCAAAAAAGTGGAATTCTTTAAGATGAATGTACTGTAGGCATCTAAGGTGTAAAAATATGAAAAGTGGACTTCTGATGTTTAAAAGACTTTTCATGAATTGTCCAGGCTAATACTGACATGTTTGAAAATGCCATTTTCATATCAAAACATGTCAACAGGTTTTCTGTCCAGATTGAAATGCAGAAAAGACAGGAAGCCATCAGGAAGCCACCTGTGTGTGCATATTTGCACACACTACCTGAGCCAGAAGGTTTATGCATTTCATGCTAAACAGTTTGATGTGGTCTGTTCCAGAAAAGAAAAAAAGAAAGAAAAGATGTTTGGCAATGCTACTGAGCATGCAGAGGTCTGCTGCACGGCAATACGAAGCAATCCATCCTTCAAGCAGAAACGCGGTGTTTAAATCTTTCTTGTGATTGATTAAATGTGATTGGTGTTGGTTCATATTCTACAGCAGCAGCCCTGACAGTAGTTCAGCTACAAGATAAAAAATACGTTATCATAATCTAAGACTAATAACAGAGAAACGTGTATAGTTGATAATAGATTATTAAAGAAGACATTGATGGAAGGAATCTCCAGTGTCAGTCAGTAAGTTTTCCATCAAGGGAATGTCTTCAGAACTTTTTTTTGGCTTATTAACTTCAAGAGAAAGAAGAAAGAGACTAGTGAGGGAACGACTGCATCACACCACTGTCAGTGATTATTTTCCTACAACAGCATGCCCCATTGTGTTTTATTCCTTAATTGTTTCATTGTAAAAGAGTGACCAAGGCAAGAACGCTTGGATGCTTTGGCTCTTGGATCAGTGACCTCTCTCTGGACATTTACGAATTTATGGAATCAGCATTTACATCTTTCATCTTGCATATTTCATAAATGTGAAAATGGCATTTTTTCATTAACTTTCAGCATTTTGTTTCAGACGTGTACATACAGTATTCCTTATGGACCAGGCCTTGGCCTATTCAGCATTCAGGAACATGTAGCATTCCAGAAGTGACATTCTAGAACCGAGCCCCTTAATGGCTTGGGTCAATATAGGACAAGCCACACGTCAGCATTACACACACACACACACACACACACTCATGCATGCAGACGCACCCACATGCTCTGAATAAAATTGCATAGGGTGCAGAATGAGTGATGAGTGTAACTGAAAATACAACATTAAAAACCTGATTGTTGTTTTTGCATGTTTATGAAGTGCAGCATGTACACTGCTTTACACTGATGTGGAAGTTTTTTTAAAAAAAAAATTTTTAACTTGCATTAAAGCACTGTATGTGAACAAGAATAAGTGATAAAATAACGAGTGTGATCATGCAATTTTTCAGTTTGACCCACATGTGCATTTCACTGTGTGTAGCAATAAATTAAAATGAAGCAACAATGTAAATAATAAAGGTGTATTTGTTTTTTTTCTTCATATTTCCAGATCTTTTCATCATTGAGTTTAATATTACAGCAAACAAAGCACGTTTTTTAATGTGTAAATAATCATAGAGAGCTGTGCAGAGATGGAGTGCAATGGGCGATGTGAGTTTTTAACACCATAACCCTTAACCACAGAGATATCTGAAAAATGTTCAAAACAGGATGTGGCTGTGAGAAAGGTGCTACCCTACCGACTATTTTTTGCTTTATGCAGGTAATGATGTTTGACAGGCTCACGTACCAACAGCGTATGTCCAAGCTTCCACAACATTGAGAATAGACAGAATATCTAAAAGCAAAATGCTTATAAGAGAAATGTTCTAGAAAAGAAGTTTATTAAAAGATATCTAAAACAAAATGTCTGCTGTTTTGCTGCTGCTCCTGATTCACAGATGAAACTCGGTTGCACTGAAGTGATCACGTAAATCATTACTCATTAGTCATCCATGTACACGACTATTTTAATACAAACTTTTACATAAATTCTGTTTTACGTACCTGTTTTATTTATTTTATTCATGAGTGAGTTTGCACAAAATATTAGAAATATTAGACTTTCAAATGTCAATATTATTATTTGATTTTTAATGTAATGTTTATAACATAATCAACCACATTAAGTAATAGACTGACTAAAGACATTATTACTGTCGGATTTTACCTGCAGTGACAAAAGTACTGTAACAGGTACTTCATGAATCCTGGAATAACTAACACCAATTTCCTTCAAAAGCTGCACCACAGTGTACCGAAAATAATTCATGCAGATTTAAACACAGAAGCAAATGATGATGATTGATTGTGTTACTGTTTACTGTTTAATATAGTAATTATTTTGATACTTAGAAACTTCATTAATCTCTTTACAGAATTTCATCAGCACAGTGCTGTTTCTGAAAGGTCTTGCTTAGAACTTCTTTATAAAC
This sequence comes from Pangasianodon hypophthalmus, assembly GCF_027358585.1. NCBI lineage: Eukaryota > Metazoa > Chordata > Actinopteri > Siluriformes > Pangasiidae > Pangasianodon > Pangasianodon hypophthalmus. Next base: position 24,328,397 of record NC_069714.1, on the reverse strand, counting down.
AATATGTAAAAATATATATATAAAAAAATTGCCTGAGCAGTAGTAAACACTAGATGGCAGTGAGACATGCAACTGGAGACTTTAATCAAATTCGATCAATGAGCAAAAAAAGTTCTTATTAAGGAGCAAGATATACTGGTTAGATTTTCAGAAGCTAGTTGTTTTTGTTTTAATCAAAGTTTATTACCTTTTAAAAAATATTTCCACTTGAAATTACACAGAAATTCATCTCAATATGATCAAAGACAGACACAACTTTATACATTTATACTTTTAAGCAGTATTTTGGTGTAAATCATCTTACAATGATTCAGTGGCATGCAAATAACCTATTTATAATATTAAATATAAAAGTTATTGTTGTCAGATAGAATTGTATCAGGTTCCATTGATCTGTTGCACATTTTATTGTAAAAGTCAGATTTCAAGTAACACCGGATGCGAACTTAAGAGACAGTTTCTCAACCCATCTTTCCCACAGTGAGCTGTCCCGTACCTGTCATCACACACAGCAAAGCTTTCTTTCTCCCCACACACACGTGCAGCAGCAACACGATCACTGTGGCTTTCTCTGGCTGAAGCCTGCAGCTTCTGTGTGAGCAACCACACGCAACAAGTGAACAGCTACAAAAGAGAAAGAGTATTTGAAAAAAGAACGGCACATATCAGCCTCAATAGGTAATAAAAGCCACAAAGTCTGTAACATGTGACTTTCATTAACCATGAGGTTGTCTGACAGTCCATTAGCAGTTTCATTTTTTCGCATCTCTAATTAAGCCAATTGTGCAGATTTATCTGAGACTAACAGAGTGGCTCCAAAGCCCACTGGAAGAGGACAGGCTTTGAAGCTCTTCGAATCTGGCTGTAGTAATAACTGCTAAAGTGAGGGCAAATATACTTCCAGTGTGTATATCACCTTCAAATATACACAAGTAATGTCTTTTCACTTTGTACTTATAAATATGAAAAAAAGTATGCATTCATAAGCATAAATGAATATATCTAGTAAATCAAAAAAGGAAATCAAGTTCTAACTATAAATGATGCAAAAAAATATGTTCTTCTGCAAATTATAGGCGTCATTATAAAAAGCTGCCATTGGTTGGGAAGATTTCATGCAACAAGTGGTGAAGGTGAAAAAGCTTCCTAAAGTCTTCAGGGACAACATTATTAAACAACAATAGAGTGGAAAATGCTACAGAGCCATAGCAAAGACCTTAAACAATCCCTGTCAGTACAACTGGTTCGATAATATGCAGGTGGAAAGTTCAAGGAACCACAACTAATTGTCCCAGGACAGGTACGCCGTGCAGGATTTCACAACATGCTCTCAGACTAATGACAAGGAAGGTGAGAGAGAAGCCAGCAGTAACTTGAAAAGAGTTGCAGGATGACCTGAAAGCAGCAGGACTGATATACTTATCTTCTCACAGTCTATGTGCATATATCTGTCATAACATACCAAATTAGTTCATGCTTCAGATGCTGAAACACAGATATGATTTAAAGGTTTAAAGATTTAAATGATCATCTTCCACTGAGTTCTGACAATAAAAAGAAAATGTGCCACTTCCAATAAAAAAATGCTCTCATTTTTTTTAAATCTCAGATTTAATATCTTAAAAAGAAGAAAACCAAAATATAAAATGATGTAAAATATTTTACTGTACTTTTATTTCTTAATTGTTTTTATGGCACAATCATCATCTACCAAAAGTCAGGACTTATTTAACTTATTAAACTTACCATTTAGGACTTACAGCCATGTTAAGCAAAGTACCTCCATTTTCAGGGGCTAAAGGTATTTGGACAATTGACTGACAAGAAGTTAATTGACCAGGTGCGGTCCACTCCCTCATTACTTCAAGACAAATGAAGCAGATAAAAGGTCTGGAGTTACTGACTTGGCATTTGGCAGCTTTTCAACTCGAGCTACCAATATGAAATCCAAGGAGATCTCAATGCAAGTGAAGGAGGCCATCATTAGGCTGAAAAAACAACATAAATCTATAAGAGAGATAGCAAAAACCTTAGGTTTGGCCAAATCACCAGTTGGGTACATTCTTAAAAAGAAAGAAAGCACTGGTGAGCTCAACAACATCAAAAGGCCTGGAAGACCTTTCGGAAAGACCAGAAGACCAGAAAGTGGATGATCGCAGAATCCTTTCCTTGGTGAAAAAAAAACCCCTTCACAACATCAACAGAAGTCAAGAATGCACTGGAGAAGGTAGGCGTATCATTGTCAAAATCTACAATCAAGAGACGCCTTCATGAATGTAAATACAGAGAGTTTACAACAAGGTGAAAACCACTGGTAACATTCAAGAACAGGAAAGTCAGATTAGACTTCAGCCAGAAAGCATCTAACAAAGCCTCTCATGTTCTGGAATAAGATTCTTTGGACTGATGAAACCAAGATTAACTTGTACCAGAATGATGGGAAGAGAAAAGTATGGTGAAAGAAAGGAACAGCTCATGATCCAAAGTATACCACATCATGTGTCAGACATGGTGGAGGAAGTGTTATGGCATGGGCATGTATGGCTGCCAATGGAACGGGCTCACTGGTGTTTATTGATAAGCAAGATGAATTCTGAGGTGTATAGGGCTATACTCTCTGCTCACATTCAGCCAAATGCTACAAAACTGATAGGACGCTGCATCACAGTGCAGGTGGATAATGACCCCAAACATACTGTGAAAGCAACTCAAGACTTTTTGAAGGCAAAGAAATGGAATATTCTTAATTAATAAGTCAGTTGCCTGATCTCAACCCAATAGAGCATGCTTTTCATTTACTGAAGACAAGACTGAAGGCAGAAAGACCCACAAACAAGCAGCAACTGAAGGTGGCTGCAGTGAAGGCCTGGCAAAGCATCTCCAGGGAGGAAACTCAGAATTTGAGTTTTGAGAACATGGGTTCCAGACTTCAGGCAGTCATTGACTGCAAAGGATTTTCATCCATGTATTAAAATTATGGTTATATTTACAGTTATGTCACTTTTGTGTAGCTATTTTGTGTAGATTCATGGCATAATCCCAAATAATTTCAATTTCAGTTCCAAGTTGTAACACTACAAACATGCAAAAGTTTGATGGGGTGAATACTCATGCAAGCCTACAATAGTGGTTGCCAAACTAGGGGTCATGACCCCATGTGGGTCATTTTATTTACAAATGGGGTCATCAAAGAAACTCATTTTTTAAATTTATTTATTTTACAAATTATTATCACAAATATCAATCTTGTGCTATTATTTTGAAATGTTGCTAGGAGTCACATTCAAACATGCCATATTTAAATTAAGAGTGAATGTGCTATTTTGGTCGGCTAGTTCCTCAATTACATTGAGTGACTCTGACTCAGTGGAATGACAGAAGTCAAGAAAACAAATATATTTTGCGTAAACTCTTACTGAATAAAAATTTAAGTCCTAAATTATAAATCCAGACTTTAAAAAGCAGGGTGTTTGGGGCTTGGTGGTTCCAGAAAATTCATAAATTCCAGTTGGGGTTATTTATCCAAAAAGTTTGGAGACTCAGGGCCTATAGTGTATTATAAAATAAAATAAAATTGGAACAGGCTCACTGACAACACATACTAACATGCCAAAAGAGGTGTACCTACATTTATTTTTAAAAATATGAATAAAATATGATCCCTGGATCAGATTCATTCAATGCTGGGTCAATATTTAAGGTCAATATCAGCCATGATATGGAAGCCTGATGTCAGATCAGTACATCTTTTATAATTAGCCTTAATAATTAATCCTAAAAGGTGTTAGGTTGCATTATTTATAGTTATGGCTACTTACAGCCGCAGTGTGTTACTGTTTTACCTTATATTCTAGTCCTGTGTATGATTGCACTTAACAAAATTAGCGGGCATAGCAGGGGTACAGACAAATCAGGCACAAATCCTCCATGACTGAGAATGTTAATCAGGCCTTAAAATATCTCAAGCAGGATTAAAACACAAGGACAAATGGTTTGATTGTAATGGAACAGCAGACAAAAGACCATTCATTTGGGCCAATACAAATCCCCTGTTCTTCAGTGGTTAGAAAAATACATTGCACATGAGTACAAAAGCCCTGCCTGCCACAGACTGGTCATTAGAATGCAAGTGTGAAGGGGGGAGCTAGACATGATTGACAGCATTTTGACCAGACTTCAGATGTGTTAAGTTGGGCTAAGGAAAAAAGGGCAAAATAGGGACTTTGTAAACAAAAAGTGGGTCTGAAATGGCAGATATTGCAAGTGTGCTTGAGAGCAACACAGCTCCAGAGCAAGAGGTGGACATCTGCGGAAAAGCTCAGGAGGACACAGCGAGTCAGCCGCCTCTGGTTATGACCGAAGGAGACGATTCTGTATTTTACAGTGAAGAAGAGGAAATTCCACAGCAAATTGTTGACTCGATTTGGGCTCCGCATTCAGGAGAACCAATTTGGCCTGAAAAACTTAATTCTGCTCATCAAATTCACAATTCAGGAGCTCAGTCTTCATGTCACAGTATTGGTCTAATGGAAGCAAGCTCCGAGCACGACAGTGTTGCCATGCTGAAAGAAATGGAAGGTACATCGGAAAACAAAGTGAATAATGCGTCATCTACAGACACTGAAGTGCACGGCGAGACAGCAGCTAACAGCAGGATAACACACACTGAAGAGCTTTCAACACCTCCAGCAGTACCACTCAGAATGTCTACTCCAGCTGAAGCTGCACAGATGAAAGAGAGAGGTAGGAAATTGAACATTAATGCAGGCAAGAGTGTGGACTATCTTTAGTTATAATTGACCATAAATAGTTAGCACGATATTGGCATTTGCAATATGGATACTTTTACAGAAGGCTGTATAAGCAAATGAAGCCAATTACTAATCACATAACTCCAGCATGAGGAAGAAACCTTGAGAGGAATCTGACTCAAACAGAAATCTGTCCTCTTCTGGGTGACACCAGATAGTGAGATTATAACTCATTACTCATTACATTTACAAAGTGTGTTAAAAAGATGCTCAGTATGAGCACATTGTGAAGAAGAGTCCTGGGATGAGTACAAGTCAGTCTTTATGATTACAGCAGTATTAAACTATAAATCTACAGTAAAGGTGAGATTATCCACTGAAGCAAAAGTAAGACTTGGGCTTAAACTGTTGTGAAGTGCAAATCATCCTTACCAATCTTCACATCTGCAGATATAAATTTCCATTAGGGTTTTAAAGAAGCTTATCATTCACACAATCCAACAAAACAAAATAATGCAGGCCAATCTATGGCTGTCACTTCAAGATTATATGCTGGATGCTGGATTATATCTTTCTCAATTGTTGGCCACTTTTATGAATGCATAAATATTGATCTAAAATATAGATGCAGAATTAAACTACTCTACAGTAGTTTACAGTTATGCCCATCTGTCAAACATTACAGAATAAGTCCATCCATCCATTTTCCAGACTGCTTATCCTACACAGGGTCGCAGGGGAACCTGGAGCCTATCCCAGGGAACTCGGGGCACAAGGCAGGGGACACCCTGGACAGGGTGCCAACCCATCGCAGGGCACAATTGCACACACACTCACACACTACAGGCAATTTGGAAATGCCAGTTAGCCTACAACGCATGTCTTTGGACTGGGGGAGGAAACCCCCGAAGCATGGGGAGAACACCCAACCCCAGAGGGGCGAGGCAACAGTGCTAACTAGTAAGCCCCCATGCCCCCCATAATTTATTTGACAACTACTGGTTTAAAATTTTTTTTCTTTGCAATATATTAAAGGTGCAATATGTAATATTCAAAAGTGTGTCTAGAGCTAGAATAGTCACATAGTTTCCTCAGGAAAAACTGTGATTTGCGACATTTTCATGTAACAAAATTTAGCTCGTTTATATATTCCAATCTTCTGCTTACATTTTTTCTGGCCCAGAAATGAGCTCATCCCCAGTTGCACCAGAAATCTGCCCATTTTATTTAAAAGGCAACTCACAACACATGCATAGGGTTGCTTGTTGGGAAATAAGAAGGCTTGTCATTTACAAGGCTTGTTGATTCACCTCACAAAGACTCTGAGACTCTGAAAATGATAAACAGCTCCTTTAAAGTCCTAAAGCTCTGTCTTTAATCTGTCTGATTTTTCTAGCCGACACATACACAGATGAGAGCAGCAGCTTTTTGCCTGATGAGGCCGGAGAGACAGAACTACCAGGAGACAGCAGTGTGAATCTGGAGGAAGTGGACGAGGAGCATGGGCTAGACATAGCGTGCGAATCCAACAACAAGCCATTTAATCACCTGATGCATGCAAAGTATGGAACAGTGTCATACCGGAGAATTCGGAGAGGCCAAACCAGGAAGAGGATTGAGATGTTCGAGTCTATGATGCAGCTGTGAAAACCCTGAACATAACTAACACACACACACACACACACTCACACACACACACACCGAGGGCCCACATTTATTTACATAGATGTGAGCTACAACATATTGTAAATGATAACACAAGACTTTTGGGTGCTTTCAAACAAATGCTTCTTAATAAGTCAGTTAACAATATGAAGTGTCACACTGCGAACATAGATACACAGTCAGCTAACAGAAACTGGGCTCCTGAGCTGAAACATGTGAGAAAATAACATTCTTGGGTAATTAAACACTCCAGTACTTGGTGACTAAAGAGGATGAAAGCGTAATCCTACTGGAAAAAATCCCCATTATTGGAATTTCGCTCATGGTAATACTGCAGCGTTCAATAAATCCAAGCTCTAATGCAAAAGGACAACTATATGTTTATCAAGACACTGCATATTTCTAAATTCATGCTAACACACTGTATGGACTGGGCAATATGGACATATATTTTGTCACATCGTAATATCAAAATATAACAGAAAGCCGTGTGAGAGTTTTTATTTGGTGCTTTGGTGCTGTGGTTAATCTATTCGGAAATAAAACACTGACTATGTGGTAAAGTGCAGATCATCAGCTTTAATTCAAGCATCAATAATCTATGAATCAAGGAATTTCAGGATGCAATAAGAAATCACGTGCCCCAAAGTCAAAACTGAGTGTCGTCACCAGCTCTCAAGTTTAAATGGAGGTCAGGTATCTTTACATGCAAATCAAGTATAATGTTTCTAAGCTACTGTTATGAATACTGTCCTGGGAAGTGTGGGCCAGGGATCCATAATCTGTAGTTGTGTAGTTTATATCAAAATAATAAATATTACACTCCAAGAAAGCAATTCAGCCTTTGAGTCGATGATCATTCTGCGATCATTCAGTTTTGCACTTGCAGCAACTTTCCTCTCTATGTGTTCCTACGTATGTATGGTAAACTGGTGTTTCCTGACCAGCATTTACATACTGGAACATTGGCTTTTATATTGTATGACAGAATAACACTTGTCTGCCATATATGCAAGGAATAAAACACTTACGGGACAGTATACTGTTTTGGAAAATCAATCAACAATGGGGTGGTGTGATGCTGTCCGATACAAAGCAGAGTTACTGTTACCAAGCTGACGTTGATTGTTTTCCTATAACAGCATGTCCCAAAGTGATTTATCCCTCTTATACCTCAACAATTTGCCAATTATTATTATTATATTAATTAAAGAGCAACATGGCATACTTTCTTTCACCCGTTTATTGTTATATTTAATGTTGCAGAACATCTGTGAAAAAAAGTTAGTCACATCACTTACGTTATAGCAGCTATTAAAAATCGTTCTCTCACCGGCCTCTTTAAAAAAAAAAAAATTCAACTTAATATGACATGAAAAAAATACAGCTTCTCTCATTACCTAGAAATGGCAAAGTACAAAGCTCTCGAGCCTGATGACTATCTTGTTTCAAGAACGAAAAAACTAAAAATTACAGAAAAAAATACTAAACTGGCACTGGAGACTCCTTCCAAAAATGCTAAATAAACATCTCCTTACAGAAGCTTCACCAAATCAACGATTAACCCTTGTTAAAAAAAAAATCTGTTCACACAATCCTCTGTCATATTAGTCCTGTGAAACAATTATGTCAGTGCTGCTCTTAGAAAAAAATTATTAGAACCATCGGACCAATCAGATTCGAGAGCTCAACAGTGCTGCGGCACAATCAGATTAGCTCAGATTTTCAGCTCCTGTATTGGTAAAGCTACTACAGTGGCATTTTCACCTTTCACTTCACCTGAACTCTCAAAATAATTCCTTAGAAAGATTTTAATCATAAAAATTTTGATATAGTTTAAGAAGATTTAGGATGCTTCTGTATACAGCAGAAGACACCTGGAACTATGCCAAAGGGTCAGGAGTGCTTTTTTCTACCCAATCAGGTATATCTTCATCTAATATAGCTATAACACTTTGTCACACAACTCTACAGACCTTCTGTAAGAACTCTAGCAAATTGTGACCAAGGCTTTCTTTTGTGGTAAACCGTCAGAGGTCAGGCTAGTGTGTGTATTCTCTGACATTTACTTTTAATAGCTTTATTATAATAGCTTTCATTGTGCTTTTGCCTAATTAAGAGAGATAGAGTGAGAGAGAGAGAGATTTTGTTATTTTCATCAGATTTGAGTTTTGGGGTTGTACAGTGAGCAGGTACTTTCCGGAATTACATAGAAGAGATTAAGTGTTTCCTGTTAAGAATTACTGTAACCACGTGATCTTTACCGAGGAAGAGATCTTTTTTCACTTCTATTAGAGTTTTCATGTTGTTTACCATAACTGATTAAAGTAATACAGAATAGTATGAATATGTGCTTTGTATAATAATAATAATAATAATAATAATAATAATAATAATAATGCTTTGTACTTGCATATTCACTGTAATAGACAGGATTCATTCATCCTTTAGAGGAGAGGAGAGGAGGATAAAAACTTATCAGGAGGCTGCCAAGAGACCCACGGCAATATTAAAGGAGCTGCAGGAATATCTGGGAAGTACTGCTCACTCCCTGCATGTGACAACAATATCATACTCTTCACGTCTGGGCTATAGGGCAGGGTGGCTAGACGGAAGCCCGTTCTCATGAAAAACACATCCAAGCCCACCTAGATCCCAAACCATGTGGCCAAGGTAGAACTTTTTGGTCATAAATTTAAAAGATATGTTTGGAGAAATAAAAAGGCATCTTATCATCCATACAATACCATACCCATGGTGAAACATGGTGGTGGCAGCATCATGCTAGGGGGCTGCTTCTCTTTAGCTGAGACTGAGACACTAGTCAAAATAGAGACAATTATGGATAGATACCAAATACCAATCTATTTTGGCACTAAAACCTGCAGGCCTCTGTTAGACAGCTGAAGATGAAGAAAAATTTCACCTTCCAGCATGATAACGACCCAAAGCACAAATCCAAGTCAGTGAAGGAATGCCTTTAGAAGAAGAAGGTCAGCGGTTTGGAATGGTCCAGTCAGAGCACAGATTTAAATCCTATCGAAAAACCTGTGAATTGACTTGAAGAGGGCTGCACACAGAAGATCCCCTTGCAATCTGATAGATATGAAACAATTTTCGCAACAAAGAATAAAATAAAATTTGCCAAATCAAGCTATGCTAAGTTGGTAGACTCCGAGTGCTGTATTGCAAGCTAAAGGTGCTTCAAAAAAGTATGAGTTAAGGAGTGTGAACACTTCTTTTTTTCCTAAAATCTTTCTATTTGTTTTTCACTTGAATTATGTTGGTTGCTATATCACATTAAAGATCTGACATGGTTTCATTTTTACGCCACAAAAAATTGCAATTTTAACAGGGCTTTGTATCCTTTTTATATCTACTGTAGATAATCTATAGACTATCCTCTTGTCTCTAGTCATATCCCAGTTTCAACTCTAGTCCATGTTGAATCTCTTAATACATTTTATGATACGTTGTTGGAAGACAGATACACATTCGCTGGCATGCTGTAGAGAATCAGTTTATATGATACTTAATGCCAGTCTATAGATATTTTGGAGTTTCTGAGATAATGATATCCCCATAAGTCTCTTCAGCACATGAGCATCATAAACAGTTGATTTGCTCACAGTAGTAAGCATTTTTAAAATTGCACTATTGTGAAAATATCCTAAACCACTTGGGTAAATGTGTTATGAAAGTGTACAGTTTGTTAATCATACGTACACTGCAATGTGATAAAGAAATTATTTAATTTTTTAATAAAGTCAGTTTGATCTTAACATCCAGAATCACCAGGGGAAAAAAATGGTTGAGCAGACCAGAAAAAAAAAAAAAAAAAAAAGAACCACATTCTTTAGAAACATTGTAAACAGCTCCCTCTAGTGTCAACAGGGTATGTGTACAACATAATACACTGCTTAATGCTTATGTTAAATCTGCCCTTGTTCAATCGCTGTAAACAATAGTTATTATTAAAAGCATGTCTTGTGTAACGTACCAGGTTTGTGCCATAATAATGAAGTTTATACATCACTGACAATGTACCACAGTCAACTGTTATATTAACTCGTACTTTTCTATACCTTTTTTTTAACCATGCACTTCAAATGCTTGTGCTTGTTTTAACCAAGCAGAACAAAAAGTCCATTATGTTCAAAACAGTCCCCCAAATCCATGATCATGTGGTGTAGCTGCTCGCAAAATTATCCAGGGCCAAAACAAACAAATAATAATAAAAAAAAAACCTTCCACACTGACCCTTAAAACTGACCTTTTAACCAAAATTACACAACATCTCTGCATGCATCTGTCCATACTTCACTTACACACTATGTAACATAATGTCTTCATCCTGACAAAGTGAGATGAAAAAACTGGTTGTGCGTCGCCGGGGCTCACTGTGCGTAGTAGTGTGTGAAATGCCATTTCTGATAGGTGCTGGATGCGTTACATTCCTTTAGGGAGATGGTGTCTCCTTTAGGTCCTGCCTCCAGACACATACGTTGAGGATGTGTCTCAGCGATCAGATGCTCTAACTAAATCACACACACACACACACACACACACACACACACACACACACACACACACACACACACACATATCATGAGGGAAGACACTCTGAAACCTTTGCACACGAGGAAAAATATACTAGCAAATTTAGCAAGAGTATAATTCATACTCAAAATAGAGTTAATGGATTTTATTAATTAGCATGCCAATTTCTTCAGTTTTAAAGAAAGATTATGTGGCTAACTGTGAGTAAATATCGGGTAGCATGATTACTTTTAATTCATTTCTTTACAGAAATCCCAAAAACACCACCTCTCATGTCATACCTTCTTACCTGTATCTGAACACATTTATGACCAGTGCATCCATAGCTGAACCAGACAATGGTGTGGAGATAAATATGGCCCAGTGTCTCATTTCTTTTATACTTTTATACTGTGCCTTACACTTGCAAAAATTATATTTAATTGGCCCATAATACTTCTTAGAATTTTCACAATAGACGAGTGATATCTAGAATTCACCCCAGACCTGTAGTGTAGTGTAACGATGACCCGTACTCCGCTGTATCATGCACGTGGGCTCACACCTCAGCGCTGAAACGCTGGTTAAAATGGACGCTTATTTGCTGTGTTAAATGCAAGTCCCACCTGTGTCTAAAAACAAAATGTGTGATTTGATGACTGCCTCAAAATTTTTGGAATGGCTGAAATTTTGGAATGGCTTAAAAGTTTGGAAACCACTGACTTAGTGCATGGACCTATAAATATGTTGAAAAAAAGAAGCTGATGTTCATGAATGTTGGCCAAAAGTCTGTGGACACATGACCATCACACCCATTTGTGCTTTTTCAACATCCCAATCCAGATTTAGTCCAGTTTTAGTTATAATAACCTCCACTCTTCAGGGAAGGCTTTCCACTAGATTTTGGAGCACTGCTGTGGGGATTTGTGTTCATTCAGCCACAAGAGCATTAGTGAGGTCAGGCACTGAGGTCTGGGGTGCAGTTGGTGTTCCAATTCATCTCAAAGGTGTTCAGTGGGGTTGAGGTCAGGGCTCTGTGCAGGTCACTGAAGTTCTAACACTCCAACCTTAACACACCATGTCTTCATGGAGCTCGCTTTATGCTCAGAGGCACTGTTATGCTGGAACAGGTTTGGGCCTCTTAGTTTCATTGAAGGAAAACTGCAATGCTACAGCATACAACTACATTCTATTACAACTACTACAACTGTGTGCTTCAAACTTTGTGGCAACAGTTTGGGGAAATCCTAAATATGGGTGTGATAGTCAGGTGTTCACAAACTTTTGGCAATATAGTGTATTCAATATGTGATAAACATATATCAACTTAAATCAATATAATAAATTTCATCACCTAATAGTGCATACAGTTAATGCAGTTAGTTTTTTTTTTGATCTCCTGTTTCCTAGGATACATAATAATGTGCCAAAAATATAATTGCTTAATTTATGGCCCTTCTAGTGTTCTCAAAAAAGGCATCTGAAGGTCCTGTCATGACTGGTGCCTTAAGCTCAGCTTTTCTCTTCCGAGAACACACTTTGTCGATCTTGTTAAGGTTGTTCAGCGCTGTATTTCACAGTGGCTCACCAATGACATTCGAAAAGTCATTAGAGATGATTTTAATAGTTGATAAGACTCTAGTTTTCCAGCAATGACATACCAGAAATTTATTGGACTTGTGCAGCCAGCGGAGGTGTGGCTTAGTGTTGTCACATGGTTCCAAGGCCACGCCTCTTCCTGTGACTTGTGGGGACACGCAAGAAGTGTTCTGCTGGAGCGTTCTCACCCAGCTGTAGCTGAAATGCTGGCTCTGAAAGATGAAGGACAAGGACAACGGTTAGTGTCTTACGATATTGTCCTATATGCTGGAATTTGTGTCTAGTAGAATTTTTAGTAGAATGTCAGCCATTTTAAGAAATGTCCCAACATGTGTTTGGTGATAATTATAATGGTCACTGCTTACGTCTTCATATATTGGCTGAGATATTTCTATAATGCAAGTGCATGTTAGTGTTAGTGTTTTAACACTGAGAAATGTCTGTTAGCAGCAGGAGGGTTTAATATAATTAGGCTAAAATGCCTGAATATTGAAATAAAATGTAAAGATAGCTACTACACTGTCTGCAACCTAAGGTCAGGCTTCAGCTCAGTGTGTTGATTGATGCTGCCAGATTGTTCTCATAGACTGGTGTCTTATCAAGTGTGTGTTCCTGCTTTGAGCTCAGGAATAGGCTCCATATCCACCATGACCCTGACCAGGATAAAGAGCTTACTGATGAGGAACAAACCAGTGCATGAATGAGTGCTCTCTCACAAAGCGCTATGAGCCAGCCGACTGTAAGCTATTCTCCTTTCTAACGACTCTTCCTTTCAATTAATATCGACATCTACAACATTATAGAGCTTTTCCAGTGGATGGTGTGGCATAGCAGGGTAACAAATCAGAAATTTTATGTTTTTTTTTTTATTTGTATTCCTCCTACAGAAAAAAACTGTACTACTAACCATATATTTATTAGAAAGGTAAACACAAATATCATATCATAACATAATGTAATACAGGTCTACATTACCTGTTTGCTAAGATCACAGATCCCAAAAGATAAAGAGCCTTTTTCTTGCACCAGACACTTCCTAGTGCCAATGTTAAAAACCTAAAAAGAAAAGCAAAGAATAAAAACAGGGTTAAAAGGTCACTATGAAACTACATGAGAGAGAAGAGAAAGAGAGAGAGGGAGATATGGGGTGCACTGTGATTTCAAAACAAAGTGATTTTGTTGCTTTGGCCCTGACTCTCTAAAACAATGGCTTCAATCCCAACACGAGGAGACTCGAAGACCTGCAGTGACAGAGCGCCCTTGTCAACGTTTAACAATAGCCATGTCATCTGACTGAGAAAAACAAAACCTAATTAGCATGTGGAAGACATTACAGAGGATTGCTCAGCATTTTTAGGAATAACCAACAATAGAAAATATGTGCACTAGGGGAGGGCAATATGACAAAAATATCACATCATGATATTTTCTATGATACTTTCTACAATATTTCTATGATACATGATATTTGGTAAAAAATTGTAGAAAAAACTGATAAAACTCAATGATACAGTTATTTAGTCTCTACAAAAAGTAAATATTTATCACTTAGAAAGCAAAAAAAGTTTATAAAAGTATCAAAATAAATAATGAAATACATTTTAATGAAACATTTTATTTTTAAATCTTAAACAAGATTTTAACAATGAATAAGCTGCTTCTTATGCAATGGTTATTTAATATAAAATATATATGTTAAAATGTCATAAATAGTTCTGAATATCTCAGAAATGTGTATTGTGATGTAATTTAGCATAGTATCGATATTATATAGTCATATTGCCCAGAACTAATGTGTGCAATGGTAATACTCAAAAAATCCTTTATTTCATCTACAAAATCTGAAAAATGTTAAATTAAATTAACTTAAAGAATTTTTGTACATCATTCAGACTTGGAAAAAAAAGACAATATTTTTTCTTTCCTGTGTTTAGTGCTAAAACACGGTACATCTCCCCAGTGACGACGCTGTACTTACAAGGCCTTCGGCTTTGGCCAGAGGAGCCTCCAGCTCGGGGTAGACGTTCTCCACATACCACTTAAAGCTCTTGCACTGGAGCTTCTCACGCAGCTGGACCTGTGCTGTGAGGTTCCCGATGTCTATCAAATTCTTACCCAGCAGGTGCAGATAACCGTGGCCGTAAAAAATCTCTTTATACTCGTCCAGCCAGACCTCAGCCACGCGAGCCAGGTTTCTCTCCACCGTCTTCTGACGATCTTTGGGGAAGCCGTAGGGGTTCTCACCACGGAAAATATGACCCACACGAGAGCACGGGATGATCTCAATCTCACCACCACACATCCAGATCTGAAGAGAGGAAATCAGTGATGATGTGGTTCAGTTGAATAAAGAAAACTGTAAATCAGGAAATTAGTTGTTATTTTAACTAATATTCAACATGAGTGAGTGCTTTAAAAGTGAAGGAATATCTGCCTTTAATGATTTGCCCTGGATCTATGATTATTTGCTAAACTTTTATGTTTAGTCATGTACTGTATTTCTTCACGACAGATTTATGCCTAGGGCTGTTTTATTCCTTGTGTTTTGGTACAACGGGTCTCCATGACAGAACACACCAAGGTGAGGGGTGATATCACTCAGCCAGCCGTAGTCCTGCTTCTCTCTTATCTCCCCTCTCCCCCTCTCTCTGTGCTCTATACATAAGCTAGGTGTCTTGAATCATCAGACTGAGCTGGTGTAGACTTTCTGAAGTTATACTTCTGTTGGTGAAAAAGCTGATCTGAAGCTACACCCAGCACACAAAAACACTGAGAATCTGACTACAGCATCCTACGACAGCAATTATTTACTAAAGATGACACACCAGATGCTTTAACCATTTATATAGTTATGTTTAATGTTGTGGAATGTCTATTAAACAAGTTAGTTCCTGTTCTCACTTACATTAGAGCAGCTATAAACAGCCATTCCCTCTCCAGCCTCTCTTTCTTTCTCTCTCATAAAGTTAATAGTACAAAAAATGCAAAAAAAAACCCAAAAAAAAACCAAGAAAATGCTCATTGACTGAGCAACCACAAACCACACCACCCTCTGTCCTTTATGATACTTAAAGGAACAGCGTTATCTCAGCTTTGACTGCGACAAAGCGTTCACACTGGAGACTAAATAAATGTCTCCTTACAGAAAACATCACCACATCAACAAGGACACATGGTTCTTAATCTATTTATGTGAAGAGTTCACCATACAAGTCTCTGTTTAAGTTACTATATAAACAATAACATATTAGAACGAAGGCACTAATGTAAACTTGTGATTGGCCTTGTAGCCGACACTATCAGTGCTGCCGTAATAGGAAAGTAATCAACACCAAAGTAAACAGACTCCAATGGGGCATGCTGTTAACGGAAAATAATCCAAGGTGGTATGGGATGATGCAGCCTTGCAAAGGGACGTTTCCAACCTAAACAACTCCTTCTATAAATGTTAAATAAACGTCACCATATCAACAATTACAGGTTGTGCTTTGTTAAATAAAAATATGCTTTTTAATCTGTTTATTATTAGTCTTAGTTTATGTGGCTTGTCCACCAAAGCAGTCCCTGTGGGACAATGTGTTACAACAAGTACGGTAATATAAATGTCTCATTTGAATTACATCTTTTTACACACTAATCCAGTGTGATAGAAAATATGAAATGATGTATTAATAATACTTAAGATTACAGTTGCTTTACCTTGAAAGAGATCTCCATATTCTCCCCTCCCCACACATCCAGGCCTGGATCATACCCTCCCAGCTCATAAAAATACTTCCGATCTATAGAGAACAACCCCCCTGCCATCACCGGGCACCTGAAAAATAATGTGACAGAAAAATATGTTCCATGTTTATGTTAGATGCCATCCAGACTCATCAGTCAGGCTTGTATTCATCTGTTTGAAATAAACTGCAAATGAATTCATTGTTGATCCAAAGCAATTCTTCTTCAAATGTAAGTCAGAAATACAAGAATTATTACCTGATGGGATCTGAGACTTTGATGTGGTTCTTCCTGATGAAGTCATCTGATAGTGTGCTCCAACCAAACACTAAAGGCCATTTGAAGATGCCCCTTTGGAAATTGTCCACCATCACGTAACTGTAAACACAAGCAGTGCTCAAAATGTTGAGTCTAAACTTTCCACGGTAACCTTCAGATACAGTTTTGTTATTTGTTTAGGTTCAGATAGTTTCATCTTATAATCACCAATCTACTTATTTTTCATTCCAACTTGAGATCTCTTGTTCAGGCGTCTTGGAGGAAGCTCAAGGGCATCAGTGGCTTCATGATAGCTGAAGGCTGAGCTTTGTAGCTCGTATGCAGCTGAAATCTAAATATTTTTCTATGATAGCTTCAAGCGTGCTCAACTCTCTCCAGGTTGGGCAAAAGCTGAGCAAAGCTTTGTGTGTGAGTTTAAGGGACACACACTGGATCACAGTGGAGTTTTGAATCTGCCCCTCCATGAAAGAAAACCGAACTCCACTATTAAATCTCCAGAGGAGATCTTCTGCTGTGAGGAGATCATTTACCCTCACCCATCTTTACACCAGCAACAGATCTGTCATCTCTGAAAAAAATCATTTGTAGACCCACCGGAAAGGAGTGGGGGATGATGCGCCACCTCACTGTCTGAATGTGGCTGGTGCCGGAGAGCTGAACATTTAATCTCTTTCTAATGATCATTACCATTAGAATTATTTCTAAATTGCTAGATCTGAGACTTCGTTGTATGTCTGTCTTTGTACTCTCAAAGTTTCCTGCTGTTTTTCTCTTTCTGTCAAAAAAAAAGTGCCTTTTTTGACCATTTTTGGACGGTAGCATCCCTAATGAATGTAGTTAACTCATATTAACTATATACTTGTCTAAGGATACTAATCTAAGTCAAACATACATTGCTAGATTTTATTTCACGTTAATGAGTTCAAAACATTCTCATTTACTTTGACAGACATTTACTTTGAAAGACTTCTATCTTTCCAACTAACAGACTAACCCTTGATGTAGCAGTATTTTAGATTTATTAGCAGTAATTTATTTCCAGTCTGTTATAGTAATTACTTTGGGAAATTCAATAAAAGACATGCAGTCAGGTCCATAGATATTGGCACAGTGACACAGTTTTGGTAATTTTGCCTCTGTACACCACCACAGTGGATTTGAAATGAAGCAGTCAAGATGTGACTGAAGCGTAGACTTTCAGCTTTAATTCAAGGGGTTTAACAAAAATATTGCATTAACCGTTTAGGAATTACAGCCATTTTTTACAGAGTTCCTCCATTTTCACAGGCTCAAAAGTAATGGGACAAACTAATATAATCATAAATATTAGGATTATTTTTATTACTTGGAGGTAAATCCTTTGCAGTCAATGACTACCTGAAGTCTGGACCCCATGGACATCACCAAATGCTGAGTTTCCCCCCTTGAGATGATTTGCCAGGTCTTTACTGCCATCTTCAGTTGCTGCTTGTTTGTGGGTCATTCCGCCTTCAGATTTGTCTTCAGTAAGTGAAAAGCAGCTCAGTTGGGTTGAGGTCAGGTTACTGACTCAGCCATTTAAGAACATTTAATTTCCAAGCTCTTGGGCTGCTTTCACAGTATGTTTTGGGTTGTTATCCATCTGTACTGTGAAGCACTGTCCTATCAGTTTTGCAGCATTTGACTGAATCTGAGCAGAAAGTATAGCTCTGTACACTTCAGAATTCATCCTGTTACTTCTATCAACAGTCACATTATCAATAAACCCCAGTGACCCAGTTCCATTGGCAGCCAAACATGCCCATGCCATAACACTGCCTCCACATGTTTGACGGATGATGTGGTATGCTTTGGATCATGAGCCCTTCCTTTCCTTCTCCATACTTTTCTCTTCCCATCATTCTGGTACAAGTTAATCTTGCATCAGAACCGGTCAGGCTTTTTTTTTAGAGGTTTTTTAGCAAAGTCTAATCTGGCCTTTGTGTTCTTAAGTGTTACCAGAGGTTTGCATCTTGAGGTAAACCATCTGTATTTACATTCATGAAGGTGGCTCTTGATTGTAGACTTTGGCCCTCCTAAAGTTTCTGCTATCTCTCTGATTTGGTTTTTCAGCCTACTGGTCTGTTTTGGTTTTTCAGCCTAATGATGGCCTCCTTCACTTGCATCAACACCTCTTTGGACAGCATATTGAGAGTTCCCATGAAAAGCTACCAAATGCAAATTCAACACTTGGAATCACCTCCAGACCTTTTATCTCCTTAATTTATCATGATATAAGGAGGAAACAGGCCACAGCCGGCCATGAAACTGCTTATCAGTCAGTTGTCCCATTACTTTTGAGCCTGTGAAAATGGAGGAACTCTGTAAAAAAAGGCTGTAATTCCTAAACGGTTAATGCAGTATTTTTCTTGAAGCCGTTGAATTAAAGCTGAAAGTCTACACTTCAGTCACATCTTGATTGCTTCATTTCAAATCCATTGTGGTGGTGTACAGAGGCAAAATTACCAAAACTGTGTCACTGTCCCAATATTTATGGACCTGACTGTACAGTACACAAGACTGAATATTACAACATATCAACAATGAATGTGTAATATGTGGTTTAGTCAGCAAGCTGCTATTTCATTTTTAAAAAATCCTTGATTTATTGCACAATAAAGTCATCAGAGAAAACAATCCAGCTCCAACATTGTAATACGGTATTACCTGTATATTTTTAATGCAAATGAAGAATAAGGTGGGGAGAAAAAAAAAGGCACCACTGTCATACAGATAAATGTAGTTCAACCTAAATTAGTGTAGCTTGCTATACCTGAAATGCCACTTCATGAATGGCTGCTGCACTGTTTACTTACTATCAGTGGCCCTGTCAGGCTTGTATAAGCTTCAACTGACAGAGCAGTGTATTTGCCTTCAGAAGTAAATCAAGCCACGTCACCTCATATCCTTGTCGCTGATGACCTCTATAACAGGGCAGGCGACTTTCTTGCGGTCTAGGTACACTCGGTCCAGCAGCGGCTCCAACCAGCCCACGTTACACTCGATATGGGAGTCCAGGAACGTCAGGACATCACCTGCATAAGAGACACACCAACGAATCATACATTTCGAAAAAAGTGGCACACGTTATGCGCAGGAGAAGTAGAGGTAATAGAGAAATCAACATTGTAGCTCTAAACAATGTATTTGTGTACATGTGAGGAAAAGTAATGGAGTGTCTTTGTAAATAGTGTATGTGTGCCAGTAAAGAGATATGTCACAAATATCACACCACAATATGGAAAGACATTTTTATGATACACAATATGTATTATGATATATAATTTTGTGGATGTTTTGATAATAAATTGTCAAGGAGGGCCACTGTAGGTTTAAGGATTTGTAGGTTTTAAATTATTTCATGACATTAAATTCAGTTAAATTGAATTTATTTATTTTGAGGAAAAAATAGGGAAAAATTAAACAACTGGTACTACAATAGTTTTCCATTTTCAATCAGTAACTAACAAAGAAGTTATAAAAGCACTGACACATGCTGTATGACGTATGAGTATATGATAATGATACTTAATCACAATATTACAATCATATTGCTAATTTTTCACCAGTTTATCAGTAAGAGAAACATTTTAAACATATCCACACACACACACACACACACATACACTGTTTTACTTATACACACTTTATGTGTACAGTATTTTGTGGATGCATTTTCTTGCATGTGTGTTTACCCTTTGCCTCAGCAGCCCCGGCCAG
This sequence comes from Pangasianodon hypophthalmus, assembly GCF_027358585.1. Taxonomy (NCBI): domain Eukaryota; kingdom Metazoa; phylum Chordata; class Actinopteri; order Siluriformes; family Pangasiidae; genus Pangasianodon; species Pangasianodon hypophthalmus. The sequence continues at coordinate 24,308,100 of NC_069714.1, read as the reverse complement.
CCTCGCCCTGATCAGCCCGTGCCTCTCTTTGAGGCGGATGATCCGGACTTTGGGGAACTGAGACATGTAGGCATCCAGCTTGTCCTTCAGGTAGTCTACAACACCAAGAGACAGAAACAGAAACTTGTTTCATTTAAGGCAGCAAAATGGTGCTCCAGGGTCCATGGTTTGGTCTAGAGCTCGGGTTAATGTCTGAGTTTCACGTGTTTTCCCTGTAACTGTAAGGGTTTCCTCTGGGTTCTCTGGTTTCCTTCCAACTCTTGAAAACATGCCGTTCAGTAGACTGACTACTCTAGGTGTGAATGTGTGTGTGCATGGTGCCTTGTGATGGAATGGCGTCCCATCGAGAGTGTATTTCTGCCTTCCTGGGATCGGCTCTGGATCCACCACAACCCCTACCAGGATAAAGTGGTTTACTGAAGATGAATAAATGAATTCACTGATTCTCAATTATATTATTCCTAATCATAGTTGGTATGAGTAATACAAATATTTTTAAAAACAAAAACTTTTAGTAGTTATAAAGTAACTATTAAAAAGGCTTCATGCTGTTATGTAAAAGAGTTGGTTGGTACTAGTGTTGAAAGGGTTGGAAATATGATTGATAATCGCATAACCCGAATATGTTTTATGTCATTAGACAACCAAAGCTGGTGCTGAGTGGGTATGCATTTGCTTATTAAGGCTTGACAACTTCATTTTGTGATGCAACAACACTCACCAGGTGTCCAGTACTAACTCAAATTTTCCAGTAAGATTATCAGCTCCATTTTTTTTTTTAAAGAACGGGATAAAACTACTGCAGTGACTACTCAACTTAATTCTCCCAAAGAATTTCAATCTTCAGTACTTTATCAAAATAATATTGTCTCCTAGTTTTCATTATCATCTAATATTTTTTTAATTAACCTGTTAATCCTGTTGCACATTTCAAAGCATTTGACACACCTGGAGAGAAAAAAAAACAAAAAGTTTTTTCATGATGTCATCATCTATAACACTTTTTCTTTATCATGGTACACTGTCAAACAATGACACCCCTAGTTGCTAACACTAATGCTGATCACTACTAGTCTTACCAATCACTTAATCTGTCATTATCTCTATACCACACCTCAGAACAATCAGTGCTCTATCAGTCTGTAAAAGAAATTAAGTTAGAACAAGCTGGTAAAACACACAGCACACACAAACAGAAATGCCTATCACCCACACCCACACCGACGCACACCCTAGCCTTTCCCGTCAACACACCTTTCGTACTGCAGTCATCCACCAGTAGGATCTCTTTGAGCAGGTGAGGTGGAGATCTGTTCAGCACGCTGTGGACGGAGCGCAGCAGAGTGGACCAGACCTCGTCCACAAAGCAGAAGATCACACTCGTCGTAGGCAGGTCATCGTGAACTAGCTTCTGCAAGCATCTGAATCAGGAAAAGGATATGATTAAGCTAAAGGAAAAAATACGAGGCAGCATGTGTTATAGCACTAACACATACCAACACAAAAAAACTAACTACTATTGCATACTATTTTATAATAATAATAATAATAATAATAATAATAATAACCAAGACATCTAACACTATGATATTACATATATATAGGATGGTATACTGTAATGATTGACAATCCCGCTATCCAGTGTCACACAGAAGAGAGAGTTCTTTTTTGAGTCTGGTTCCTCTCATGGTTTCTTCCTTATTTCATATCAGGGAGTTTCTCCTCGTCACTGTCACCTCTGGCTTACTTATTAAGTATCAACATTTCTGTAAATCTCCTTTGTGACAACGGTCAAAAACACTATTCAAATAAAATTAAATTGAATCGTTAACAAAAAAACGTGTTGTTCTTGTGGTGCTTGAGACCAACAAAAATGCACTTTAAGTAATCAGACTCATAAGGAATCATACTCAAGAACTTCTAGACCACCAAAACATATACATGATACAACTGCGTACAAATCTATATGGAGGGAATGAAAATAAAAATCTACTCACGCTGGAGGTCGCGTGTCTGGAATGGCTCTGTCCACTGGAATCTGCTCGCTGAGGAACACGTTGAAATAGCCCTCACTCCATCTACGCCTGCTCTCCTCCAGATCATCCAGAGGCACCTCCGCCGCCCAGCCGAACTGCCCCAGCGCGCGCGAGTCCCTGGGTTTATGAGTCACATCCAGGTTCATGACCACATGGAGCCCACCTTGCTTCCTCACACCTGTAGAGTCTAGGAGCTCTGCAGTTTGGATGTTTGAAGCATTCAGAAGGAGTTGTGGTGGTTTTGCTGTGACTTGTACTAAGGTTTTAACAGGCAGCGAGTCAGTCTTGTTAACGGATTTTCTCTTATCAACCATCTGAACCATCTGAACGGAGCGTTCCTGTTTGGGGGATTGCGTTGTGGGAGCATTGTTGGATGCATCCGGTTTGATCTTTCTCAATGTGCTATTGGATTTGTTAGACAAAACAACATCCTGAGGTATTTTAAAGTCCTGTGGTGGTATTCTTGGTGGTATTTGGTGCTCTTTGGTGTTATTTGATGGCGCTTGTTTTCCTTCCTGGCCAGCAGATGGCGCCTTGGTTTTTGTCAGGACTCCTTTCTTCACGTTTGCTCCCATTCTTGGAGATACTTTGTTACTTGGAGCGTTTTGTTTCTCCAAAATGCCATTTTGTCCAAATGATTTTATATCCACGTGCACTTTGGAGTCACTTCCGGTCACGGTTACAATGTTAGCATCAGACTTAGGTGCTACTTTCTTTTCGCCATTAATCCTGTCAGGTTTTTTCCTCCTGTAAACCTCAACAACTTGTCTCTCTAGCGTTTCTGAGCCTCGAGACGTCTCGATATCCGGCTTCACCTTTTGGACAGGGTAATGCCTGAAGTTAGTGGGCTTTGAGTTTGGTCTTTTGGCTAACTCTCTCTCTTTCAGGACTAGCTCTTTCATGAGTTGTCCATTGACGTCTGTAATGGACAGCCTGAGAGCTGCCATGTCAAACAAGAGCCAAAGTACTGAGGCGACAAAGACAAACGCCAGGAACCTCCCGCTCCCTCTTAAATACTTACTCACCTTCATTTGGAGATGCAGTTTTAAAGTCTAGCCACAGCTAAAAAGCTTAAACCGAGTAAAAAACTTTCACCATAGTGGAGCCCTGACTGCGTGGCAGCATCTCATCCTCCTCCTGCTCTGGATACTTGCTACAAATCCCAAATTATCCACTTAAATTAAACCGAAACATCACATTTACACGCCAAAAAAACAACTCACATGACATAAAAAAGCCGTAGCAAACCGCTAGCACACACCTACTCAGTCCCTCGTCGGCCAGGTAACTTTACTCAGAGCAACATATCACGACGTGTTATGCCTCCCGGGTTGCCAGATTTCACTCCATTAGTGCATCACTGAACATCATTTCTCTGTGATTATTCTACTACTTAATAATATCCTAACACGCTGTAAGATTAAGACATGAAAATAAGTCACCCAGGAAAACCCAGTATAATAGAATGTGTATGTATATCATATGAAAAGTAATTGAGGATATTCTTCAATCTGGCAACCCTGTGCGTCGTAGCTCCACGCTCTCTCTTGAGGCACTCCTCTGAAGCTGAACTCCACTGCAAAGCTCATATTTCATAACTCTATCTCTATAATAATAGTGGAAATAGTTTCTAGTTTCAGTGTGGAAAGGTCAGGGGTAGGATCAAGGTTATAAAAATGTACAAATTTGAAAAAAAAAACAAAAAAACTTTAATTCTGTTGTCAAGGGTTGTGCATAATTAGTTGTCAAGGATCTTAGTCATGCAGTTCCTGGATGGACCAGAGTGGCCTGTGGGTGATTTTTTTTTTTTTACACGTAGTTACACGTGGGCAAAGTGGTTTGCAGGATGCAGTTTAGAGAAACTCCAGAGCAGAATTGTAAATCTGAAATATTTAAAGCCAACAACAATAATAATAATAATAATAATAATAATAATAATAATAATAACATATACTACATAATGTCAACATATATTTGTTTTATATATATACAGTACTGTGCAAAAGTCGTAGGCACCCTATTTTTTAGTACAAACTCCGTTATAGATTTTTATTTTATGACTTCTACATTATTGATTCAGTACAAAAACATTTTAGATTTCCAAACATTACTTTTCCAGCACAAAATTGAATGTTACAGAAAAAATGTTTGTATGTCAGTAAAGAAAGCAGCAGATTACATAAGAGACACTTTTCAGACAAAAAAAAAAAAACATAATGAAGGCTGCTGGGTTTTGCTGCAAAAATAAGAAGCAAATGTGACAGTCAAAGTGTCCAGAAGAACTGTGGCTGCTTCTGCAAGATGCTCAGTAACACTTACAGCTCATTTCCTTATAAAACTGCACACACTGTACCTGAGACTACTATTTTTTTTTTTTAAAGCGAAGGGTCTTCACACCAAATACTGACTTTGTTTCATTTATTACTGTTTACTGCTCTTTATAGTATTTTTTAATGTAGAAACATTTAATTTCATTATTTTTGAAAGCATCTTTACTATACAGCATTTCTTTGCATGTTCCTAAGACTTTTGCACAGTACTGTAGCTATTCTTTCAAAATACAATATACGACCAAAAGTATGTGGACACCTGACTATCACACTCCTACGTGGGTCTTCTCCACAAAATTGGAATCACACAATTGTATAGAATGTCTTTGTATGCTGTAGCATTACAATTTCCATTCACTGGAATTAAGAGGCCCAAACCTGTTCCAGCACGACAATGCCCCTGTGCACAAAGCGAGCTCCATGAAGACATGGTTTGCCAAGGCTGGAGTGGAAGAACTCGAGTGTTGTACACAGAGCCCTGACCTCAACCCCACTGAACACCTTTGACTGCACCTCAGACCTCCTCATCCGACATCAGTGCCTGACCTCACTAAAGCTGTGGTGGCTGAATGGGCACAAATCTCCACAGCCATGCTCCAAAATGTAGTGGAAAGCCTTCCCAGAAGAGTGGAGGTTATTATAACATTATATAGCAAAGGAATGGGATATACATCTGGAATGGGATGTTTAATGGTTAATTTTTAATTGATGGTCAGGTGTCCAAAAATATCTGGCTATATAGTGTATATAACTCACAGCATGAGTTGTTCATTGTCTTTCCTTTTACACACTGCTATTTGTTGTTAGGGGATCAGTGAAGTGAGGGAGATGTAGGGAGAAAGTGCTCATCTACACTGGAATAAATATAATGTTTTGACAACAGCGATTACATCATTAACCAGAGTCATCTTATATTTATACCTCAGTGAAACTACGATTGTTGCTTTTTACTATTTCCCATTTCACTCTGGTATAAATATAAGGTTCTTATATTTATACATGTGAAATCTCGTCATTATCATGGGCAAAACAAACGATACAGATGGGTGTTGGCTAGCACAAGTCATATAAGGGTCCTGGGCGAACAAAGAAGACTGTAAAGGTCAGAGATTCAGAATTGCACAGTTTAGTTGATTCTCAGCACTTAAGTTTCAAAATCATGTTTCATGGTCAGGGATCCCTGTGCGCTGTTTTTCCCTTCACTGGAGGCTTCATCATGTGTAGGCAATGATTGATCATTTTTAAAAACACTGTTTTGTTAAAAATAATCATATGTTATAATGTGTTAAATCATCCTTTCTTTATGCTAAAAGTATCACTTATTGCATAAGTTATTAGTTGTCATTAGTTATTATATGTCATGCAGCAGATAGCATACACAAGTGCAGGTTTTCAGTTTTTTTTTTAATGTAGCAAATGAAAAGACTAGGATATATTCAGAAATGTCAGCCAGGCAATGGCAAACAGACAAGACTAAATCTGTAATCGTGAAATGAGAAGCCCAAGCCTTATTTTTGCTCGATGTTGGTGCAAGACTTCGTAAAAATAACGCTGAGGGTCTGGCTAGTAGTGTGACTGCAAACAGGTGAGTGTTAGTAGTGATCAGGTGACTCTGAGCAGGGATAGAAACTTGATTGGAGGTTGTGTCATTAGATCATTGGCTGAGAATCATGGGAGTTGTACACATGGATGTGACATTCATTTTACAAATTAATTTTTGCTTATTTTCATGAAGGTTGCTAAGTGAGTTGATGTTTATACCTGTAAATAAAATGCACTAACGATTAAGTAAAAATGTATCAAAGAGCTTTACAGTACGTACAAAACTAAATTATAAAAAAAATCACCTCAAAAAATAAAATCTGATAAATAGATTAAAAAAGATAGAATTGTTGTAAAATTAATAAAAGGCCTTTAATAAGAAGTTGAATGTAGAGTTAAAATAAGAAAATTATCATGCAAATAAATTGTTTTAAGAACAACAACAAAAAATATTATTTTTGTTAAATTTTTATACATGATTCATTTATATTCTCTCCCCCCAAAAATATGTCTTTATTTTCTTTCTTTCTTTTTTTTTTTTGTAATTTTGCACATGATTACTTTTTTTTCACATGTGGTTTTATTTATCACATAGTATTTACATGTTGGCACATGTGTTTCAGAGTTCACATGCAATTTCAGGGCTTTTTCACATGTAATCACATATTAATCACAAAATACATGATCACTCCTTAAAAGTATTTGATTTTTCCTTAAGGAATTTCTTCATGCATCAAGTTTGTTAGGTGTGTTAGTTACACTGCATTATCTCACAGCAATACTGTTTTACTGCTTATGTGAGTAAAGTGTAGTTCATAAGTCTGTACATGTGCCCTGGCTGAAATATGAAATATAAGTTATGAGTAGTCTGAACAAAAAAAAAAAAAAAAAAAACAGAAGGAGAAAATCCTGTAAGTCGGTGAATAAGGATCACTTATTTTCAAATATATTTAAAATATAAGGGTTGTAACAGATGAAGGGATTGAGATGCTATATGGCAAAGTTATGTTATCAAAACAGAAAGAGAGAGAGAGAGAGATCCTGATCCTGTAAGCAGGCCGGTGCCTCATGCTGCTGTGTGTGTAGTGAGGTCAGATGGGAGTCTGGATCCCTGAGTGTGTGGCCTTCTCGTCCTGGCGGAGAGGCTTTCATAGGGGTTCTTTAGACTGATTAGCCTGAGGACAGCCCTGAGGCCTCGTCCCAATCCCCATGACATTCATTAGCTCACATGCCTGTTCATTAACCAATTAGAGGCAGGCACCAACTGGCACATTTCACTCAATGCTTATTAAAACTCATGCATAACACATCCTTACCAATACCCAATCCAGTTTAAACTAGATGGATCATGTGACTTGTCAAATTCTGGCAGTGTGAAAACCCTTAACAGTCGTTTATATGATTGCATAAAAGTTTCAGAATTCTGCCATTCCCATTTTTTTGATATACAGAATAAAATAGATCCCAGACAGCATTGCTCTAATTGAGCTGTTTCCAGCCGCTGTTAAACAGGCTCTGGCATGGCACGAGTGGAGGTGAATGATCTGCTGTTGCCTCTTTATAACATGCTAATTAGGCCTTGGAATTGAAATTACAACAGTTGGTCTCTCATTTGCATAGAGGTCATGTTTAGCTAATGTGTCTCTTGTTGGAACAGACAGCCAGCAGGATTGTGGTTAAATCTGACCCACTGACATTTCCAGCACCAAATTATGCACAATGTGTGAATTAAATTAATTAGAGAATTCATTAAGAAATATGGCTTGCGGAAACGACTGTAATATTTAGTTATGTGAAGTAATTTTCTTTCATTGTTGGAGCTAATTTGTTTCATAACATTTCCTGCGGTAGTTTCTTTCCTGTGTTAACTATGATGTATATAATTTGTTAGTGCTTTAATTAATTTAGATTAAGTTTCTTTCTCTTTTTTTAACTGAACGTGCAGCTTGTTTGGACAGATGGTACCCATCATGGAGACCTTTCACACAATTAATTTAAAATTAATTACTTTTTTTATCCATTTCTTTCTCTGCAACTTGTATAAAGCTTGCGTGGGAAATGGGGATGCTATTTCCATGGATAGTGTCTGGCTGCACATTGGTGTAATAGCCCGTCATCATCATCATCCCCTCTGGTGATGCAGCAGTCACAGAAATGAAACGTCGGCTCTTAATGGCCGCTGGCTCCATAATACACTGCTGCGTAGATAGCTGTCTCAATTAGTCCTGGATTGCTGCTCGGGTAGAGAGATGAGGGATCTGTTATAAGAGTCTCGGTAGCTTGTAAACAGGGCCTTGTGCTTAATTATGTAAATCATTCTTGGCCGCACAGGCTTATGGCGACCCCAATGGACTTCCTGTCAGTCACAGGAAGAGAAGGGACAGAAAGAAAGAGAAAGAAAAAATGTAATGTAAAAATGGATAATGTAGATTTGTACCTATTGCTGTACTCATAAAGACTGCCCTGTGCTCATCCAGGACTCAATATACAGTACATAATACATCCTTTAAACACACTTAGTACTGTTTGACTTTATAGTATACAGTTGGAGAAGAGTAATGATTTATAATCGCACTATTGGAGTCACCCAGAAGAGAATGAGTTCCCTTTTGTGTCTGGTTCCTCTCAAGGTTTCTTCCTCATGTCATCTCAGTGAGCTTTTCCTTGCTGCTGTCACCTCTGGCTTGCTCATTAGTGATCTAAATTTACATCCAGATTTCTTTAAAGAAAAAAAAAAAAGTTAAATTTAAAATGAATACTGTGTCTTATGTAATACAGGTTGTGTAACTGAAGCCTTATCAATAACCTTAAAGACTTAAATACTGTCTGTAAGATTACCTACCACTCATTATCAGCTAAATTATTTATTGATCCTATAAAAACCATAAGGATAATTTTTAATGCTAACTGCAAACTCCAGTGTGTCCCATTTTGAATTTATTTCCCAACTTTTGATCCTTTTTTTGCAATTTGAACTTCAAAATTTTCCCTTTAAATTTTCTAATAAATAATTATGTAAAAACACCACTGTCACAAAATAACATCATCTTTCCCGTGAAAACTGTTTTGGAGAATGTTTAAGGAATAAACTTCTAATCTGTTGGGATACAAAGGGATTCCAGTTGATAAATGTGCTTCAAACCTCATCCCTTCAAATCTTATCTGTTTCCACTCTGATTTCCTCCTGTACTCATACGCCCATGTGGCATCCATGTGGCATTCCTATTGCAGCTGAATATGAGTTTTTAGGGTGCAATACATAACTGATCCTCTCAAACCACAAGATGGAGCCTTTGTTCTTTAGATGTGAGGTAACAGCAGTGACACCCAGGTGTTTAATACTACAACTGCTGGTGAGTGCACTGATTTGAGACATTCAAATCAGATACACAAGCATAGCTTAGAGATATAGACAAAAATAAGAACTTTGAGACACAGAGATGGTTTCTTGTCCTGAGCTGTAGCACTGCTTAATAATCTCAACAAACTTCATTAACACTAACACAAGCAGTGTTAAAACGCTGCACTGTGTACTCACAGCTAAGTGAGAATCTCTGACTGTCTATGATGCAGTATTTGTAATTCTGCATGGATTATTAATTATTAATTATTAAAAGAATCTGCCCATAATGCACCTTACATACTCTGCAGAGTTGTGTCAACTCATCTTAATTTTATCTAATCATTATATTCTATTTTATCATTATTAACTGTAAACTGTACTTGTTTTATTTACTGCCTAACTTTGTTTTCAGTTTAGTCTGTGATAATGGGGCAACTATCAAGCCAAATCCTTTGTAACTAAAAGTCTCATGTGGCCAATATAATTATTTACAATTCTGCTTCTGTAAAGGTTTTTTGTTTAATATAACCTATTTATAAAATAATTAAACACATCTAAGGACCAGGAGAATTCATATCTCAGATAGGTTCTTTAAAGATTCCAATTTTTATTGATATTTTCTAAATAATACACTCACCATCCACTTTATTAAGAACACCTGTACACCTGCACATTCAAGCAATTATATAATTTTCCATTCATGCATTCATGCACTTATATAATCAGCCAATCATGCGTCAGGAGTGCAGTGCAGGAAATCATGGAGATACAGGTCAAAAGCTTCAGTTTATGTTCACATCAAACATCAGAATGAAGAAAATGTATGATCTCTCTCACTTTAACCATGTCATGGTTGTTGGTACCAGATGGGCTGGTTTGAGTATTTCAGAAACTGCTGATCTCCTGGGAATTGCACACACAACAGTCTCCAAAGTTTACACAGAATTGTGCAAAAAACAAAAAACGTTTAGCATGTGACAGTTCTGTAGGTGGAAACACCTTGTTGATAAGAGAAGTCAGACAGGAGTGGAACCTGATGTGGTCTTCTGCTGTTGTAGTCCATCCACCTCAAGGTGTTGTGCATTCTGAGATGATTTTCTGCTCACCACGGTTGAAAAGAGTGCTATACTGTAGACTTCCTGTCAGCTCAGACCAGTCTGGTCATTCTCCTCTGATCTCTCTCATCAACAAGGTGATTCAGCCTGCAGACTTTCCGGATGTTTTCTGTTCTTTCGCACTGTTCTGTGTAAACTCTAGAGACTGTTGTGTGTGCAATTCCCAGGAGATCAGCAGGTTCTGAAATTCTCAAACCAGCCCATCTGGCACCAACAACCATGCCACGGTTAAAGTCACAGAGATCACACTTTTTCCCTGTTCTAATGTTTGATGTGAACATTAACTGAAGCTCTTGACCTGTATCTGCATGATTGTTTGCATTGCGCTGCTGCCACATGAACGGCTGATTAGATAAATGCATGAATGTGCAAGTGTAGAGGCGTTCCTAATAAAGTGGACAGTGAGTGTATATTGAATACATCTCTATCCATGATGAAGGAAATTAATTCCATTAAAATTGCTCAGACTCTAAACTTTTACGACCTTTTTTTGACATATATTATTTGCAATAATGTAAATCATGCACATTTTTCAGGATGAGTTAACTATTTATGAATTTATTTATTGGTAGCCTTATTACTTCAATGTTCATTTGATAAACAATATCATTTATTCATTTATTTTCAGTAACCACTTCATCCTGGTCAGGGTTGCGGTGGATCCGGAGCCTATCCCAGGATCACTGAGAATGAGGTGGGAATAAGGATACCAGTCCATCACAGACTGTGTAAGATCAATATATTAATTTGATTCCTGAATTTTATCTGAGAAAATATTCAATACCATAGATTTGATTATAAAAATCATTCCATACATAAGGCATTTATGCTGTAATTTTGTATTTCAGGATAAGTGTAATGTTTATTAATTATACCATAATAGCTGCATCCTATTGCTTACTTTCAACTGCACATTATTACCGCAGTTGGCAAGCTACACAATTATAATTGTAAATGAATACATAAATGCATAATGTACATACAAAAATATCTTGGTACTCACTGAGTTTTCAGGGTTTGGCCACTAATGACTTGCAAACATGTATCTAATGTGTTGTTTAGTCCTGCATTTACTTTTTACTGGGTAAGTTCCATGTTGAAATAGCATTATCTACAAATCTTAAATGCCCTGAAACAGTACTTTTATCTTTTATACCAACACGGTCTCAGACTCACAAGTATGTATTCACGTGACTCAATGCTCTAAGTCAAACATTTAGTCATCAGGCTTTATTTTATGACTTTTGATGAAATAAGGTTGCTTACACCTCTATAACATTCTAGTTGTCTATCTATTACAATGACATTTGATACTCATTAAAATATCATTCCATTTTTCAGCATTTCTAAATTCTATCTTCCAACTACTTAGAAGCACCCAGTGTCAATCATGGTGGTTAAACATGATCTTTACAAACACACTGGCCCTCATGTGAGTTTGCCAACCCTGTAAATTGAAGTGGGCTGTGTGTCCGATGGCCATGGCAGAGGTTGGCATGGCAGCTATGTTAAATGTCAGTCATTAATGAAAGCTGGCTGAGGTCTCAGAGTTTGGACAGCTCTGACAATGGTTCCTCCCATGCCCTCTAGCCTGCCTGGAGCCCCATAGCCACCCTGACTCCAAATGCCCAATGCCCAATTCATTCTGGCTCCTAATGCCTAAGCTTGGCTCCTAATGGACAAACCAACCTGAGTACTAATGTCCAAGTCAACCTGCATCCTAATGTCCAATCATACCTGACTCTTGATGGTTGTCAACCTGAATCTTAATGCTAACCTGACTCCTAGTGCCCAAGATTAATTATCTGTTAATGACCTACCAACTTGGCTTTAAATGCCTAACCTATCCTGAAAATCTGGTTCCTAATGTCCAAGTCCTACTAATGTCTGAGATAAACCAACTCATATTGCAAAACCCAACCTGAATCCAAATCCTTCATCTTATTCCTAAAGTTCAACAAACTTGACTACTACTAACTTTGCTACTGCTCCCATTGCCTATTTCAACCAAACTCCTAATGCCAAAAGCCAACCTAGTTCCAAATGATCAAACCAACCAACATCCAAGCCAACTTGGTTCCTTATAGCCAATTCAAACAACCTCCTAAAGCCCAAGTCACGATGACCAGTGTAACTCACGATGACCAAACCAAGTCAACCTGGTTCCTGGGGCCAAAATAATCTGGCCACTATATGACCATGTCAACCAAGCAACTACTGTCCAAGCTAACCTGACTACAAATACCCAGGCCAAGATTATTTCTAACCCCTCATTTTATGCCTAATGTTCAACCAATCTGACTACTAGTGTCCAAATCAACATGGATCCTAAAGACCAAGCTAACCTGGCAAACAGGGGGGCAAACAGACTCCTAACGCCCAAGTCAACCTAGTTCCTAATGGTCAAACCAACCTAATTCCCAATGTCCAAACTAGCTTGACTCCTTATGCCCAGCCCAACCTGATTCATAAGACCCAGGCTAACCTTACTATGAATGTCCAAGCCACCTGATCCTTAATGTCCAAATGAAACTGACTCCTGCTTAAGTTAACCTAACTCATTATGTCCAAACTAGCATGCCAACTAACACCAAAGCCAACCTAGCCAACTCAACAATCCAAGCTAATGTTACTTATATCCAACTACACCTGATTTGTAATATCCAAGATAACCAGACTCTTAAGTCCCCAAAAAGCATAAAGGCTTGATTCTTATTTCTCTCCATGAGCCTAACTCACATTAGCTTCAGTGTATACATGTTTTAATCTTATTACTATTGCAATTGATCTTGGGGAAAAAAATGACACCAGAGGTATTTTTCAAAATCAATGCAGGAAGACGTGTCAGTTTTGAAGAACTTGACTCCCTTTGTTAAATTTCTATGAGACCTATTGGCAAACACGCCTTTTATTATCGTACACCAGCAGAGGAGATGAGCCCACATTGTGTCTAAATTAACTTTCTCTATTTGCCAGTAAATGAAATCAATTCCATCCTTTATGCTACTTTTTCATATGCCTTTTGTCTTGTTGCGGAATCTTTTCTCCCTCTCTCCCTCATTCATCTGTTTTGCCCTTTCCTTGATCTGATAGCATTAAACATATAATTAAGTCATAAAGGAAGGTGCTGATGAGCGTCGCAGATGGTAATTGCGTCCTACATTTGAATGAAATGATATGCATTGCCACAATTTACAGCCTGCTGCTCATATTTTATTCAGCAACCTTTTATCTCTCTTCCCTCCAAATTATTCTGCAATAAATTTAGACATCTTATCAATAGCAGGAGTGATAGTGGCAGGAACCTGGTAAAGGGAGGGTGAGAGAGAGTCAGCGAGAGAAAAAGAGAGAGGAGGGGGAAAAAATAAAGAAAGGAAAATCTGAGTATGTAGCTGGCTGCGTGGTTTCAAATCATTTTCCATAATAAAGACTTTATCAGGTTGGGAGTACAGAGGTAGAGGTGGATGGGTCTGAGAGTAATTTGCTTTGGTGACAACTCAGCACTCCAGGTGGCAAAACATGGGGATGTTTTTAATAGACCAAATAATTATTTTGTCATAAGAACATTGTGTTGTATTCCAGTGCAAATGGTATATGGGTAGAGCTGGTTGGCCAGGTGGTCAAATAGAGATGGCAAACTACTTCAAACTCATTGTTTTTAGTGGAAATTAAAGTGTATGCAAACATTTTAGATTGTTTGCGCAATGAGCATTGATGAATATGTAGTGCTTTACTGTAAAAAAAAAAAACATACCGTGTAGTTATACTGTATGCTTGTTCCCCAGCAATGTTTTTTAAGGTCAATATCCAGTACGTACCTTAAATTAATTTTAAAGGTATATTACATCCTCTATATCCTTGAAATACAGGTACAAAAGATGGACCATTGAAGGCCCCTTGTGCATTTAATGCATTTTTATGATACTAGTAAACAATGAGTTGGGTACTTCTGTATTTAAAAAAAGAGGAGTTTAGGTATTGTGCAGGAATTCCCTCACCTTAGCTCATATAAAGTTGTTGGATTTTGCATACAGTTTCAGATATAACTAGGTTTAGTAGAGTTTGATTCATTTGCTCAACCAAACTGATTCCCAGTGCCACAAGCTCAGCTGTTTCTGCTCTGCTGCACCAATATTCACTATTAAGCTATTATTAACAAATTCCACCAATGCACCACTTGTGAGTGCAGGCCACGCCCCCAACTAAATGGCATGGAGAGTGATTGTGGAACTGTAATGAAACTCTGAGAACCTGGGCTGGAGTTCTTGGCAGCTTCTGCTTGGCAAAAGATAACCACCCCAGTTAACTAGGATGAGCTTTAGGTGTGGTTTTTCTACCAAACCTAGTTATTTATAACTCCATTATGTTTGGAATTGTTGGATATCATAAAGTACTCTATATGATTACCTTTGTAATAAGATTTTCCTCTCTGTATTGTATATTCTTGAGTGGATTTTCACAGGACAAAACATCTTCCCTGGAGATAGCGACAAGTCTCTATATCACAATTCAACTACAACCAGCATGACCATAAACGTAATGTATTGATTTAAGCTTCTCAAAACATTTTATGCATCTTAGTTTAATATTGTATTTTATATTGTTAATAGTTATTAACTTATTAACTTTTTATTGGCCCAAATTACAATTTAAAAGCTTCTTGGATAGGTCAGAAGACAGTTAAATATTAATAGTAATCAGGAAATATCTGTCGGACAGTAGGGAAAATTGTGCGAAATGAATAAAAGGGTTGTTGCATGGGTGAGGCATTTTAAGGCTGTGCAATTACCTGGACACTGAACTGTTAAAGGTTGGCAGTGCTGCAACAGGAGGCAAAGACAGAGTGAGATGGAACAAATGAGCAAGTGAACATCAATGCAAAAGTGAAATGAAAACCATTAGTCACCAGTTTGAAATAATGTAAAAATGATGAGTCTGTGATTAGCAGTTTGTGTTATGTGGAAAACTGTCGACCTAAAACCTATGCACCTTAAAGATTTTTCCACTTCATTTTTATTTATAAACCACATGTATACTGTTTGTGTGATTACTGCTGACAAAAAAAATCCAATATCTTTTCTTCTGGTGTGACAAGAACCAAAAACCTGATACTAGAACCTTTTATAGTAGAAGACTAAGGGCATTTGTTGAATTCCTTCATTAGATGTTTGCAATACATGACTTTGTATGTGTTTTTGTCAAAAGTTCCATCAATGGAGCAATTTACTAAAAAAAGTATTCTGGTAACTTACACTTAATTATTCCAAACAGGCACAAAACAGAGGCACTTGAAAAACCTGTCCCATCTCTGAAAGGATAAATTCTATTCAATTTCATTTCAATTCAATTTTATTTGTATAGAATTTATTTTACTTTTAATAGTGGACATTGTCACAAGGCAGAAATATATAAATTCAGGACATAAATTTTAAATTGATGAATTTATCCCTAATGAGCAAGAGGTGATGGTGGCAGGGAAAAATTCCCTGAGATGATATGAGGAAGAAACCTTGAGAGGAACCAGACTCAAAAGGGAACCCATCCTCATCTGGGTGACACCAGAAAGTACAATTATAAATAAATCCCTTCTATAACTGTATACTATATGCTCAAAAAGTGCAATTGTTTAACAAAGAAAGTTCATTACAGTTTCCACATGAAGTCTATTTTGTTGAAGTCATCAACTGTTCACTGATGGAGACTTGAGTGCAAAACTGTTTGTGGGAATTGCAGTCCTAAAGCTATGATAGCAGTTGTAGTCCTAATCCACTGTAGCAAAACTGTTCAGATCAATTGGAGTCCAAAACCATCTTTGGTTTCTAAGTGGTACAATCCATGGCAATCTCACGTAACTTTAGGCTATCTGTTTGGGGCCATTCTCAGAAGTAGGGCATCAGGATGGATCAGGCAGGTCCAGAGAGCAGAAGGGGTAAGGATCACTGGCATCTCTGGAGTAGCATGTGTAGCTCGACAGAGAGAGAGAGAGAGAGAGGGAGAGAGAGATTGTTAGGTATGCTAATTGTCACGTAATGGTTAAAGAATATGTACATTGTGTGCGGACTGCAGGCAGGGACTCCAGCAAGACCAGCTACGACAGCATAAAAGAGAGAGCCAGAAGGTAACACAGACATGAGGGCGCCCTGGGACAGAAAGTAGCCAATTCTACAGATTTATAGCTTAATGCACAAATATATTTGACTGAAGAATTTGTTAGTGTTCTGCAGAAATTGAGATTGTTAAGATTTTTCATTATACTATGAGTGAGTTTTGAGTATTCTTGTGGTAGATAAAGTTTAAAAATTCAAAAGAAGTCCTTTAATGTGTAAGCCAATATAGGGCGCAGAAACTAAATGCCACTAGCATAAAAAAGCACAAGTCTGTATTTTTTTTTTTTTGGCAGCCTCCTCAAGGTTAAATTATGTACAGAACAAACAGAACTCTGAAATGGTACTCTGTTATATGGTCATGTTAAAACTCAAACTCAACCACTTGAGCTCTTCAATTCGCATGCATATCTCCACCTTTTGATAAATACCAACACTATATATACTTTCTCATACCCACCAACCAGGGTTGTGGTTTATGGATTTACGGATGTGGATTATTCTTGCTGAGATCCCTGGAGGAACCTGTTAAACAGATCTGCTCAGCCATTCCTCCTTCACAAAATCCTTGAAGGCGTCTTAAGCCAGCTTTACACTGTATGAGACAAAAATCACACATAATAAAGGAATTCTTTGGTTGTGAGTTAAGATTGGTGGGTTTAGAACATTCACTGCAACCCATTTTTTTGCCATAGTAACCAAAGATGGCTGACAAGTTCTGGCAGCGTCACAAATGTTTTTATTAAAATCTCAGTGTGACCACTGTTACGATATTCGTCTAGAAGCCACCAATAGGAGGACACGATGCATATGATTATGCAAAACTCATAGGACAGCTACAAATACAATAGTAGCAATGGACAGAAAAATATCCTCATTACCTCAAGCTCACTTTAAAGAATGTTTCTGTTTATGTGAGGTCGAGCCTGGATCATACTGATTAATGATTTAAGCAGAATGTTATAATTTTCCTTTAATAACAGATCTGTCGTTAGCAGATCTTCATCATATGTAGAACACATGTTATTTGCACAGTCTGTTATAGAACTTTGCCAAGAGTTTAGGATCATCTCATACAGTTTAACTAGTAATAATAAACTAATAAAAATCACAGACTCTGAAATCACAGAGTCTACAATTTAGTCTATTACACACTACAGTATCACTATAGTATATATATATATATATATATATATATATATATATATATATATATATATATATATATATCCTAAACATTGATTTTAAATATCTATTAATTCATGTTGCCTCTGATCTATTTGTACAGGACATGTCTTTCTTGAACTTTCTTTTCTTCCCTGGCTTCAAATTGACCAAGTCCTTGGGCCTGTAGCCAGCATAAGCTCAAGAACACTATTGAATCCCCTCTGTTCTCCTCTCACACGTCCCATGTGCATGGCTGGAGTTGTCTGATACTTGAGAAGGAGTAACAAGGCCAATATAGGTTTAAATCTCATGTTCCTGTGACCTGCCAAGTGTTCGCTTCATGCCAGCTGGAAGGCTTTACTCCACATGAAGAGGATAGGGAGAAGGCATAGGGATCACGGAGGAAAAGAGGGAGGGAATTGTTTTCGGCACTCCGGGCTCTGCGCCGTTAGTCGGGACTCTGCTCCATTACCTTTAAGTGCGAGTGCTTGTGTTTTTAATCGCCCTGCGGCCTTTTACAGACAGGGAGCTCACTGTAGAGGCTGCTGTTATCGATATCGCCGCTGGAGTCACTTCTGTAGCTGTTAATGGAGTGAAGGAGAGAGACTGAGACGGGAGAAGAAAAGATAATGTGTTTGATCGATCAGCTTGAACAAATTTCATTTGTTAAATCAATAAGAGTTTACAGTTGACAGAGCTAGATAACTACATTTATTTCTTCCCTCTGATTGAAGCTTTCTGGAGAGAGAGAGAGAGAGGGAGAGGGAGAGAGAGATGCAGCAGAACGCACTGAGACCCTTCTGGTTGGTTATTGCCAGCAATCTTTATATAAAACTAATATCAGCATGTAGAATGGCTGCAGGCTATGCATGCACAAAAGCAATCTGATATAGGTGCCGGTTTGTGTTCCTGCTGAATTAGAACGTGAAAAATAACAATTCGAGCACATTGCTCACGCGGTATCCATCGCTCAGTTTTCTGTGTTTATGGCGAGAATGATTGGATTGTGTTTGTGCAGGGCAAAGATTTGTAATCTACCTCTGTGTATGATGTAGCAGTGGAATATTACAAAAGTCTGAGGCGGAATGATGAAAAGATGGGAAATAGACTTGTGTGCGTATATGCGTGTGTGTGTGTGTGTGTGTGTGTGCAGAGTTACAGTATATGCTCAACCTTTGTACTGTGGTAGCTTGTGTTCATGTGTTTGCGCAGATCGCCCGCAGTCATAAGAGCCCTTATGTCCTGATGTGTGCTGATCGGAGACCTGTGTACCTCCACAGACAGAGAAAGGAAGCTCGTCCACACAGATAAACATTTAAGGAGAGAGGCAGAGCCTCGGGCAAGCTCCTTTCTCCAGACGAGAACCGCATGGAAACCCTCTTTGACCTCCACAAGGAGAAGAGCACACAGGCTCTGTACCTTTCTCTCAGTCTAGAATTGATGTTTAGTATTGATGAAGCCATTATTTGTGTGTTAGACTCAGTGGTGGTTATGTGATCTGTAATTTGTTTAAATAACTGACTTTACACATGTTTTTAGTAGTCTAATTTAGTAAACTAATGTCAATGACTATGTTTTCAATGAATATTGGCTAGATAATTTGCCTAATGATCAGAGTTGGCACTTAGGTATAGTAATTATATTAAAGTGTTGCAAATTAATTTTTTAATTAATTGTAAATGCATCAATTGTAAATGTTACAAATGTATATGGATGTAAGTAGTGAATTAAAAGGTGAAATGGCGTAGCAGTGCAAATTAGGTAGCAGTAGGTATTGTAACTATGGTGAATCTGTACAAAAAAAAAAAAACTACATGAACTGTGTTGAATCTCAAAGGTGTGCTTTATTTATTATAATCTCTGTAATAACATGAGACAACTTCAGGATAAAAGATGATGTTTAGGACATTCATTTAATGCTGCCTTAATGATTACAATATATTTGGCAATATTAGTCATGATTTTGGAGTTTAATAGATGGTTTTGGGTGTTTTAGGTATTGGTCTGGTTTTATTGACATTTGAGCTAATGGCCATTGTGTTGATTTTGTTACAAGACATGGCAACCCTGCTAATGATTCCTGAACATGAACAAACTAGACATTACATGCACAAATTAATATCAGTGACTCTTATAAGACTGAAAGTGATGAAATAGAATTTTTTACACTGATATTTAGACTGATTGTTTAAAGAATTAATAGCTCTGAATGTCTACTCTTCTTCTGAGCCCTGGGTTTCACCTGTAGACTGCATTTGTTGTTAAAAAGAATAAACCATCCTGAAGACCAGAGAGCTGTCTATGGGAGAAGAGCAAGCCATTTTGAAACTGAGAAAAGAGGGAAAATCGATCAGAGCCATTGCAGAAGCATTGGGCATAGCCAATACAACAATTTGGAATGTCCTGAGAAAGAAAGAAACCACTGGTGTACTAACAAACAGACATGGAGCAGGTTGACCAAGGAAAACAACAGCAGTTGATGACAGAAACATTGTGATATCTGTGAAGAAAAACCCAAAAACAACAGTTAGAGACATCACCAACAACCTCCACAGGGCAGAAAATGACCGAAAACACCCTGCCAACTCAACAAAGGACTTCATCAGGGGAAAAAGTGGAAGGTTTTAGACCGGCCAAGTCAGTCACCATACCTTAACCCAATTGAGCAGTATTTCACATCCTGAAGAGGAGACTGAAGGGAGAAACCCCCCAAAACAAACAACTGAGTGCAAAAAGTTGTTAAAAAGCCTGGAAAAGCATCACAAATGAAGAATGAAACTGTTTGGTAATGTCCGTGGGTCAGCGGCTAGATGCAGTTATTGCAAATGTATGTAAATATCAGGAAATGAAAGCTGAAAGTCTGATCTATCATCTCATATTCATCTTTTGATCTCAAACCCAAATGTCTTCAGTGTATAGCAAAAACAATAGAATTGGCCTTGCTGTTCCATGACCTGCAGAAAGTGATTTGCTGACAGAGGATCTTGATTGGCATTTTATAGAGGTTGATCTTTGGATTAGGACCTGTATTTTTCAGGTAAATAATGAAATGAATGATGCAGGCATTAAAAGTTAAACCTTAATTTTTGATGTTTGGGGAGCCTGTTTATGTATGTGCTGTTCAAATAACGTGCAGGATCACTTTCCCCATATTTCTTATAGTGGATGCTTACAGTGGACTTGTTGTGAACAGATTTTTATAAAGGTCACTGTGTACCATGAAGTCTATTTTTTATGGTAAACCAGTTTTAAAGAAGTGTGTAGACTGAGGAGGTTGACATTCATGTTTGGATTTTTCCTGCAGTATCTTTGATTATACTCATATTGCACACACAATTGAAAATACACGGCCCAAAGGGGACATGGTAAACTTTTTTTTTTTTCTACCATTTTACCCTTTCTGTCTAGTTCTTTAAGTACAATCCAATCCCCCTATCCATAGGAATCTGCTTGATTTTACACAAGCTATAGAAGCGATGATCCTAGAGGCAGTGGATGAGTGAGTGTCTGCCCCTCCCTCATGTCCCAGTGTATTTAGAGTTGGCCCAGGGTGTGCGCCGGCTTGAGCTGCATATTGTTTTTGTTCATTTGAATGAGGGCAAATGTCAGATTTCCATGGCTTGAGGCTGCATGCATGTTAGATGATCCAGTGGTTGGTGCCCGTGGTAGTGGGGTCGCGCCTGGTCCTTCCAGGTCACTGTGAGCCGTGTGGCACACTCGGGCCATAATTGACCTTTTGACAGAGCAGGGGGAGACAGCTTTACTCCTAGGGCTAGAATAATCACTTGCTATCTTCTGTTGTGGAAAACTCACCTCACGTAATTAAAAATTACAAGTTTACATTTGGGGAATCTTTTTATATAGTATGTGTAAATACAGTATGTACTGTTGAAAATATACATTTGATTAATATTCGTTGTTGTCGTCTGAATTCATCTTTTCTTTATTGGTTTAAATATTAAGCCTTTATTAAGAAAATCCTGTTGAATGTGCTGAGTTCTACATGAAGTGGGCTTATGGCAGCTACGCTTTTTAAAAATCTGCCGGCATTGATAAACAAAAATGACAAGCAACCTGTGTTCTTGTATCTTCTGTCTTAGACAAAGTTCATGTTCATCACCATTATTCAATAATAAGTGACACTTTACAATTTTCTGTTTCAGTGAGTGTAGTTTTAATCATTAAAACTAGACTCCTAGGGTTCTCCACTGGTTGTTTGGCCAGTTAAGGGTTCTTAGCTTCCTAAAAGGGCTCTTCTTCTTCTTCTTCTACATGAAACATTTAAGGGTTTTCCCAGGGACAACAAAAAACAGTATATACTCCTATAGTATATTCATTACACAATCTTAAGGCACACTGACTTATTTTGGTACCTAATATCTGTGTTTTTGTGATAAGGAGGACATGTATCTGTGTCTAATTCCACTGTTCCTTTAGTGTCTTCAGTATTGCATAGGTAAAAATGCTACTCCATACTATAAGTCCTAAACTGTGCAACCCAACTGTATCTCCTTCCTTTCTGTCTCTCTTTCCTATCTTAGATTAGATTAGATTAGATTTGATTTTATTGTCATTGTTCAAAGTATATATACAAAGCCAATGAAATGCAGTTAGCATCTAACCAGAAGCGCATAAGTGGCATATTTACAAATAAGGATATATAGCTATGAGGGTGATATGTGCAGGGGAATGGATGAATTAGGTACAGGAGGTGCAGTAGGTATTATAAATAGGGATAAATGTGATCTATATATGTATGTACAATCAGTGTACAGTGGTGAAGACATGTTAAGAATATAACAGGAATATGAACAGGATATAGAAATGAATACATACATACATACATACATATTATATATATATGCACACACATATACGCATGTATGTAAGTACAGTAGTGCAAAAACAGCACTGCAAATTTACAAAATGCAAATTTTCTTTTCCTTCCTAATATCCTTCTTTAATTTTCATTTAGTTATGTTAAGCAGGGCCTGTAATGTTAAATAGGAGAGTATGAATAAAAAGAAGTAGGAAAAGGCAATGTTAATTGAGAGTGTAGACTTTTACTAGGCACACTGTATTAAAATAAGGACAAGATGGTATGTATTGCTTTATATGTTTAAACAGAAAAAAAGAATAAGGAATAAAACATGACAGGCTGTGCTGTTATACGTGTGATGCAGCCTGACGTGAAGCCGAGTTAATGTTGCCAGCCCAAAAAGCTGATTATATTCCAATAACAGCAGTTCCCAAAGTGTTTTATTCCTTTTAGAAAAACAGCAGTTTGCCAATGATCTCATTTTTAAATTTATTAATGAATGACACGTCATACTTTTTAATCATTTGTAGTTGCATTTAATGTTATGGAATAATAAACAGTGTTATGGCTATAAACAGTAGTTCACTCACCAGGCTCTGTTTTAATGACACTAAAATTGATCTAAATTCCTAAATAATCTAAACCGGAACAGGTGACAGTGAGAATGGATCTAATACCATCACTGTAGTCTATCCGTACATCACTCTAGTCTATACATACATGTCGTATTTATCCAGGCAGTTTGTTTGGTGAAAGCTAGCTATTAGCATTCAGTTAGTTTGTGTCATCAGAGTTATCATCATGCTAGCTAACATGTGAGACTGTTGTTAGTTAGCCTTAGCTAACTAGCTTAGCTAACTTAGCTATGTTTTCTCACGCTCTTTGGTTCCTTGGTGAAGGAACTGAAATCAGTGTGTAATCTGAAATTGTGGAAGACCTCTTTTTTTGTGAATCTTTTATTATATATATATAATAGGAAAAGGACAGGAAGTAAATAGACAGGAAAAAGATAAGAAGAAGAAGACGAAGAGAACCCTTATGTTACAGTTTTCATAGAGAAGCTATACATTGGCACACTATTATAGAAATGTATCCCTGTGTTTGATTATAACACAGACGTAACTACACTCTTGCATTCTGACCGAGAATTTCTAGAAAATAAACTGAGTCTTTTAGGCTATAAATGCAATAAATCTGGTCAGGTTTTACACAGTAGATGAATATCTCAACATTTAAAGACAAAAAAACCTAAAATGCCAACAAAAAACTAATGTTTTCCTGTAATTCTGCCCTATCCCTCAGTCTTATTTCCCTGTGCTGTCATTTTTATGCCACTGTTCTATTCTGCTATTCAAACTCAAGAGTCAGTTCTGTGACTTTTTCTTTTTCTGCTTCATCTTTTTTTTCTGCAATCCACAGAGTCACAGCACGGCACATAATATATCAAATGCAATTGTATACTTTCAGAATGAGTGAGCAGAAGCAGGGAAAAAAAGGGCTCCAAGCGTCACGGCTGCTGTCTTGAAAGTGTTTACAAGAAACACACATACAAAAAAAAGAGAGAGGCAACCCAGAAACGCCAAAGGCCTAGCTTTTGAGTATAGGGTATTACGTTATTAATTAAAGCGCAAGTCGGCTTTCCCCTGTCACTACTCGTAGCCCATGGGTATACAATGTAGCACACTTGATTGAATCAGGTACCGGCAGGCTAGGCATTTTTTATTTTGCGCTTGAAGGGCTAAAGGGGATTTTAGCGTAGCCCTATTACTCGCCATGTGAAGGGGAAGTCTATTCCAAGAGCTTCTGAAAGCTGCCAGCATCAGAACTCTCTTTAATTCTAGCATGGAGATCAGATTTGTGCCACAGCTGAGCTGTTTTTTTTTTTTCTTCATGATAACATTTGAGCCTTGTGAGAATCATTTATAAAGCTTTTAGAAGGTATATTAAGCCTGGGGAGCTAGCCAGTCACCAAATTCACCTCTATGCTAACATACAGGACTTGAGTTGAGGAGTTCAAACAAAAAACAAAAAGTAATCCTCCGCATAGTTTCAAATGAGATATGAAAGTTACACGTCAAATTGCTTTGAATGTATCATGAGGTCTTTGAATGTATCATCATGTCAAGCCAGCAAAATTATGCTAATTATTAAGCTGGCTAGCTAGCTAGTTAACTAGCTACATTTTTATCTATCTATATGCAGCTAGCTATTTAACTAGCTACATTATTAGCTTATATAAGCTTTCTTCTTCTTGGGAAATTGCTTTTATGGCACTTACAGGGTAATTTGATGACTTTTTTTGGGGTATAATATGTTACTATAACATGCTAATATATTATTTTATATGCTAACAAGGCAACATTACTAGCTGTATTTATCACTTCGCAAAATGCAAGTGTATAGAAATGTTGTAAAACAAAAAAGACTTCTGTATTGAAATGACTTGATACTTCCAAGCATATGTACAAATAGACAGTCTAATCAGTTACAAATGAGCAAATACTTAAAAGGTTTGAATGAAACATTTAAGCTTGGATATAGTTTGAAAGTTAGCAACAACCAACATCTCAATACCATTCCATTTATGCATAATCCCAACATCATCCTTAAAAACAAATTGCTCCTGATGCTATTTCAGATGCTCCTGAAGAACATAATTAGATGGATCAGGTGTAATAGTTGAGAGCTGGAACGTGTCTCGTGGTGTTTTTCACACATACTGCAATCAGTGCACGAGCTGAAGTTATTTTTCCATCAAAATTGGTCCTGGCATCTTTGTAATACTAACCTGCAAGCAGAACCGGTTTCATTTTCTTTTCTCTTCTTTCTCTGACTCATTAATGCCCAGAGTTTATGTCATGGAAACGGACAGAAAAAAACCCTCCATTAGTCTTTTCTCTGCTGCTCATTATGGCTCTGTCCTAGTGAGCTGTGAATATGTACTGTTCTAATAAGCAGTGTGACAGAATGAAGGCACTTCTAATTGGTTTTAATGCCGGCCGAGGCTGAAGTAGTGGTGTGGCTGCGCAGGACAAAGGTGGCCGTAATGAGCTAAGGTTGCACGGCATGCTCCGGACTCTGTCTACGAGAGCTGGGAAAATGGCTAGACACTGCAGGTGGAAGAAGGAAGCTTTCTGTCAATTTCTATTCTTCTTCCTTAATGTCTCTCATCTTTCCTGTTCTTCCTCTCTTCCCCCTTTTGATTATGATTGACCCCGTGTTTGTCTCGGTTAGATGTAGCGCAGGTCAGAGTGGACAGGCAGCTGAAATATCACAGGCCGCCCTAGGCTTATATGTTTCTCTTTGCGCTGGAGGTACAGCGAGCATCTCTCTCTCTTGCTCTCTCTCTCTCTCTTCTCCACAAAGTGCAGTTAGCTAGGGCGCTGCAATTTCTGCTGGCACATGCAGATCGGCAGGTTAATTAGGTCCTAATCCCGTCGAGCTCCCCGTATATTAAACGGCACACACTCTAATGGGATGTAATGAATTAAAATGTAGGCCAGACAGGTGATATATGAGCTCAGACAAGACGGCTGAATATAGAAAGTGAATGAATGAATGAATGGGAATTAATGACTGTTATTGAGCATGAGAGTGAGAGGTGAAGTAAAGGTGTGAGATTAGACTTGAACGCTTGTGTGTGCATCTTGAAAAAAAATCTCAGGATGTGTTGATATGGATGGCTGTGGCCAGGTCAGGGCTGGCAGGGAGGTGTGCTGGGTGGAGCATCAGGCTGTGCTGGGGACTGATAACCAGGTGGCTGATTTTAAACCCACACCGAACAATAGGACCATCCCCTGTTATGCCCGGCTGCACAACAATGGCCACTCTCACCACACATTACAAACAAACAGCTAGATCCAAAATGGTTCATTGTCTGTCTGCGCTGGCAGCTTCACCAAACATGCATCTTGCCTCAGAAAGGTGCTCCTTTATTTCCTCAACTTATTCTCACTGCTTTGGTAAAAAAAAAAAAATAATAAAAAAAATAAAATAAAAAAAAAGGGACTGTACTGGAATGAATGTTGTTTTACTACATGGCCCTATGAGGCATAATGGCATAATGAGGCTCTGGAAATGAATTCTAGAAGTTATGCAAAACATTTTATCTTCAAGGAAAACTTTCAGAAAGATTGCATATAGACAGAAGAGCAGACAAGACTTCATACAGGCCAATACAACATAAGCACTATCTACAGAAAGGGAGAGAAACAAATGCATGGTTAACCAAGAAGGAAGAATAATGTAAAGCCTTTATCTAAATTTGTCTCATATACATTACAGTACAGCAACACTCATTTCTTTCCATATCTCAGCTGGTTAGAAAGTTGGAATCAGAACATGAGGTAATAGGGAAAAATATTCGACTTGTATGAAAAGAAGCAGGTTGTTTTTAATGATATTTAGGTAATAACCGAAACATTAAAGTCGGTACCAAAAGGTACTTAAATATAATTGAAAAATATAAAATTGCTAGTAACTTTTAATTTAATTACTTTAGAAATCAAGTACTTTACTTAATTACTAATAACTAGAACATTGTGTACAGTATGTTACAAATGTTTAATATCTTCAACATTTGACATTTAACAAACAAACCTTAGGTTTTAGTGTAATAAAAAACATGTACAAACTATTGAGTGCTAATTAGAAAAAGAAGAAGAAGAAGAAGAAACTCGACCCTGTGCTGTGTTTGTTGCTGTACCAACTTCTAGTCCAGTCCTTACTAGCAGGGCTTTAGCTTGACATTATTCTGACCTATTTGTACTAGCATGAAGATGTGTTTTTTGATGACTACAAAGCACTTATGCACTGTAAGTCGCTCTGAATAAAGATATACTATGAATGTAAATGACATTACAAAAGAATTCAGTTAAGAAGATTTAATTCTTGGATTTTTGCCATGTTCTGGTTTTGACAGTTTTAGGGAGTTGAAATTACTGTAGGTAAAAAATGTGAAAGTATATCATATGTTTTTAGTGTACAGTTAATACATTTTAGTCACTCTCCAAAACACACACACACACACACACACACACACACACAAGACTTTTAAGTGTAAAAGAAGAAAGAATTTCACACTGTACCAACAGTAAACTTACACCACTTGTATATAGTGTCCTTAATGGAAAATAGATACTTTGGAAACAAACCATTATTAAATCTTTTAGAAAGTGTTTTCTCTCTCACCTTCGTTTCCTCATCTCTCCCTCTATCTTTCTCTCCCTCCCTCTCTGAGATTCCCATAGCTCAGAGCTATATCCAAGCATAAGCAAACTTGATGTAGATGGCCTCTGGTGTGAGTCCAGAGCCTGGTAATATAAAAGCTGACGTCAGAGTCTGCATTTCCTCCCCATGCGCTGTCTGTCGCTGGAGGACTTGGTGCCGTTCCCCAGCACATGCCCTCATTTCCACTGGCAGGTCAGGATCTCAGGCTAAATGGCATCGTTACAGAGCGTCTCGCCAGAGTGTTGACAGGTCCATATGCTAATGTTAATGAATACAGGACGCAGAGTGTCCTGTCCACGCCAGGTCTCGACGAGACACTGAACTTTTTGCCTTCACCACTAATAGGAGGACAAAACACGAATTTCATTGATGGATTGAATTTGGTCTTGTCCAGTTATTAAGCTGAGTTATTTTTCCTCAAGGAGTCAATTATGTTCTCTAATTTGTGCTTTGTAATAAAATATTTCTGCACAGCTATTTTCTGTTGAAATATATGGATATATCAGTAATATGTAGATGTAATAAGGAGGTGGGTTTTCTTGTGTTTCTTATTCTTTTTTCTTTTCTAATTCTCGTTTTTACTCTCCCTCTCAAAGGACTGGCTTTAAAAAATTACCTTTATGTGTTGCTACATTAAAATAGTCCATAAATATTAAAATATATAAGAAATGCATATTTTTATTTGAGTTCTAGCCAATTTTAAATCTGAGCCTTTTTATTATGTTGTTAATTTATTAAGTCTACCTTATTCACATTTTTTCTAATTATTTTTGTAGTGACTGCTTGGGTGTGTGTCAGAGAGAGATTGTGTATTTTTGTAACATATTCTTATGCCTGACTCTGCTTTTAGCACATGTTTGTGTCATCGCACAACTCTGTTTAAAGTCCAGTAACCCGTTCACTTTCTCTCTCATGCATGCTGGACTCTGGCCTATGGACACACCGGTAGGGCTACTGGGACCAAGCCCAAACACTGTGTGTGTGTGTGTGTGTGTGTGTGCGTTTCATTTGTGTCTCCTGTCCCAAACAGGCTGGTTGCAGTGGACTGTAAATGCCATGCTGTGCTGGTGGCATGCGTGTGACTTAGCCATGCCTGATGAACATACACGGGGACAGCAAACAGATCTCACATGGAAGAGCAGGAATAATTGCTTTAGGATATTGCACAGTCCAATCAAATCTAAATGGGGAAGTTAAATGACAGGGCAAACACTGACAGTTGATGTACGTACATTAGAAAGCAGCTTAGCTGATATACATAGTGATTGTTCAGTATTTTCCAACCTTGGTACACTGATGTTTATGAATTTTGGTGAGACATATAAAATAGGGCAGGAGTTTTCTATTTGTAGCTGATTGCCATGGATTGATCAAATATGTCTGAGACAGCACCATAAACCAAAGTTTATTTTGAGACTTCTTATTTAAGAACACCTTGAAATCAAAAGTGTCCATCCAACTAGTTCATGACAAGCTGTTTTTTTGTCTTATTGACTTCAAGAGAAAATGAAAAGAGATCTTGGTGAAGGGATGACTATTTATATCTGCTATAATGCAAGTGATAAGAGGAACTGACATCCCACAGCATTCAAAAAGAATAACATGTCATTCTTTAATGAATTAATATTGTAAAATTGTGGCAGTATAATAGGAATAAAACACTTCAAGATGTGCTGTTATAGTAAAATAATCAAATTCAGGAATTCTTGAATCTGACTGGTGAGACAATCTTGATGAATTTTCTATGACAGTTGTTCCAGCAGCAAGGCAAATCACAGGTTTAGATTAATGCACTCATTTAATATGTTATAATTTCACTAGTAACAGCTAGTTTGGTGAGGCAATAACTGTTTATAGCAGTTAACTGACTTGTTTCAGGGAAGTTCCACAACATTAAATGTGACTATAAACTGATAAAGGTATCACATGTCATTCATTAATAAACTAAAATCGCAATTTGATTTAAAAGGAATAAAACGCTTTAGGATGTGATGTTATAGTAAATCAATCAACTTCAGGAGGTCAAGAGTAACTCCAGTTCACTTTGGGTTTACACCATCCTGGCATTGATTATTTTCCTATAACAGCATGCCACCGACTGTTTTATTCCTTAAGTAAGTTAAAGTTCTTTTTTTTCCATAATCTTCTGCAATATCTTTTGCCTGCCTCTAAACAAATGTCTTCTGATTTTGAAATACATCACCATGCACACACAAATGGGGAAAAAATAACATTAACCAAACCAATGATATCATTTTTCACAATCTAGTCAAATTCCGCTGGTAAACCAAAGACTACTTATATTCTATTTTATGGGAATATTGGAAATATTTTGTTTCTGAAATCTGTCCTGTTTTGATTTACATTTCGCTTTCTTTAATGAAATCTACCCATGATTGTACATTCACTGAGCGTCGAGGCACGGATTGTCTGAGCATGAAGCCCACAGGTTTCAGGCTTCAAGTGAGTCAGCAGCACTGTTATAGAAAGATAGGAATTATCAGTGTCACCTTTGAGCTGCCACCGACATCTAGTGCCTTCCACTATCACACGTAATGGCATTCAGGCCTGTCCTTGATCACATTTATGATAGCATATTTGATGCATTTGTAAAGCGAGTGAAGAATAAACCCACCTAAGAGAATATGTCCCTCTTTTTTTCGCCCCCTCACTCTGTAAATCACATGTCAGACGGTTGCAGATGTACCTGCTGTAGTCTGAAAGAGGGAAAAAGTGTGTGTATGTGTGTATTGGAGTGTGCATGTGTGTGAAAGGGGAAGAGAAAGAGAATAAGAGGGAAAAGTAAAAGATTATCTTTGCGACTCTGCGGCCAGCTCCTGTGTGGTACGTGGAGTGACAGCTCTTTCAGCTGACTGACAGGTGTCCTTTGAAATGCCGGTGAGGCGGCGTCTGTTCTGACTGTTGAAATGCATATTTTTTCCGCCCTTATCAAAACGGCACGGATGGCTCCGATAGGTGCCGTTAACATTGCAAATGGCTGTGGAATTATTCATCGTCAGCCTGGGCTGGGGAGAGAAAGAAAGAGACGGGGTGAAGTTTGATTATTCTCCTCACACAATAGACGGAGGAGCTTAATGATTTCTCTCCGGCTTGGCAGCGGCGCCGTGTCGACTTCAGTGCGGGTGACACGGGTCTGGCCAAGTGTTAGAGCAAGATCATAACGTCCGGGCCTGCATTTTAATTTCTAATACATTAATCTTCTCGCAACAGATCCGCCTATGAATATTCCGCCGGCTCCTTGTTTGTTGGAGAGGCTGTCTCTCTTTCATCCGTGGAGGTGCTTTCATTCTCTTTGAAAGCCAGCTAAATGGACCCGATCAGTCAACGACATCCGCAGCACAATGGCTCTGGCTAACGCGCTCCTTTTCTCCTTTTCAGGCCTCTGATAGACAACTCTGACACTTGGTCCCCGGGGGACGCACTCAGCTCTCCTGCTGCTTGAGAGACTTCCTTCACTTTATCGCTGCTATAAAGGATTGTCATAGGTGAATGTATCAGCGGTTTGGAGAGAGCTAGCCTTTCTGACCCGCAGCCCGAGTGCCCGCTGCACCTCCGCTGCATCAGTAATAGCATGCAGGGGCTTAGATCCTGTTGTACACGCATGTCCTCTAACTCAGGCCTTTTTTTTTTAAAATGAAGCCTCCTTTGTTCACTGCCTTTAATTAGCATTGTCTTAAGTTCATTAGAGTGAAGCGTGGTGGCGTTTCTAATAAGCCGAGGTGGACCTTCTACAATGTCCTCCGCTTTGTGCTGGATGACCTAACACTGCTTTCCTGCTTTGTAGGCCAAGGTGTAATGGCATGCACAGAAAGAGAGGCACAAATGTGGTCACTTAAATGAATTCCTCCAGCCTTCAGTTATTTGTGTAGGGGGAATTGGGCAGATTAAATTATTTATGACTAAAGTGGCAGTCAGACCAGAATGACACATGCCAGTTCACTTAAATCAGAAAGGAATTAGGATGATAAAAACTTTAATCCCACAAATTTGGAGATGGAAGTTTGAGCCAATAGAAAACAAGATAGAGTAAACTTTTAAAAGCAGGTTCATTAAGAGCTTCCTTGTATACTTAAGGGTTCCTGGCTTTGTAGAAGGATTCTAGATGGGAACGCTTTCTGATAGGCAAGCACTCCTTTGTAAGGTTCTGCACAGAACCTTTAAGGGTTTCCCCAAAGGGACAACCAAACAACCCCTAAGGAATCTAAAAATTTATTTAGATTTATTAATTTATTTAATTTAATTAATTTTTTTAAAGGGCAGGCTGGGTCACAGTGGGGCGCCCAATCATTTTTACTCCAGTCAAGAAAAAAGTCAGGTATAACTGCTGCTTTTTGGACACTGACTAAATGTTAGTATTGCATGATTATTAATATGTAAAATATTATATGCAAAATATGTAAAATATGTTAAATATTATATGCATGTCTATAATATTTAATAATTACTTGCTTTTTTTTCAGTTTTCATTAATTCATTCTTTCATCTTCAGTGATTGCTGTAACCTGGTCAGTATAGTGGCGGATCCCAGGAACACTGGGCGTGAGGTGGGATGGGATGCCAGTCCATCACAGGGCATCGTTTAAACACATATTCACACACTTATTCACACCCAGGCGTGCTTTTTTATATTCAGTTAACCTACTGGTATGATTTGGGGAGGTGGGAGGAAACCGGAGAATCCAGAGAAAACTCCACACTAACAGTAATCTGAAGTCAGGATAGAATCAGGATTCAGGATCCTGGAGCTGTGATGTGGCAACGCTACCCACTGCGCCACCATGCCATCCTTCTTTTGGTTTTCTTTTCAGAATATAACACTATAGCACACTATCTTTAGCAAATGCAGTGTCTTAACTTGCATTTCCTGTCTACTTTTTCTATTAATGTTCTCTCTATCTTCTTTTTGTAATGAGTTTGTTAAGTCTAACAGTATTACATTTGCTTGGTGAAAAAGACCTCCAAATCAGAAAGGATGGGAGATATATAAAAAAAAAACCCTGTACTCCATAAATATACAAACTTTAGAAGTGTGAACGAGGAGAAAATGAGACTTGGCTGCAGCATTGCTTTTTTTCCTAAGAAAAAAAAATCAGGACTCTCACTAGACTTTTTGCTCACTGTTTTTTTCCCCCTCTTTCGGCTGTTCCATTTGGGGTCGCCACAGCATATTTTGATTCTGGCACAAGTTTTACGCTGGATGCTCTTCCTGATGCAACCCTCCCCATTTTTCGGGCTTGGGACCGGCACTGAGAGTGCACTGGCTCATGCAAACCTGCAGTGGCTGGGGTTGGTACCCTGACCAGGAATCTATATAAAAAAAAACCCACTAGCTAGTTATGTAATGTTACAACCAAAACCACATAATACCAAGATTGTCCATTATCACTGCAGATTAAAATCAAAATTGAACATGCTGCTTTATTGCACTAATTACATGAGTATTTTAAGATTACAATCAGAATGTGACTTACACAAATACACATTGGTGTCTTGGTGTCCCTATATGTAATTGTACACAGTATTTTGGTGTCTTTGTTCAATACTTTACACTAAATTTAGCTAATGTGACAAATGAATTCACAGTTCCATTTAAGTGACAAGACTAAGCTAGCTATTTCTCAAAAAAGTAGTAGCTTTGCCTAGATACTTATAAAGTGTTCAGAGAGTCAAATTTGAGGCAATGTAAAGCAGTGAGAAAATGGTATTGCCCTTTATAGGGGTCTTTGGAAGTATAAATTACATGTGTCTTTCTGACAGAAACATATTCCAGTGTTTATTATTTAACATATATAGTATATGTAAGTGTACGGACACCCAACCTTTAGTATTTCTGTTCTTTTGTAGGTCGAACTCTTAGTCAGGGATTGATTGCCCTGATTGCAATGTATACATAGCTTTTTCTTTTTCGGCTTACTATAGTAAACTAGCGTAATTGTGATGATGTCGTCTGAGAGATACAAGTTTTATCGACTTTGGTAGAACCACAAAGTTCCTCCTATCTGGCCATTTCAGCACATTTAGATTTTTTTTCTGTTTTAAATGAAGCCTCTGTGGCCTCCAAATACTGTTTCTGTCTGGGACCATAACTCAGCAGAGAGAGAAAGTAGTCTTTATAGTGGTGTTAAACATGCCGTAGCACGTGAGGCAATTACAAGTGTCAGAAAGCAGCCGTATGTAGATCTGCAGACATTCATAATTATGATATCTGATTTGGGCTGTGCGCGGAGCTTGCAGCGGGCAGCGGTGAGAGGAGAAGAGCCATATTTTAACGCAGCCGAGACAGACTTCTCCCTGAAGGTACATCTGACGCGACACCAGCTGCTGCCTGATTGGGATTTATTCTTCCTGTTTTCGATTAATATGGAGATGAATACAGGTGTTCTGTGTCGTAAAATTAGTTTAGCTCACACAAATTGCAATTAGGGGCTTGAGAAGAGAGGAGAGGGAGCTCCTGCATGGGGTTCTTTCACGGAAAGAGGAAAATGAAAGGAAAAAGATAGAAAAGAAAAAAAATAGATGGATTTGAGAACAGGGAGGGAGGGATGGTGCATCGCCGTGCCTGTCTGGTCCCTGAGAGGCGCTTGGCATGGGCACCTGTTTGTTACGGTGAAGAGGAAGGCTGGCACGAGTGGTGACACGCTAGTCGGGCACCGAGAAAAAAGCACAACAAATGAGCTTTGAAAGCAGCCTCTTCTTCAATGGGAAGGAGTTCAAGGGCTTCAAGTATCAGGAAGTCATCCAAAAGGACCAGTGTCTCTTCGGGGAGTATGTGTGTGTGTGTGTGTGTGTGTGTGTGTGTGTGTAAGGGAGAGTCTGTTTCTGTGTGCATATGAAAGATGTGTGTGGAGTGTTGGTATGTGTGTATTTATATTTGTACAGAAGAATTTGATCATTAAATCTGAAATGCACAGGAGGAAATCTGACAGGGCAGAATACAGCTCGAGCCAAAAGGAGAATAATCAACGATAGGGTGAAGCGATGCGGCCCAACGTGAATCTACGTTACAGTTATTACCCCAAAGCGACCACAGCGCTGTTGATTTCTTGAATCTGAATTGGTGTTGATTAACTTTCTATAACAGCAGCTCTGACAATAGTTCCAACTGAAAGGTAAATCACGGGTTTATATTAATGCGTTCATGTGTTCTTCTAATATGTTATCATTTTTATGCTATATAACGTCCACAGGGACTTGTATACTCCAGAAATTGATTAAAAAAAACATGTAAAGTTGTTGATATGATGAAATTTTCAGTCAGGAGATGTTTAGCTAGCATTTTTGGAAGGAGTCTCCAGCGTCAGCACTTTGTAACAGTCAGAGATAAAGCTGTAACTAAGTTTTCCGGCATGGGAAAATCTCCAGGAATGAGAAGTTTGTGCTTTCGAGTTTCTCAATTCTCAATAACAAGTTGCATTTTTGTCAGTTATTGACTTAAAGAGAGAAAAAAAGAAGGCTAGCGTGTGAACGACCGTTTCTAGCTGCTATAACATAAGTGATAACAGAAATGTTCGCCAACATTTAAAAATAAATAAAACAAATGCAAACAATGCAAATTTCTGTGTATATGAGGAATAAATACTTGTATTGAATGTGCTGTAGTAGGAAAAGAATCAATTTCGTAGCAGTAAAATTAACTCTGCGTCACGTTAGACCACATCACACCACTTCATTGTTGACTTTTTTCCTATAACATCACACACTCTCTCACAGAGTCTCCTGAGGAAGCAGACCAGCTTCAACTCTGAGGCTAAAGTTACAGACAACAACCTAAATCTTACACCTCATCTTTTTGTTGCTCTTAGACTGAGCGTGCATTGTCCTTCCTAATCTCAATTTAGCCTCATATTTTTTTCTTAGTAATTATGCCTTTCCTGTTGTATCATTTTGAAACGTGGCTTTATCCTATTCAGCAGTGGGAAGATGGAAAGATTCTCCTGGCATTGGCAAATAAGAATGTGATTCATGTCAAAGGCTAGATCATAACAATGGCTCTAAAATGTTATGTTATTTAGCTCATTGTTGTAAAGATTATGCAAAAAGGAGAATCTGATTAATAGGTTTAAAAAGTGTCTAAGGTTCACTGTAATTTCAGATAAAACGCCAAGGGGGCGGTTACTTAGTTACTTTACTTTTATTATGGTTTTCCCTTCAGAAAAAAAAGTGGTTCTGTTCATGCAGAGACATGCATGACATCGCGCAGCTAGCTGCCAGACCCTCCCCAAAACCCTGCAAAGATTTATAGGAGCTGTCGGTTTGAGCACTAAACTAATGTGAACTCCGTTCATAGGCAACACACCTACCTCCACTTACTCAGAGCCTGAGCAGCTCCTGCTATAAGCAGTAATGGAGACACTGTGGTATTAAGGCTAGACATTAATTCACTGTGTCAAGCTGTCCCGGTGGAATATTTATGATGCTAAATACATTTAATTAGCGGCTCTTGCTGGTGCAGGGAAAGTGCATTGTCAGTGAAAGGGGTCGTTCTGCTAACTTTCATAGCTCAGCCTAATTTGTTTTTGCGTTGCATCAGAGGTGTCTATTCAGATTTAGAACATTTATAACCATCAATGATTGGGACATGAGTGTTAAATAATGTTCAGTTGACAGGTGTAACGGAGAGAACGTTAAAGCAATTGCAATGTGGATAGAAATGCTACGAATGAGGCAAGAAGAAATGAAAGGAGGTTAAATATTAGGGCGGGAAATATGGTAGGGATTGCATAGATTAGACGACTAATACATTTACTAGTCACTTCTGTGGGGATTAGTCAGAGTGGTGGAAAAACACAGTGAGGCAGATGGTAAAGAAAGCAGGTTAAAGTATGTTGTAAGTCTGAAAATAGACTAGATGAAGCAATTTCTATAATCAACTGCGCACAACTATGCTTGTTTAATTGACTGTTAACACTTTGATATCACTTTGCATGAAATGGAGAGGTGTGCACAATTAATTCCATTCCTGTCCGCTTCTGAAGGAATTCCTCCCGCAGTTATTTTTGTTGTGTTTTAAAGGTAAAGAAATGTTTTCAGAGCCGCAGGTTGCACATCACTATGCAGTCTCACTCAGCTAGTTTGGAGTCAGATCAGTGGAACATGCCAGCACAAAGACGCAGATCCAGACTGAGTTGAACATGGTGGAAAAACCTCCCAGACGCTGCTGTCGACATCACATCCTCCTCCCATCATTAAGCTTTAAGGAGCTTTCGTGATATTATGCATGCTCTCAGTTTCAGCTGAGCCACCAGCTTGCCCATGTGAGTGCATTTTAAAAGTTGGTACATTCTTTAAATAGTGTAACATGATAAACAGATGTATTATTTTGCACATTTATTACACAGATATATTTACTTTCATCATTAACAGTGTAGCCTAAAAAAACCCGAGGATGGAAATGTCATTTATAGGCTGAATATGGTTGTAAATTGAAATACAGTTTGACATATTCTTTCCTGGACAAATAAAACAGCCTACAAAAAAGCCTAGAAATGTCCTAAAACAATAGAATACATGCTATGCTAATACACAATATCACAACATTTAGTTTTGCTGATGTTTTGCTAACAAAGCACTTGAGCCATATTATGAAAAACTGCCACATTTTAATTATTTAATGAGAAAGAAGAGGAAACATTCAGTGATAGGTACAAAAATAGATTTTAGCTTCCAGGTTAGTTAACATTTACACTGAGTAACAATAAAATTACAAAAGGACTGACACCTAAAAATATAATACACAATACTCATAAGTGTCTTGTAATGTTCATTGCTTAATGTGCATCATATCACCCAGGCCTCATTTCTATTTTTATTCTAACTTTTATTCATAGGAATATTTAAATGGAGAATTTAGGTCCTTGGTTCCAGACTATTCTTTTCTTGAGTTTTTGAGATCCACAACTTTGTGTGAAGTCACGTAATTAGCCGGTTGAAGCTGAATTAGGTGGTTTGGAGAAGAAGAAAAAAAAAAAAACCATGCCACTGACTAAACAAACATCACAGAAACTGTTGTACTTTTAATTAACTGTCAAGCTTACTGCACAACTTAATAATGTTAAAATATGCAAAAGACAGTACCTGTACGGGGTTCAGAAAGAACACAAATAGTTGTTGTTTTTAAACAAGAGATAAAATTGCATAATTTTCTGAACTGAAATCCAGTCTGAACATCAGCATTTACACCTACAGAGGCTAATTTGATTACTTCATTGACACACTGTCTCCTACAACACGCCATGTCACTCACTCTATTCTGATATTGCATGGAAATTTCATACACAAAAGGAAACTGAATAAATCTCTTTTCCAGCTAAATCACAAGATAAAGCATCCTTCACATAAAGGACCCAATGATTGCTGGCTAAATGTCCATCACACAAGCGTGAGTGAAGTTTGAATCTCAGCCTGTCCTCCCTCTTGGCAGTGAGACATCATGTGCGTCTCTGATAAACAAAACACAACATAAAGGAAAATAAAGATGTGGTTCTATCCGCTGGCTGGTGCTGTGACATCTGCCAGAGGTGCTGAAATGGTTCAGGAGATGGCCAGAGCGTCTATCTCCCACTGAGCACGCAGACCCACGCCATTACAGCACGGTGAATGATGCAAAACAGCTGATAAGATCTGGGCCAGGCTTGACTGACATTACACCAAAACCTAATGTAGCTAAAGGTGTATATGTGTGTGTGTGTGTGTGTGTGCGCGTGTGTGTGCGAGGACAGCGGCAGGGTCTGACTGACACACAGATTAAGCACTCTGACAGGCCACACAATAAAGCCGTCAGAAGCAGTGACACACTGGACGGAGAGAGAGAGGGATGAATTGTCACTCTGTCACACACGATGCGTCTCCTCATCCCTGATGGCCTTCAGCACACCGTGGGAAAAAAACAGGACTGACGCTTTTTTGGGAAGCACTCTTTTTGTTTTGGCAGATTTTGGACACTGTGTGGAATGTTTGATTGGACCTGGGACTACACGTAAATCAGTGTGACAGAGTAGACTGATAAACTAGAGAATAAATGGTGTGATGGAGGAAAGCTGGTCTTCTTACTGTACGTAGGTAGATAATCAACCAGAAATGAAGGTGTTTATTCATTCTTTATCAGCGCTGTAAGGATTGTGTCACTTCAGTGCTTTATATTTGGATCCTCTAGATTTCAGGGAACACTTGCCACTGAGGGAAGATCCACAAGAGTTGGTCTTACACACCTTTGCAATTTACCTTGAAATTGAACAGAAAACTGAAAATGTAGTTTACTTTTAAAACTTATTTAAGGTACTTTCTGCAGTTGGACTTTAAGGACTTTTTTTTAAAAATTTTTTGGAACTGAAATATTCCTGTACATTATTTTCATTGTTTGACTAAGATAAAAAAATAATGTGGCTGTACATGCTTTTTGTTTTTTAACCTGAATTGACTGGCTAAGATCAAAAATGTACATTTTTTCTTTAATTTTTTTTTAATTGAACAGATTTTTGCAGAAAATGTCACTTTGTGGAAATTCAATGGCTAAGATAAAAAAAAGTGCATTTACATTTTTTTCCCTTTAAAAATTAAACAAAGAATACCTGTGGCTATTTTTTCCCTTCTTTGTTTCAACAGATTTTTTTTAAACAAACTTCACCAGCTGCTACTGAAATTCACTATCAAAGATATGCCAGTGTATATACAGTATGTGTATATGTGACAGTGTATATAGTCACTATATAGTCGTATATATAATTTTTTCCTTTATTTCCCCCTTTTTTATGTTTTAAATGAACAAATTTTTGTGCAAGTATCACCAACTATCTATCTATCTATCTATCTATCTATCTATCAGACTGACATTCACTGCCTAATATAAAGCTACAAATGTGGGAATACAGTGAGTACTGAAGAAATAAAGAAATTATTTTTAATCAAATATTTATAAAATATAACATATTTAATATTTTTTTGTTTTTTCAACAAAAAAACCAACATTATATTCGAAACCTTATTGGACAATTTGCTCCAATAAAGAGAGTGAAGCAAAATCATCTACATTAGGCTGAAAAATAAAATCCCAGAAATTCATCTCAGTCTATGCATTGTCCTTTGCATTGTCCCTCTCTCTCTCTCTCTCTCTCTCTCTCTCTCTCCATCCCTTTGCCTCTCTCTCTACCTTTAACCCAATGTCTCTCTCTCCTATCTGTACTGAGGTGGTTAGAATACAGCAAGCTACCAAAAGATGGCAATGTTGGAGTGCTGAATTTCAAAGCCACCTCTCTGTCTTTCTCTCTCTCTCTCCCTCTCTCTTTCATTCCTTCTCTCCCTCTCTCAGGCTGACCCTGGATGGAGCGACCTGCCATCCTCTTGTTCGTTTCTCCATACCTCCATTCTGCCCTGTGTTTCCTCTACTAACCTGCCGAGTTATTCTACTCTCCAACTCCAGCAGATTCAGTCTGACCAGGTTGAGGTTGAGTCAGTGATTTTTGGGGAGTTGATATTAGGAAAAAATCTGGAAGAAGAGAAAGAGATATGCACATAATTAATACCCCACTCTGAGAAAAGGATAAAATTCAAGTTGTCGTGGTAGTTTTTAAGCTTGTGGTCGAAATTCAAGTTGTCGTGGTTGTTTTTATTTTTCTTCATTTGAACCTGAACTTGTTCAATTTTGTATGAATGAAGCTATAAAAAAAAAAAAAAAAAAAAAAGATTATGAATGCTAGCCCCGCCCCTAACCATAACCTTATATAGAAAGCACACAAATTAAGTCTAGAATTTGTTATACATTTGTAAGTATGATGACCATGATGATTTTTTTTCAAGATTGCTCTTCAACTCTATTTTCTCTTGCTTGTAGTTTCTTATCTGAACTATAAGTTCACATTTTTCCCCAGTATTCATTTGCATGAGTGCTGAACATATAGCGAGAGACACAACAACGACGCCTTCGACTCCTCCAAAATGTTTGACTTAAGTTCCTTGTCTGCTCTCCTCGCTTATTTGTGACGTGTAATTACTGACGATAGGAAGACATTACCATGCATTTTTACAGCAGCCAAATGGACACACAGCAGGATAGCAATTCAGCTGCTATTACCACACTGAACTCCTCCAAAATACATCCCTCTTAATGGGTTATAGAGCCGCATCCTGCAGGGAAAGGGTTAAACGAACAGGGTCCATCTGCGATAAATTGCCACTCTCTTCTAAATTGCATCCTTCTGAGCATCTTCAGAGAGGTGATGTGGTGAGAAAAGAAAGCCCCTGAAAAGTGGGAAGATGTCACGTTTTTATTAATTGTCATGAAGTGCTCAGCTTAAGAAAGCTGAAAAAAATTACAGAGAAGCTTTAAGGTTGGATTGCCGCTGTTCCCTAATGTGTGTGTGTGTGTGTGAGTGTAAAGCCACAGCTTCACTCTGCACGTTCACTCTGTAGCTGCTTCCCTTGGTGGTAGTGTGTGTGTCACACGTGGCGTATTGCCTGCGAGCAGTTAACGTCAGGAGCACTCGGTGTTCAGGATGTTCCTGTGCACTCTGAGCTCATGTGTGTGTCACACAGCTGCAATGCTGAATGTTGATTGGCTCACATGTGAATGTGTTTTGTACGTCTTGATCTTTCTCTGTTTGTGTGTGTGTGTGTGTATGTGTGTGTGTGTAGGCCCAGTTTCTGTACCTGCTGTTACTTGCTGTCAGACTCGTTTTCCCTCTGATGCAATGCACAGCTGAGGTAGACGAGGTATTTTTACAGTCCAGATTTAATTTCATGACTTGTAAACAAGCAAATAAATAGAAATCATTAGCAACGCTTTATGTAAAATGAAAGCCAATATTTAACATACATACACATAATAATATCAGAAGGTCAGTGTTAATTCATTATAAATAGTGTTAAAGTAATAAACACTGCTTTAACTAATAATATGAAAAGAAAATACTAAAACAAATCCAGATATATCAGCCAATGCCTCATTATTATTATTATTATTATTATTATTATTATTATTATTAATTTATTCATTCAGTCAATTGATTGGTTCCTGCCTTTACACCCACAGGCCTGAGATTAGCTGATTATCAATATTTGGAAAGTATTTTATGTGTCTTTTAGTCACGCATGGAGTAAACTTTGTTAAATGCACATGTTCATTATGAACAACTAATACAGGTGTGTGGCATTTTTAACATTTCTTGTTATGCTGATTTGATACTGATGTTTATAGTTAGTTAATGTTAACTCATGCAGTAAATAATGTTACTTAAAGGCACTTTCTTACCAAAATTGAAATCGATAGAAATAATACTTTATAACGATTTCAGTGAAATCCCATAGAAAACCTTTAATCCTTGTCTCATGTCATGCTGAATTTTCTAGACTCCCTGAGTTGAACCGGGACATGAGGGAGAGACTGAAAAGACTGGGTGTTTACAGTGGGGTAGAACAAGACAGGGCTGTTTCACTGGGGCAGGTCATCATGTCTGTGTGTACGTGTGTGTGTGTGTGTGTGTGTGTGAGAGAGAGAGATAGAGAGAGAGAGAGAGAGAGAGAGAGAGAGATAGCATGAGCGAGTGAGAGTCAGGTGGCCTCCAGCCTCAGGCAGACATTGTTTATTGCTTATTGTATTGCTCGGCCCGGCACACTCAAATAAAACAATAGCGTCTAGGGACAGTTCATTCTAAATATTGTTCTACTAGAGAGAGAAAAAAAGATGCTTGTATTCTGAAGAATTGACAATGCATTCTTTAACCTCCCCTTACTTTTGTGTGGAATTTAATATTATATACATTTTCTGCTTTTGAAATCTGCAATACAATCATTTTTCATTTTTCGGATTTGTCTATATTTTTGGGCATCTCTTTTTCTAGCTCACGATTTTGGCTTTTAGTTGATCGAGGAATGGCATGTATAAAATAATATCAGTGATTTATATTGTCTATGCTTTAGAATTCCAGCGATTGGGAGTCTCTCATTCCCCCCTCTCTCTCACTAAACCTAATCCCACAGTTCCTCCTCTACCTCTCTCTTATGCCAGTCACATTTTCTAATTAGCTCTCCCCGTGGAGGAAGAAGATGGATTATATTTTAATATCTTGGGCCTAAAATTAGTTTATATTTTAGCAAGTTAGCACTTTGCAGAAGCTGATTTACTCTTGAAGCTGGAAAAATCCGTGAGCTCGCAATTAATCATTGCTCCGCTCTTTCCCTTTAAGGAGGAGGAAGGGAAACAAGAGAAATGAAAAAGAGATGAGGGAAGAAAAAAAGAAAAAGAAAGAAAGAAAAAAAAAACGCCAGATCAGACTCTGTCAGACTCAAGTCAGACTCTGTGATCGTGATAGTGTAAACACACAATTCAGATCATTCAGAAATCAGCAGTCTGGCATTGTACTGAGTGTGACAGTCTGCTCGTGTGATTGTCCTCTACACTCTCGTTATTAATTACTGCCTACATCTTCAACAAAGCAACTCTGCCTGAGACTAATTATTGACACTGTATGGTTAAACACAGCCTCTGTGTGTGTGTGTGTGTGTGAAATGCCTTGCCTTTGCATATGTCCCCCTACTTCATTCAGGTGCTACAAACTAGCCCTGGTGTTTTTTTCTCCTAGTCAGCCAGGAGTCAGTGGGCCGTTATCCGATTAGAGCCTTACACACACCCATCCATCACTCCTGGGGGCTGCTGGAATACGCCGATCACGGCAGGCACAATGATGCAAGACGCTGAGGGGCCACGGCTACTACATACACAGACAACACTACACACTGCTTTTTTATTTACTGAAAGGGCTAAATGCTATTATTCTGGTTTGGGAAAGCT
Organism: Pangasianodon hypophthalmus; assembly: GCF_027358585.1. Taxonomy (NCBI): domain Eukaryota; kingdom Metazoa; phylum Chordata; class Actinopteri; order Siluriformes; family Pangasiidae; genus Pangasianodon; species Pangasianodon hypophthalmus. The sequence continues at coordinate 24,264,613 of NC_069714.1, read as the reverse complement.
CGACACAGCACTTAACATGGCCACCACTTTACTGACAACACTGCTGCTGATCTGGTGAATCATAAACCTTTCATAATTTTCTGTTTCTGTTAAGTCACACCATTGTGCTAAAGGTCACAGATTGTTTCATTACCAGTGACCTGTCATTGTAGGAGAATTTGGAAGATAAAGAAAATACATGTTTTGACTAAGAATTTGATCTTAAGTGTATTTATTTTTTATTTTAGGAACTTGGTAACATGATGGTGCAGCAGGTAGCCTTGCCTCCTTACAGCTCCAGGGCTTGAGCTTGGGTTACTGTCTGTGCAGAGTTTTGTACGTTCTCCACATATCCATGTGGGTTTCCTCAAAGTTCTCTGGTTTCCTCCCACCTTCCAAAAACATGCGAGTAGGTAAGTTGGCTATACTAAATTGCCCCAAATGAGTGTGTGAATGGTGCCCTGTGATGGACAGGTGTCCCGTTCATGGTATATTCCTGTGTTCATGGAATCCAGCATAACCCTGACTGGGATAAAGAAGTTCCTGAAGATGAATGAATGAACGAACATGAATGAATTTACAAAACTTGCCAAAAAATAATTGCTGAGCTTGCCTAAAACACCATAGTAAAGGAAATACAACTTTTAACATCAGCTTTGCCAGAGATCATTGACATTCAAGTAAAACAAAAAAGGACAAGAGTTGCCCTAAGTATGGCAACAAAGAGCAGACCTGAGGAGAGACCATCACTTCCTGTGTGTGGTCCAAATAACTCTGACAAAGCCATGTGGTCTACTAAGGAAAAGAAGATCAGCTTTGTGGAGCTGACTGTACCATTGAAGTAGAGATGTGAAGAGACAAATATAATGAAAACACCAGATACCAAGATCTAGTCCATGGATGCAAGATCATGTGACATTATTCCCTGCTTGGTCTAACAAATCTGTCATTCATTTTCAGTTGTGGTGAATCCAGACATGATCCATCACACATGAAGAGGCAATTTACAGTCGCCAATCCACTTACCAGTATGAATTTGAACCATCAGAGGAAACTGGAGAACCTGGAGGAAACCCATGCAGGGAGAATATGTGAAACTCCACACAGCTCAGGATTGAACTAGGGACTCTGGAGCTGTAAGGTGGCAATGCTACCTGCTGACCCACCATTTCACCCCATCTGAAAATTGCAGTCAGGAATAAAACTGATAGGAGAAAGAGAGAAAGAAAAGCTGCTCACAGGTTAAAGGATGCAGCCTGTTGGATGTCAAACCTGAGTTACTGGAATATTCCAGAGTTTTTCCATCCTAATTTTTAGCTACTGTGTATGTAGTGTATGTGTGATTACAACAGACAAGAATTTTGACACATTTATCCAATAACGAGTTACTCACTCACTTTCAGTAAGCACTTTATCCTGGTCAGGATTGCAGTGGATCCTGAGAACACTGAGTGTGAGGTGAGAATACACCCTGGAGGTACGCTAGTCCTGCAATGGACAACAGAAAAGTTGTTTGCTACACAGCCACTGTCTAAGGCCCGTTGTTGGTGAAAATGAGTCATATATTTTTGTAAATTGCTTTTTGGAAATTAAGCACTAAATCTGAACAAGGGATCCCTTCAGAGATGGGATTACTTTTTCAGAGGGAAGAATTTGTGGATATACTGTAAGTCAGTGAAGTAGTAGGTTATAAACACAACCTTCAGGAAAGCATATGAGTCTAGACTTACTTTCTTGCTCCAGTATTGCTCTGGTATTGGAAATTCCACTCATCTCATATGTGTCTTGTTCTAAAACCTTTATTCTTAGACTGTAATGGTTGTCATTTTAGATTAGTTTGGAAGCATTGTATTCAAACTTCTATTGTAAATGATTTTGTGAGTTTTCCATTCATTGCTAAATACCTTTTTGAAATTAGTTGTATATATGATATATATGTGGTACACTGGGTGTAATGCAACCTAGATGGGATGCCAATACATTCACAAGCTCATTCACACCCAGGGGCAATTTAAGGTCACAAATCCACCTACTGGAATGTTTTAGGAAGGGTGGAAGAAACTAGAACTCAGAAGAAATCCACATGGCAACCTCCACACAGACTGCTGGAGTATTCCTTTATGCTGGAACCCAGGTGGAGATGCACCATTACTTGCTGACCAACAGGAGTGTTATGGTTAATCTTTGAGAAACTTTAGAAACTTTTGCCACCGTGTGGTGACGTCTCTTCTTCGTCAGTGTCAAGTCAATATCTGAAGGAAAGACCTTCTGGGATGTATTTAAATATATCACCATATCTATATAATTATATACACATTGGTTGTATGTCACTTGAGAAAAGTTTTGCACTTGTGGACACTTTCAAACACTGTCCTGGTATAGTTCCTCACTGATCTGACAGCTAATACCGAGACTACGTCTCCGGCACTCGTTCCCCATCCTCACCCATACACCAGGGATCAGGAGGATTTCTGTTTCTGCGCGCTGTTCTTTCTCTGTCTCTCTTCTTTCCTTCTCTCCCTGAGCGGCAAGGCCAGTCTCATATGTGTGTGTGTGTGCGTGTGTGTGTGTGTGTTGGCCCCTGGGTGAGGGTGGAGGTGTGTCGGGTCTCTGTGCCGCTCCGGCTTCATTAATCATCAGCGGCAGGCTTAGTGGTGACCACCCCCCCCTTCTTCCCCTCCTCCTCTTTCTCTTCTTCTCCTCCTCCTTCTACTCCTCCTCCTCCTCGTCCTCAGTCCCCTGGATTACCCCGGTCTGCTGCTGAAATGTCAGCCCAAATCTGAGTCTTGATGCAGATAATCATTTCAATAATATTTCTCCATTTGTGGCCCCTGTGCCAGGGGAATAGCGCTTGCTCCTCTGTCAGGTAGCGGCAGGCTGCAGTTGGTGAAGGGGAGGGTGGAGGGTGAAGCTTGACTCTGAGCCAGATGGCTTAGTCCCGCTCTCAGCATATGTTCAACAAGCTCATGTGCTAACACAGTTTTTATTAATTTGAGCGTGAGAGAGATGCATATAGTATATTTACCTGTCTCTCTGTCTACCACCACCACCACCACTACTTCCTCTTCCCAAACCCTTCCCCCCTCCCAAGAGTCTGTAGGTAAGGGAGTGTGCCAGGGAGGATGAGAGCCAGTGGAAATCGATGCGGCTGGAGTGGGCTTAAGTCGCTTTATATGATGCTTATTACAAATGTCAAGTCATCCGGCGTGTGCGTGAGAGTAGCGGAGTGGAGTTTGATTTGAAAATCAACACACCTGGTTTATATGGATGATTATTAAATGTGAACTAATGGCTCCCAGCAGGCTTCTGCATCCAGATTTGAATATTAAATATTCGCTGCCTGGGTGATTATTACCGAGTGAGCTAAATTGACATTTATTGAGTCAGAAAAAAGTGCTACGAGCTCTTATACATCTGGGGGTAAATGGTGTTACTTTATTTACTGGTCTGACATGGATACAGCATATTGTGAAATTTAATTTCCTTCTTTTAAGATACCGCCCCCCCCCCTCCATTTTCTGTGTTCAACTTGATCCAGGAGGACACTTCTCCTTCTTCTTCTTCTCCTTCTCCTTCTTCTTCTTCCTGTGAATGACTTATGCTCTTCAGAGAGGGTGGGAGAAGGAGGCGGTAAAATGTCAATAGAGATAGTGAGTGAGAGAGGGAAGGCTTGGCTAATTAGCACCCATTTAGATTTTATGATAGCTGGGAGATGGGCTGCACTGACAGAGAGCAGTCTAGTTACATATTGTTGCAGCCTGAGGGAACCGTAGGAAAATGCAGATTTATTGGACCTATCATACCAGCATATTTCATTTGCCATTATGAGGTGCTGTGCCCGATGATGCCCAGTTATTTATTGCAGATGAAATTGGGAAGAGCTGTGAGGAGCACGAAGGTGTCTGATCTATTTCATATTAACTGTTTTAGATACGCATGAAACCGATTCTGTACGATAAATAGACATCTGTTTATTTATTTATCAGACGCTTTCAATTCATACATTTTTTTTTGGAATCATTTCATTTGGCAACTACACTATTTTTCTTTCATGATCTTAAATATAAGCTATAAGACTTTTCTAAAGAATAACTAGACTTTTTGTTTTACTACATTTTTAGTAAAAAGTTGTGAAATAAATAAAATTATGTAATACAATGATTAGGCAACCTTTACGCCTAAAGTAACCCTATGATATGCATAGGTGGTTTATGTTTTGCATAGTAATATCAGATATTTATCAGGAATACGGATTTATGCATTTTATTTTGTCATTTTTAATATTATCCTGATTTCAGATATTTTATATTGTCAAATCATTGATTCAAGTTTTTTATTTTTATTTTTATTTTTAATGAACCCATCACCAAATGAGCAGCAGATCCTTTAAGTCCTGTAAGTTGCGAGGTGGGGCGTCCATGGATTGGACTTGTTTGTCCGGCACATCCCACAGAGGCCAAATCAACACCTTGAACACTTTGTCATGTTTCTCAAACCATTCCTGAATAGTTTTTGCAGTGTGGCAGGATGCATTATCCTGCTGAAAGAGGCCACTGCCATAAGGGAATACCGTTGCTATGAAGGGGTAGGTGGTACATGTCAAAGTAACATCCACATGAATGCCAGGACCCAAGGTTTCCCAGCAGAGCATTGCAGTGAGTATTCCACTGCCTCCGCTGGCTTCTCTTCTTCCCATAGTGCATCATGGTGCCATCACTTTCCCATGTAAGAGACACACATGCACCTGGCCATCCACCATATGACATAAAAGAAAATGTGATTCATCAGACCAGGCCACCTTCTTCCATTGCTCCAAGGTCCAGTTCTGATGCTCACATGCCCATTGTAGGTGCTTTCAGTGGTGGACAGGGGTCATGGCACTGTGACCAGTCTACGGCTACGCAGCCCCATACACAGCGCTGTGTGTTCTAATACCTTTCTATCATGGCTAGCATTAACATTTTCAGCAATTTGTGCTACAGTAGCTCTTCTGTGGGATTGGACAGATGGGCTAGGCTTCACTCCCTGCGCACATCAAGGACACTTGGGCGCCCATGACCCTGTCACCAGTTCACCAGTTGTTCTTCCTTGGACCACTTTTGGTAGGTACTAACCACTGCATACTGGGAACACCCCACAAGACCTGCTGTTTTGGAGATGCTTTGACACAGTTGTCTAGCCAATTTGGCCCTTGTCAAAGTCTCTCAGGTCCTCATGCTTGCCCATTTTTCCTGCTTCCAACACCTCAACTTTGAGAACTGACTTGACAGACACCACTGTAATGAGATAATCAATGTCATTCACATCAATGTTTTTAATGTTATGACTGATTGGTGTATCTATATATAGATATACAAAAATATATCAAAAAGTTCCCTTTTTTTTTTTTTTTGGACCTAAGCCCCTAAAAGAGTTTCTAAAAAGTTTCTAAAAACAACTACAGAAGGGCAGGAAAGTACTCAAGAGGAAGAAAAAAAAGGAGAAAGAAAACAAAAAAAGGAAATAAAGACATACTAAATATAAGTAAATAAATAGACTGATTCAGTTTTGACTTCCTCACAGTTACCTGCATCTGCAATCTAAGTTAAGTCATGTTATGTGAAACATCATAGTCATGATAATGTTGTCCTTTAAGACAATTTATGTCATATCGCAGATCCATGTTGTGTCAGACATCACACATTTCCACTACATGGATAAGAAATATATCAGTGGATCAGAAAACATGATTAAAAAAATATGATAAGAGTAGCAGAGTTTCAGGCCAACATATAAGGCTGATAGTATATTCAGTATCAGATCTGATCTTTCCTTGTCATCTACATCACATGCTTTGTCGGTTGTAGATGATGCAAACGTTATTGCTTTTCTTAGCAGGGAAAGAGAGAGGAAAAAAGAGGTGTTTGTGTTACAACTGATCTAAAATGACTTACATGTCTCTCTATCCAGTATGGATGAGCTGTGCTTATTGTTCTACTACTTTCCACCGACATATTTTACTAGAGAATAAAAGACAAAATGCTGAAAAGAGCAGAAGACATTTTTTTATTTTAAAATCTCTTCCTGTCACTTTCCCTCTCACACAATCCTGCGGTCTGCTCATGTGTATTTGGTAATGTTTGTTTACTACATCCCTTAAACCCTTGGATGTTGGTATTTATCCTATTTACACATCAATATTACTCGGCCATAAGGACCAAAGGAGTGGCATTTAGGTGCTTGTACGTGCTGGTATTAAAAATGTACTCGGAGTGTGTGGGGAGTGTGTTAGGGGAATAGCCGGAGCTCTGGACTCCTATTACCCAGAATAAAAGTGTCAGCCACCTTAATTACATTCATGCCTAACCTGCGTTGCTTTTACTGCCTGCTCTATTGCAGTGGCAGCACTGGGAAACTTTCCATCACGCTGTGTAAAAAAAGTGTGTATCAGAGCGGCGGTGTGAATACAGCAAGACCCATGACTGCTTTCTTTCTAGAGGTTTCATTATCGGGATTCTGATTGACTTCTTATTGGATTCTGTTTTTGTGCTGGATGTATTCATGTAATAATGACTTGATTTTTTTTTAGGAGAACACTATGAGTACAATTCACTTTTTATTCATTTTACTGCAACCACAGTCATGTGATTTGATCTTTAAAAAGTTGATATTAGTTGTTCCTTTTCTATAGATAGCGTATATTTGCAATGGGTTAGCAACAAGTTATGGTTGCTAGAAAATCAGGAGTACCATCATGATGTTTCGTTATATAACATGTTCATAATACTTACGCCAATTAGTGTTGGGATTGTGTCATGGGTTATGTGTTTTTAGGGTATTTGGTACTTTATGTGTTATGTCAAGTCATTTTATCCTGACTAATGCAGATTTGTTTTATTTCTGGGCCACAGTACCATTTTTTGTGGACTCTGGAAATAAAATATTTTTTAAAAATGTATTATTATACATGCATACCTTCACTAATCTGATTATGGTCTTGAGTCAGTTTACTATACAGTATTTATATTTCATAATGTACTTTCCTGTAAAGAAACAGTACAGCAGTAGATGTCCTCTCATGATTTTGATCTCCGTCAGCAATTTGAATGTAATAATGCATTTCAGCATATATTAATGGAGAATTAAGACACATTAGACACATTTCTGAAAAGTTGTTAAGACACATGTTACATGTAGCATACAACAAGGGTTTGCATGTCATGTAGCATTTTAATCAGCGTTTCAATCCACAAAACATGTGTCTCAGAGCGTCCATGCCTATTCTTGCATTTGTTTTACAATCTGTATCTGTTTAAATCCATAAAGCTGTGTTACATCCCACATTTTAACTTTCATTATACTGTGAACCTTAAAATCATAATATACTCTATAATGATGTCATGATTGTGCAACCTTCATATCAACAGAGTGTTTGTATGTTAAGAGTACTTATGAGTAATCGAATTAAACATTAATATGCAGTCTATACACTGTTTCACCATCTTATGTCATGTTTTAAGACATGTGTTGTACATACAGCTGATGCAACATCAGCAGTCACCATTTCTTATGTTTCTCTGACACTGTTGTATGTCTGTGCATGAGTTTTCTTTATATTTAGATTTTGTATTTCTTTATAATAATTATCTGTACTGTTACACCCACGGTGACGTGGAATGCGTCAGCAGCCTGTATTTGTCCAGCAGGCCTTGAGTTCAATGCATATATCTTACTCCATTGATATGTATTCTAGTCATTTATTCACATATTACTGTAGCCAATTCCAGGAAATCCTCTGCTGTCGTGGCTGTGGCCTCTCGCTGTGCCCTGCGATCATACTAGCATGTTAGGATTTGCTAGGATTTTCACCATATGCTTTATTACAACAAATCAGCATGGAAAAAAACAGTATTTTAGAGCTGAACAGAGGAGAAAACAAGAGCTACTCTTAAAGTTCTTCTTTCTTCCTGCCAGAAAATAACATGAGATTGAAACTATAGCACATTAAAATGGCAGTTTATTGGAGATTCATATTATCCTTTGTTCCACTTTTGTACCATCATCATCGGAGATTGTTATCTGTGGAGATCAGCTGGGACAGATGATGGATTAATATCAGCCAGCATTTTATTAGTCTTAATAATGTTTATGTCTTGGCTGATATCTGTTTGTTGGAAGCCAACAAAAAGAAAATGTATTTCTGATATATACATGAAATTTTTGAAATTCCGTCTATAAAGTAAATGCCAAAGTTATGTTTTCAAATAGAAAAAAAAAAAATCTAATTTCTAGAAAGGCCAGCAGTAAAGTCCTTTTGGTTTTATTGCTCTCATTATGCACATACAGTCGACAAAAACTCAACTGTAGTCCCTCAATCATTACTCTTGTGTTACTCGGTAGGTTTGAATGGTGCACCTCCTCATCCATAATGTTTAATGTGATGCAGTCTCTGAGGAAAGGGTGGAGTGGGAAGAGAGTCAACATCCACTCCTCTCTCCCACACAGTCTCCTCAGCCAAGGATGGATGCTTTAACCGAAGAGCATCTTGACCTACGGAGCGATCAGGGTGCAACCGATGCGCTCCTGTTTATTCCTGGATATGGATCAGTGCTTGGAATATGTCTACATCCTCTCAGGCAATTTCACACAGTGAAGGAGAGCGTGGGTGGCACAACAAGAGCCATCCCTCACTCTGCTCCTGCTCATCTCCTGTCCAGTGACGCACACACACATACACTCACGCATGGAGTACAGGGACCAGTGGCGTAGCGACACAAATCTACAGTCTGTTAGTTGAAGAGAGGAGGACTACGGACTCGGTCAGTCAGGAAATCTTTGATTTTTCCATTTCTAGGCCGGCCTGAGAGGTTAGCTTTGCATGCCTTCTTGACCTCCATCTCTATTTCCTTTTAAAAGTTGTGCAAAAATCTGACTGGACTACATAACCAGGATGAACATGTGTTTTTGAAGCCCCCGTGTGTGATCATGTCAGACCCTGAACTCTGCTAAAAATAAAGGATTCGTCCTGAGAGTGAAGGCGAATGCACTCCTGTGAATTATCCATACAGTAATTAATTTGTTTTAATGGCTTCGATCATGACAACCACGTTTGCCATAAACACTATTTATGACGGGCATTATGCTTTTCTCCATGCATACCCCTGATATTCCCGCAACCAGCCGTCTCCTGCAGATAAATGCTACCCGTTTTTGCCTCTCTAATTAGAAAAAGAAGAGTGGAGCTGATCCATCCACCGCTCTCAGTTTCTACACTGTATCCTCTCTCAGTCAAGCGCTGCAATCAAACTTCACTTACTGATCTCACGCTTCAAACCGGAGCTGCTCGTGTCGCAAAAATAAGTTCCGACTTCATGCCCAATTGATCAAATTACTCCATGTTTGCTTTCTCTTTCCTTCTTGCTTTGTGTGCTTTGTATAGTAGTCAGTTTTTGCCACGTAGTTAATTACCGTTCATGGTTTTAATTAAAGTTATAGACCATGGAAACCTCACACCACTTTGTCTTCTCAGACAAACTCCCAGCATTGTGGTGCTCTCCATTCATACTTCCTTAACATGATGGAAGATTTCACCATCAGGCCTAGGGCTTAGCCAATTACAGGATGTTAATATGGGCTATAGGCTGACCTTCTCCCGGTGTTCATAGTTCATGTGACCCACTCATAAGGACCCAGCATGTTCCAAGTCTCAGATGGTGCGATAGCTCCCTTTTTCAGTCTAGGGAACTTTATAAGGAGTGATATGAAAGCAACGGGGGCCACGGGGAAGCCACTCAGGAGTATCTCATGCTCTTCAGAGAGGAGCAGCGCTCTGTTTGCTTTGATTCTGTTCAGGCCACCGCTGCGGCACAAGGGTCGGAGATTGCACGCCATCACTCCTTTGTCAGTAATCACTCCCTAGATCTTACACACACATACACACACTTCTTGTAGTGATGAGGTTATAACTGCTTGATTCTAACTGCGGGATATAAGTTCAAGGTCCAGTATATGTGAAGCTTCATGTCATGGACTGGCCTTTACAAGCTTGGATCTTTGAACATCTGTTTTGAAGCTTTGAAGTATATATATATAACACACCAATCAGATGGGATATATATATATTTATATATATATATATATATATATATATGTGTGTGTGTGTGTGTGGGTGTGTATTAGGCAGCAAATTAACAGTCAGTTCTCTAAGTTGATGTGTTGGAAGCAGATAAAATGGGCAAGCATAAGGATCTGAGAGACTTTGACAAGGGCCACATTGTGATGGCTAGACGACTGGGTCAGAGCACCTCCAAAACAGCAGGTCTTGTGGGGTGTTCCCGGTATGCAGTGGTTAGTACCTACCAAAAGTGGTCCAAGGAAGGACAACTGGCGACAGGGTCATGGGTGCCCAAGGCTCATTGATGCGCGTGGAGAGTGAAGGCTAGCCCGTTTGTTCCAATCCCACCGAAGAGCTACTGTAGCACAAATTGCTGAAAAAGTTAATGCTGTCTATGATAGAAAGGTGTCAGAACACACAGTGCACCACAGCTTGCTGTGTATGGGGCTGCGTTGCTTCAGGCAGGTCAGAGTGCCCGTGCTGACTCCTATCCATTGACGAAAGCACCTACAGTGGGCATGTGGGCATCAGAAAGTGGGCATCCTCTTTCAGCAGGATAATGTGCCCTGCCACCCTGCAAAAAATGTTCAGGAATGGTTTGAGGAACATGACAAAGAGTTCAAGGTGTTGACTTGGTCTCCAAATTCCCCAGATCTCAATCCGATTGAGCATCTGTGGGATGTGCTGGACAAACAACTCTGATCCATGGAGGCCCCACCTCACAACTTACAGGATTTAAAGGATCTGCTGCTAAAGTCTTGGTGCCAGATACCACAGCACACCTTCAGAGGTCTTGTGGAGTCCATGCCTCGATGGGTCAGAGCTGTTTTAGCAGCATAAGGGGGGCCTACACAATATTAGGCAGGTGGTTTTGATGTTATGGCTGATCTATCTATCTATCTATCTATCTATCTATCTATGCACTCCTTATATATCTACATCCTCTCCTTTCTTCTTATTATTATATTATAGAAAATGATAAGCTGCATTTATGACCTCACATATTCTATTCAGTGAATGAAATAATACTTCTGAAATATTCCTTATTTATATCACAGTGTTGAATTCTCAATTCTGATTGGTTAGAAGGTTTTGATTCATTTTCTAACAGCAACAGGCTGCAAATTTTATTTATATTAACAGACTTCAAATATATCATTGTTTCTATAGTAACAACTTACAGGAGAGCTTATATGGCGGATGCTTGACACAAATCGTTAATGTGGTGAAGTTCTCTGTGAGTCTCCAGGGTCAGCACCTTGTAACAGTCAGAGGTAAAGCTGTAACTACGTTTTCCAAAACAGGAAAATCTTCATGACAGAAGGCTTTATGCTTTGCGGTTTCTTGGTAACATGACAAGTTGAGTTTTGTGTCTTATTAACTACAAGAGAGAACAAAAAGAGAGTAAACAACAGTCTATAGCTGCTACAACGTAATAATAACTGGTGATAACCGGAACTTGTTTCACAGACATTCCACATCATTAAATATAACTACTAAATGATAAAAAATATGATGTCATTCTTTACTAACTAAAAAAGTAGTTGTGGTGTAAGAGGAATAAAACACTCCAGGATATACTGTTATTAGAAAATAATTGACGTGGGGTTGTAATGTGCACTGTATCACACACCATCAACCATTGTTGATTATTTTCCTGTAAGAGCATGCCCAGAGATATTTCATTCTGTTTTATTTAGTATGGATAAATCTCTTGAAGTCAAAACTACCTTATTGTTTCATTGCTCATTTGGTTGTCTATAATTGCCTTTGTATAGTTATTATAGGAATACATCCAGCATTCAAAAGATTTACTGAATTTATTAATCCTGAATCAATCAGAAAGACTGTACTAGAATTGCATTGAACTGAATTGCCCCAGTGTTAGAAAGATAGAACTAAATAAGAACAGCTTTGATATAATTTACTATCATGACTTTTTTCTGAGCATGTAATGGCTGTAGATTTGAATTTCAGACATTTCTTAACAGAACTCAGAGACTTCCCTTAGACTTCCATTGTAAATACGTTTCAAGTAAACTGTTTTTCTGGGTCTTTTCTTTTTCTACTGTAGGTAATTTTAAAAATTTCATCAACGGTAATCACACATACTCTATGCGTATGGTTATGGTTAATAGACAGGTTGAAAAACGCTGCAGTATTCCTTTTCTATTAAATATTAATTGCTAGTCCTGCTGCACCCCACTGTACACAGTAATAGTGAGGGTGTGAAGTCTGGCTGGAGCGCTCTCAAATGAGGTCTGCAGGTCGTTCAATTATTAGGACATTGGGGTTCTAGTGTCCTCAAATCCTATTTTTATGATCACGACTGCCAGATTTGCATGCATTGTGTGGAATTGCATATTGTTGTTGCTGTTTTTTATATTGTATGTAAATGTATTTATTCTGATTTTCTTTATAGCCTACTCAGAGAAATTTACAATTTTTTTTTTTATCGTTAATGTGAATTTTTTTAAGTCAGAAAGCTGTGATCCTGTTGCTTGTTTCCTGAATTTGATTCTCCATGTTAACTTGTCAGCAACTTAGCGAGATTTTGTGGTCATCATTTTCACACAGGCATTTTATCAATAATCTCTTGACATTAGGTAAATTATGCAAATAAATGCAAAGCTTTTAGCTAGGATGTAAAAAAGATAAATAAATAAATAAATAAATAAATAAAAAAAAACATTTCTCCAGAGTATGGAGTTCTATTAGTAAAGAAGAATATCAGCCAAATGGCATTTTTTTGGACCATTCAGCATTAACAATGTGCATTTTAATCTTCAGTAACTGCAAAAGGACACACAGAGTGAACAAAACCTTGACTTGTATAAGCAGCAAGGACAGAGCAATGTTCTGACCAGGGGTTTATAAAAAAACTATTTGTATGAAACATGCATTCACACACACACGGTCACACACTCTCCACAGCAACTGGAACCAAGAAGGGAAACACACACCTTCTGTCACCGCCTCCAGCCTCGCTGCCCCCGGCAACCTGCTGCCGAGCAACGCAGTGCCAGTTGCCGTCTTTTAATTGGCCATCTGGGGAAAGCTGGATCCAGAGGCGGGACATTCATCAGGAAATGAACTCCGCCATAATCCGGCCCTCCCACAGGACGACCGCCAGCTGCAGGCGGAATCAGAGAGGACTGAGGGATGCTGGAGGACCCGCTGTGGGAGACGAGCAGCGCGGTAGGCCGCTGATTGAACATGCCCTCTGTGCCTGGTGTTACACTCAGAGCGTCTGGGCCACTCTGACCCTCAAATAATCTCCAAATCACACTGAGGGATTTGTTTTTTGGAAACTTGGCAACCCAGCATGTTAGACTGGATAGTCTTGGTGAGAATAGATCAGACATGGCCTTTACTTGGCTCTCGCTGTCAATGAACCAGTATGAAAACTGACATGATAGGTTGCAGTGTATGTGTGTGTATGCATGTGTGTGTGTGTCTGTTAGAGAAAAATCATTTGAACTTCACAGGTGAATGTTATGTTTCACACATTCTTCAGACCTAGTCGACTTTTCACATATAGCGCACATGCTTTTATTTTCACATCTGATTTTAACACATGATTATTTTTTTCTTACATGGTAATTTTTCAAGTTTTTTCCCTACATGTGATTTAGTCCCATGAATAACTCTTTTACAAATGTAAGATTTTAGGGTATAACATGGTGAAATGCACCTTTGCATGGTTTTCACGCCATCGCATGTTAATCACATGTGAAATGTACATGATTTTGCCATAAAGAGCTCGATAGATAGATAGATAGATAGATAGATAGATAGATAGATAGATAGATAGATAGATAGATAAATTAAGCTAATAAACCACTCAGTTATTCTCAAATCATTAAAGAACTAGTTTGTAAATTGATATTCAACTTAATTTATTTGTACAACATTTTTTAACAGTAGATATGGTCACAAAACAGATTTTGATTTTAGATTTAGATCCATACTAACGTCCTCTTCTGAGTGACACCAGATATTGTGACTGTAACTCATTACTCTTCTATAACTGTACAATATAAAGTCAAACTGTGCTAAGTCTGTTGAAAGGATGTTCAGTATAAATATCATTTGAATAAAAGTGAGTTTTAAGTCAATCCTTTTTTTGCCTGGAAGAGTTCCCTCTTCCAGGCAAAAAAAGGATTGACTTAAAACTCACTTTTATTCAAATGATATTTATACTGAACATCCTTTCAACAGACAGAATATGTGTTAAAATTCTTGTTCTTGATAAAAACACATACACTACAGATACAGTGGATGAAGATTAGGTTGAAAATGCTTGACGTATTCCTATAACTAGACACTTGGATGGTAGAAAGAAATGCATTATGGCAATAAAGAAGGTATTAATTTTACGTCATATGACATGCAGTAACACAGTCTGAGCACTTTAGCAGTGTATTAAGTCTGCACACACACATCACACTGCACTTAATCACAGTCTGATTTTCCTTCAATCATTTAATCTGTCTATACACAAAGTACTTTGATATGAAATCTGATTGTGTTCTCCCTCTCTCCCTCACACACACACACACACACACACACACTTTTATTCCTTACATTAGTAAACATTGGCGTTAGAATTAGATGAACCTGGAGCTTAAAGGCGGCTCCACAATGATGTCACACACTCCTGGCCGTCATAAACGACCAGTCTCACACACACACATGTACACACAAATCACCATGGACCATCAATAAATCTGGGCCGCCTCTCAGGCGTGCGTCTCTCTATTTCCTCCCCCTTTGCACTTTAGACAGGAAATAATTGCAATGCAAGGAGTTTTACGTTTCCCTTTCTAATTTTAAGGGTCAACAGCATTTTAATACCATTTTAAACACACAAGCCAATGTTTTTTTATGGCACATGTACAAGTGGCTTTTGATAGCCAAACCAGCCAAGCATGGTTAAAGAGAGAGGCTCAGGCAGCTGCTGCCGAGCGCCACTTAATTTAGTCTCCTGACCCAGGCTCACCTGGTCCCGCATGGAATTCATAATGCAAGTCAAGTGTGAAGAAAAATGATATACAGTGTATTTATCCTAAATATTTATGCAGGACCCGACTAAAGCAGAGGCTCACTTCTAATAAAACGGACAACATTGCCTTGTAACTCGGGCAGCGGGAGGCTGGAGGCCATGGTGCCCAGGGGCATTGTTCCCAGTTACATTATCATTTTCATATTTTCATAACAGGTACTGGATTACGCAGGGTGTCCTTTTGGTTCTTCGCTTTTTTGATTGACTCGACATTCATTCATTTTCAGCTTCATAGATCTGAGTGATGAAAATATAAATGGTGGTTAAACATTTGGTGGTTGACAATTTCTAAGAATTCTGTCAAAGTCATTCAACTCCACCATAATTTCTCCCCCCTGCAATTTTTACCCCTTTCCTTTTGCTTTTTTTTTTTTTTTTTTTTTTACTCAGTGTTCATTCCTTGATAAATATTCCTTTCTGGGGTTGAAAATTGTGTCAGAATCAATGAATTTTTTCCTGTCATTTTCCCCCTTTTTAGTTATTTTTTATTGACTCTGTGCTGTAAATAAAACACTCTAAAAGTGTAAATGCTGGTGTGAAATTTGATTGATGTTCTTTTTTTGTTTCTGGTTGAAAATTTCAAAGAATTGTGTCAAAATCATTCAAATTCGTCATGAATTTTTTTCCCGTAATTTTTGCTCTATTTTTCAGGTTCATAGATCTGAATGATGAACATGTAAATGCTAGTGTATTTTGATTGACATACGTTTCTTTTTCACTTGAAAGTTTCTAAGAATTGTGTCAAATTCATCATATTTTTTTCTCTGGACATTTCCTGCTTTTTCTCTTTCTTTTTGACAGGTTTTATTTTTCATTGACTTGATATTTATTAATTTTCATAGGCTTCATAGATCTGAACGATGTTGAACATTTGATGGTTGGAAATTTATACCAGTTTGTCAAAATCAGTCAATTTAACCATAACATTTTATTTCCTTTTGGTACTTTGCTTTTTTATTGGCTTGATGTTAATTAATTGCTTTAATTTTCAGCTTTGTAGATCTGAGTGATGAAGGTATAAATGGTGGTGTTAAACATTTGACTGACATTCCTTTTGGTTGAAAACTTGTGTCAGCTGATTGAGAATTTGGTTTTTGGTTGAGAACTGTGTCAAAATTGTTCAATTCCATCCTAACATTTTTCTCAAGAATTGTCCCCTTTCCTTTTGGTAGTTTGTTCTTTTCTCCCTTTTTTTCTTTTTTCTTTTTTATTGACTCTGAGTGATGGTGTAAATGCTGATGTTAAACATTTGATTGATGTTCCTTTTTTGTTTCTGGTTGAAAATTTCTAAGAATTGTGTCAAAATTGTGTTTGGTAGTTTACTTTTTTTTATTAGTCTGATATTCATTCATTTTCAGATTTATAAATCTGAGTGATAAAGGTTTAAATTCTGGTGTTAAACATGGGATTGACATTACTTACTGTTTAATTTTTTTGGTTGAAAATATCTAAAAATTGTGTCAAATTCATTCAACTTCATCATGAACTTTTCTCTGTAATTTTTTCCCCCTCTGTACATCTAACAACTGGTGAATTTAATTTGGTCATTTTACTGGAATGCACACAGAAGATCGCATTAAACAGCTCCTAATCTGATTCATTAGAACTAATTTGCTTTGACAGGCGCTGGAGGGAACGAGGAATCGGGTGCGTCTGTAATTCGCCATCATGAAGTGATCAGACCCTAAAGACCGGCGTGTGTCACTCGCCACCTCAGGGAAAGCATGTGGAATGATATTGATTTTAGAACATCATAGCTTTTAATTTAATCACAATAATTTGTCAGACTTTGTCCTAGAATGAGGAGATCCTGGTCATTCCGGAGTCAGTGTGGAAATCCAAGGATCGAGATTTAATTAGAATTTTCCAATTAAGCGGCAGAACGCTCTAGAACCGTGGGCTGTGTTGAGCTCAGATTAGCTCATTCCTTTTGAACACACACTGTAGCAGAGAGGAAGTGTGTGTAGAGTCTACCTTATTAAAGAGAGAGTGAGGGAGAGAGACGGAGTGATAACAGGGTATCTGCTCTGGTCATTAGGTCTCCTCTTATTGAATTCCAGCAGCCAAATAGACCAAATGAAGCTAAATAAAGCTGTACATGAGCTGCAGAGGGTGTCTAATACTCCTCATTAATATTCTCCCAACCCCCTTTTAGTGCACCTCCCCGAGTGCTCTCTTTCTCATTCTCTCTCTCTCTCTCTCTCTCTCTCTCTCTCTCTCTCCTTTCCACCCCCACCTTCTCACTTTCCTTCCTTCTTTCTGGTCATCATCTCTCTGTGTCCATCTTCCAGACTGGTTCTGCCCCCTCCCACTCTCTTTCAGTGTGCCCTAATGGTGTGTGTGTGTGTGTGTGTGACACCAGACACATCTGGTGGCAGTGTCTTTCTCACTGTGCTGCTCGCTAATGAGATCGTCCCCATTTAATTAATACCATAAGAATTTTAATTCTGACTGAATCAATTTAATGTGATGTGATTTTGTCAGCTCTATTCCCTGAGTGTGTGTATGTGTGTGTGTGTGTGTGTGTGTGTGTGAGTGTGTGAGTGAATGTGAGAAAGAGAGAGAGAGAGAGAGCAAGGTTGGTGCTTATTACATACATCATTTCACGGGGGCCTGCATTCCCTGCTGACTTAAACAAATTCTAATTAAGACTAATTAAAGCATCATTTATGAAAACGCTTGTGATAGTTATGCAAACATTCTGGGCGGGTATGCTTTGCATGATAATTAGCCCTTGGTTTAAATTAAGACCTGTTTCTTAGAAATTACGCCTCACAAAGACTTTATTCAGGCCCTGCAATTAAACACCGGGCCTGTGTGTGGCCTGGACTTTCAGATGCTCGTTTCACGGCAAGATTATTTAGTTAGTTTTTTTTTTAAATACGCTTCATTGGTCAGTTAGTGTAAACAAAACTGGGATTTGACTTGCATGTGTTTTGGGTTTAAAGGCCAGATCTTCAGTTTTCATAGGCAGTGAGATGCAGTGGAGCACCTGATGCCTCAGGATCTGGAAGCTGTGTGTTGTAAAGAAGAATTAATTGCATTAACATAACTGTGTAGTCATTTATATCAGTTTTCTGTTTACTTCACTGACGAATTTTACTCATATTATGGTGTTTTCCTTTAGTAGGATTAGAAGGGTCACATACAGAAACACAGCCTTCTTTAGAGTACTGTGCAACTAACAAATTGGTTGACTCAACAACAACAACAACAACAACAACATGGTTCAAAGTGCTTGGTCCCCTAATAACAAGAGAAGAAGAAGAAGAAGAAGAAGAAGAAGAAGAAGAAGAAAGACAACAGCAGATTATCTCAGAAGGAAACACATATATTGCAATATTTATTAGAGACATTAGAGTGTTTTTTTTGGATCTGGATTTTAAACATTTTGTATCAGCATTTTCTTTTTGTTTTAATAAAATTTCAGTTTTTACACTGAGTTCTAGATTAACCTTTAAGGTAGGAAATTTACAACGGTTCTTCCTAAACACATTAGAAGAAACTCATTAGTTGGCATTATTTTGATGTTAAAGTGACCAGTCATTGGGTATACATTTAGCACAATATTTAAGGGTGTTTTTTTTTTCATTTCTTTCTTTCTCTTTATCAGCAAGCTCAAGTCCCTTTTTCCTGAAATATCACCCCAGTGTTCAGGATGCATGTTAACCTCAAACAATGCCTAGAAACACAAATACAGGTCTTAAATTAGCAAGGCCTGATTCAGCAGTTGCTCCGCTCCTCTAGACAGAAAATAGACTTCGCTGCACTTGATTTGTTGGATTGTGTGATTCGATATTCCTCAGCAGTTCCTCCTCCTCTCATTAATCATAAATCCTCTGATGACTGTAAAAGAAATGGTCTATGTATGGCAAATGTTATTCACAAGAAGTCTAACAAAAATTATGATTAAAAAAAAAATAAAATAAAATAAATATTTAAGAAAAAAAATTATTATCTGGCTAATACTCTAAAACTTGATGCTAACTTTTCTTAACTGTCCAGTTTCCTAAATAATCAAATGAGCTGTATATCAATCAATTCCTGAAGGGACGTTCTCTGTTAATAATAGTGACTTAAGTGTGGATCCCCACTGCTTGGGCGGTGAGGCACGTGTCGTTTGTTTAGGTGTTTGTACAACCCTCATTACTTCTGTGGTGTGTTTGTTTAGTTGTCCCACCCCACACACCCTCCTATCCTCCTGCTCTTCGATTTTTGGCTTGGCTTCAGCTATATTGCTTTTTTCCACCATGAAGAGCAGCTGGTTCAATATTTAAAAGAGGCAAAAACACACTATTCACAAATCTGTAGCAGCAGGCTGAGTGCGAGAGAGAGAGAGAGAGAGAGAGAGAGAGAAAGCGAGAGAGAAAGAGAGAGGTAACTAAGAAAAAAAATGTGTAAAAGCTATAGTCTATAAAGCTATGTATAGTGTGAGAGGCTGAAAGGAGAAGTAGGGGATAGAGTTAAATAGGGGTGTGTATGTGAGAAAAAAAAGAGAAAAGAGTAAGGAGAATGGAAATGGAGGGAGAGATGGAGGCTCGGGTGGCAGAAAGCCTCCCACACCGTGGTTAACGTGTCAGAGCTGGGGCCGGGGAACATGCAGATGGCACGCCGCTCCCAGATTTCATTTAAGCTAATCTAATCCCTTGCCTGCTCCCTGCAGAAAGGCGGGGAATTAGTGGCCATATGTCAGCCAGATTTGTCAGATTATTCATTACAATTAATTGCTGGTCTCAGTTAAGGCCTTTAAGGCTGTGAATTGCTCCGAATTCTATTGCAAACACAAAAATTATGAGTAAAAGACTTTAGTCCTGTCAGTCAAATTTCAGCGTGACCTTTAGCAGAGCACGGCTCTTTGTGAGGGAGCATGTGGGCGAGGCGCTCTAATTGGTGTTTCGTTCCCCTTTTCTCTCACTGTCTCTGTCTTTTTTTTCCCACTTGTCTTTCCTCAGCTCAGGCCACAGGTATTCTGTCCATCTCTCCATCCATCCTGACATCGCGAGTCCGCTCACACAGCAACAGTTATTTATTTACTCGGATACTAAAGTTTGTGTTTGTGGAACTGAAGTCCACCGACGCCCCAGTTTTTTAAATGACCCATCTTATGAGACAAAGATCTTTGCCATTTAGAGGAGCGAGCAGAGATGTGTTATAGCGGCAGAAATGGGCTGCGTTTGTAGGTTTTTATGATAATGTCTGGTAATATATGGAGGGGAAAGTAAAGTAAACCGAAGTAAGGAAGCATAACAAATTTGAGGTGTAGGAGAAGAATTTTTAGGTAGTTTGATTAATGGTTTGTTAGGGGGAAAAAATAATGTTTTATGAGACCGAGAGTGAATAAAAATTTGTTTAGGCAAGCTAGCGAGATCTCATTTGCATTATGCTTACTGACCCCCACTAGCTGTCATTCATTATTAGCAATGTTAGCATTTTCGTACTCCTTTAATGATGAATGTCTGTGTTGTGCACATCGGCATATATGCTAATAATACATTATGCTGTATGACTACCGAGTTATACTACACACTTTCTACACTGGCTTCCCTTTTTCTACTGCATACTACTACTAAAGAAGTCCTGATGAAATGCACAATATCTGTCTTATTATGTGTTTCAAATATTTATAATTTGGTTTCAGTACTAAATCTGAGTGTTTTTTTTTCTTCAGCATTATGATTGACATAAATCGATGGAGCACTCTTGTAGCTAATGATATATTTTGGTTAATTATCAAGTCGAAGGCTCTGGAGAAGTGAGTCCATGCTGTTCTGATTGGAGTACTTAATTATGCTGAGAGATAGAGAGAGAGAGAGAGAGAAATAGTTATGGGGAATGATACACCTGCAATGTGTGTGAAATGATGAGGAGCTCTAAACATGCTTTAGCTGGTGAGGTGAGACTAGCAGAGACTCGACTCTGTTTCTCATCTACTGATCTCATCACGTTCACTCATTTTCACGTCACCGATTGTCCACACGTTGTCGCTCCTTTTCTCAGTTTAAAGATTGAACTGCACACCTCATGTATCTTTTAATCCTCCTTGTCTTGTTTGATATTTATTTAATTGAGGACATAAAAAATATTGAGTCTTTCTCTAAAAGCCTGAGAAGCATTTATCTCTCCATGGCATTACAGGCTAGATGAGAAGAGATGTTTTTCTGGATACATTTTTAACACATTATTATTTTAATTTCACTTAAGTATAATTTCTCCTACTTTTCCCATCCCTGTTCGCACAATTCATTTATCTTCCCATATAGATTTCTCACATGTAGGCCATGTGCTTTTATTTTTCAAATGTGTCTCACATAAACAATTTTTTGTCATCATGTACTCCTCACAAGATAGTGCGTGTGTTCTTGTGTGCAATTTCAGGGCATAACACGTTGAAATGCACCTTTACATGTCAGTCGCGTTTTATCACATACAGTATTATTATTAGCAGAGTCAAAAAACTATGATTACATGTGAAATGTGCAGGATTTCGTTCCTGTAATGAAAAAAAAAAACAGGTGGTTTGATAACCGGTGATCTGAAAAGGCAGGTGAGTGAGAGTGAGATAATGTCCAGACTGAATTGGTGGTATATTTGGCATAAACTATGCTAGTAACATAAGGTGCATTTGATGGATATACAGTACACTGTATGTATAGACACGGACAGCTAATTCCAGCCTTTTAGAAGACAGTGTTATCTTTGACAGCAGATAAAGTGTCCTTCACAATGACCTATGTGCATGTTTCAGACAAATAACTACCGCAGCACTTCTACAGCACTTAGCAGGAGAAAATAACATTTTGCCCATCCCAGCCCACCATAACTACTCTTTACCTTGAAATATAATCCATAAAATACTTCCATTTCAATAACATCTGAACCCATCTAACATGTTATTCATGAAAATCCATTCAACATGTCATTCATTCTTTTCCACTAGTCATCAGTTATTTATTATGAAAAATGTACATTTTAGTTCCCACAACTTGCATCGCCCACAACTCTTCAACTTGCATAACCCGAATAAGGTAATTTAATTCTTTTTTCATTATTTTCTGTGAGATTTAGATTATAGCTGGAAAGTAAATTATTAAATAAAAAAAAGAATAACTTCGAGTAAATCATTAGAATGTTCTTAATGTCCGTGTTAATACCATGGATGCTAGTTATCCACATTTTGTTTGTGCTAATTCTATGCACATTGCTAATTCTTTGCTAAATCTTTAACCTTTAGAACAAAGCGCATAATGTTAGCAGTATGAACCTCGTAACTTTGTAAACAAGTAACCTTGTAAATGTTCATTTTCTTTGATTTGATGTTGGAGACTTTTATGAGTTGCAAGGGCTACATGACACCTCAATTAAGTCTCACCCAATTGCTAATCACACCCCAAGTCTAACTTTAATGTTTGCAACTTTTATATTAATTAAGTAAAGGAAATGATTGGAAATTTGCCAGAGTGAGACTGTGTTGAATAAAATTGCAGAGATATTCTGGCTGTATACAGTAAGTTTGTGTGTTCTTACCTAACTTTATGCTATGTTAGAAAATTAATTAATAAACATTTAGTAAACATTTTTAAAGTAGTGGTTTAGTGGTCAAAGTAATAGTGTTTGTGTGCGCATGTGTGTGTGTGTGTGTGTGTGTGTGTGTATTTTTCATGTCCAGTTCACAATGTTATTTACACAGAATGGGTTAATTTAATTTGTGTTACTGTTTTACTGTTTGTACTTGAACCTACAGTAACTAATAGCTAACTGTGCATTTGTTAACAATAAAAAAATAAAATAAAGTAAAATAAAATAACTACTTATTACTACTTATTGTTAGTGTAATATAGTGTGCACTGTACTTTCCCACATAAGAAAAAGGCCTGGGGAAATCTAAATACATTGCACAATTATTTACAAATATTGCATAAATATTCATTGCTGTTGCTGCAAGCTATCAAAACAAGTCTGGGACAAAGTTCTTGAAAAGGATCAATCAGTAATCCACAGCTCAGATGAGATCAGCTTTTCACAGCACAACTATAGCCTTGACTTTGCAACTCTGGAATTTATGGAAGAGCAGTAAGAAGAAAGCTATCATTTAAAAAAGAGAGCAGTTTGGAGTTTGTTAAAGGCATGTGGAAAAAAATGTTCTCTCGTCTGAAAAAAAAAAAAAAAGCACTACATTCAGCGGATACTCAACACTGTTTATCGACCTGGAAATACCATCTCTATAGTAAAGCACGGTTGTGGTAGCATCATGTTTCGGGGATGCTGTTCATCAGCAGGCATTGGAAAGCTGATCAGAGTTGAGTGCAAGATGGATGGAGCAAAATATAGGGCAATCCTTGATGTAAACACCTTCTGTATGTTTTCATATGAAATGTAATAAATGTAATGTTTCAGGATGGTGTTACTGTTTGTACCTTTTCCTGCTACTTAATTTGTATGAAATCGAATAAAATCCAATAACATCATCCCTTCTTGTTTGAATTAGTACTTTTCTGATGAGCTCAGGTTCTTCTGATATTCCATAAACCCGAAGCACTCTGCTCCACTTTTGGCTCTTGCTGTCAGTGTCAGGACTGCACTAAAGGCCTGGTGTGATAAATCTCAAATTGCGGGGGAGGTTTGGCCTTTCCTGGTCTCCCAAATCCATGCACGTGAGACAGCAGAAGGATGGAGTGAGTGTGAATGCAGGTAGATCAGCTCATATCTCTTTCCTTCTTTCTCTCTCTCTCTCTCTCTCTCTCTCTCTGCACACTGTAGCATTGCTGCTCCAGCTCCTCATTATGCTACAGTATAGCTTCCACTAAAGGTCATCCTCTCAAAACATAATCACACACAATCAAACGCACAAACTGCATACATCACACCGACAGTAAACAGCCCGAAGCTCTATTTTCCACTGACACAGGAAGGCTCGTGGCCTATTTATAATTTCAGCCTCTTGCATCAATTAAAAAGCAGCCATCACAGTCCGAGTCCTCTCAGTCCATGGCGGCGGAGTCCAGAGTGGTTCATTACAGTGAGCATGAAATAAGGCATCAACACTACCTAATAACCTACATAGCTAGTACAGTGTTCGTAATACGTCTTACTTCTAATATTTAAACCTTATCAGAAACAATAGTTACATAAGACTTGTACTGATAAGTGCTTTTCTCCAAAGCTGTAACAGTGATCTTTCATTCTCTGCCCTCTCTCTCTCTCTCTCTCTCTCTCTCTTTCTCTCTCTCTCTGTCTCTTATCAGCAGACAGGAGCTTGATGCTCTGACTCTTTTGTTGAAATGACAGGAGCCTGTCAGAGAGGGAAAGTGTCAAAGTAAAGAAAAGAAGGGAAGCATTCCCCCTCTCCAGCATATTACCATAATGAGGAAAACACACTTAGTGGGCCATGACCTCATGTCATCTGATTAGAGCTATGATTAATGATATCCTTTTACCAAAACTCCCTCTCCCTCTCTCTTTCACCCTCTTTCTCTCCAAGAAAATATGAATTAATGTTATAATATTTGAAAATGAAACGTCAAGCTCTTTTTGGTGACTCTGTAGTTTTCCAATGTTCAGTAAAATATGGAACAATAATTTAGCGATTTGATGTGCTTTTGGAGAACCGTTCATTTTTATGTAACTAAATTTTGACCAATCATCCTAGAATATGTGCAAGATAATAACTAAAACTAATATATCTACCAATTCATTATTATTTTGGTCCGTGCTGTATTAAAGAGTGTTTCATCTTTGAGGTTTAACCTTTTTTCCTTTAGTGGAAAAAGTTTTAATGTAAGGCAGAATATAAGTTTTAATGTAAGAAAGAATATAAGATTTAATGTAAGGCAGAATATAAGTGGTTGTGTACATGTGAATATTTAAATAATTTAAAGAAATTTATCTGCATGTTCCTTTTACAGTAATTTCATGAAAATGTTAAACATAAAAATAAACAATTCTTGATTGCTGTGGTTATAGTATTGAGTGTTTTGATGGGGAACGTAAAAGGATTATTGAAATGTATTATCAAAGGAGTGTATTTATACACTGAAAAAAATAATTAAACCAAAAATTGCATCAAGGCATTGCACATTTTTTTGTTTTAAAAATAAAAAATAAAAAATATTAGAATGTTTAAAAGTTTTTTTTTCATTTGAGGAAAACAAAAAATATTATGTGCAACAACTTCATGCAATTTTTGTTTGATCCAATGTTTTGAAAAATTTATTTTTCAGTGTAAGTTTGTAAAGTGTATTCATCATTTTTGCTTTGAAACTGAAGCCAATTTTCCAGTTTTTTTTTTTATTATTATTTTCTTCATTTTTTTGTTTTTCTAAGTGGTTAGTAAATGTGGCAGGAATTTAAGTCATGCTCTCCCACTCCACATTGTGGTTCCCATGCTGATGAACACCATGTGCTTATGTTTGTTTTGCTTTCTATTTGAGTCCTGTTTCCACTCCGGTCCTTTCATTGGTTTGTTGCCTGATTGTGTTCACCTGTTTCGTGTGTAGTGCTGATTAGTTTGTCTACTTATACCATGTTGTGTTAAGGCTTCTCATTTGTATGTATGCATTACTAAGCCTTATTGTCTTAGTTTTCTAATTCGGATTTCTTGTTGTGTTAATCTGTGCCTGTTAGTTTTGCAAATTATGGACCTGCTAATTCTTTCTACCTGTTTCTTCACCCCACACTGTATTCTGGTTAAGATTCCTGGATCACCCTTAATAAGATCACATCGAGTCCAAGCATGTGCATGCTACTGTATGTTACAATTAAACTGAATCAAAATAGCAAAGATTGAAAATAGGGTGGGAAAGTGGGTAGCATTGCTGCCTCACAGCTCCAGGGTTTGCGGTTCAATCCTGACCTTGGGTTACTGTCTGTGTCACGTTTCTGTGCACTGCATCGTTGTGGGATTCTTCTGGATTCTCTGGATTCCTCCCACTTCCCCAAAACATGCCAGTGGGTGGAAAGGCTAAGATAAATTACCCCTAGGTGTGAATGAGTGTACCAATCTGTGTGTGCATGACCTGGTGTCCCATCAAGGGTGCATTCCCATGCTGCACTAGGTGTTCCTGGGATAGACTCTGGATCCACTGCCACGCTGACCAGAAAAAAGTGAAAATGAATGAATGAAACATTGAAAATACAAAATTTACTCTTCTTAATACATAACTTACAACTACACTTCATTGTGATTACTTATCCAGTCGTATTTTTGTATTGTTCAGATTTTTGTGTTCTCATGGTTTCTAATAAAACTGTTAATGTATGTTTGGATGTAAATTCAATCGGAACAAACATGCTATAATCTCCATTCAGTAAACTGCTGCCCTACAAAAGAAGTACACAACACAGAGAAAGAGAGACAGAGAAAGTGTGTGGAACATCACCTCTGCCACCCATCTTCTCATTTGCTCTCTCAGAGAAAAGACAGTGACTCTGAAATAACTGAGTTTTGTCCCCGAACCGAGGAAGCAAACAACACGAGTGGTGACGGTGACTCATCTGAAGATTCTTTCCCCTCTCTCTCTTTTTCCAGACGCCTCGGCCCACAAAGCCCGCACTGTGTCCTGCGTGGATGGCACAATGGGCCACTTGTGAGATTAATTGTGAGTGGGATGCATGTTAAAACACGGCGCTTAAAACCCCTCTTTGTGGCATTTTGACAGTCCAGAGGTGCCGATTTACATCCCGAGGACAGTGTGATGGTTTTCTGGTCATTCGATGAAATGGTGTGTCTGCATTCTTACACTTCCTACATGGCGCATTGTTCGCTTGTTCTGCGCTACCTCTGGTCACGTGATTAGAGGCTGGAGATGTGGACGTGGAGGCGGGGCTCGGTGACCTACATGTGAACTTGGGCACAGGGCAAATGATCCTCAGCATACACTCCTATAGTCATACAGCTGAAGCTTGGACACTTTATCACAAAAGCTGGGTCAGTGTGTGTGTTTGTGGAAGAGAAAAAGAGATGAAGAAATTAAACTGGCACTCAATAAACTTCCTTTATGGAAAAGTGTTTCACATGTGAGTAATTTGTGATCACATTTGAAAACGTGTGAACGTGCATTTCACCATGTGCTGAAATTTCATAGTGATTTCATCTGAATAAAGACACCATGGGAATGATATGTGATCACGTAAAAAAGAATTATTCATGTGAGAAAATCAAAATAATTATAATTTTTGCAAAAAAATGCAAAAAAAAAATCATAAGTGAAAATAAATCGTGTTTAGAAATCAAATGTGAAAATATATGAACATGAATGTAAAAAAAAACAAAAACAAAAAAAAAGAATTAACATGAAAAAAATCATTATGTATAAAAATTACATACATGTGAAATATTAACATGTGAAAATTAATGAATTGTGCAAAAATAACATGAAAAAAAAAACATGCACCCAATTAATAATTAGTATATTTAAAAAATTATCACATGTATAAATCACATAAAAAAAATATAAAAATATAAAAGTTCACTAGACATGAAAAATGTGTAAAACATGACACTCATTGATTTTTCTTTGTAAGGACTGCTTGAAAAGTCATTGATATCCAGTATATATAATCAGCGTCAAACAAATTTCACCTTACTTTGACCACAAAAAAACTGGAAAAATTTACAGCTGAACCAAAACGGAAACTTAAACCACACAAATGAAACTGGGAGAACAATAATGACAGTCAGCTTGAGCCTGCTGGCTCAAAAACAGTGTGAACAGAACCTCTGTGTAATTTGATCAGAAGTGCTTTCGGCCCCTGGGGGGAAACTGTGCACGTCTCCTGAACCCCTTCATACATATCCTGCTTGCATCATATACATTAATCCTGTCAAAAAATTAAATGAGAAGTCATTCTAATAGGTGACTTTCGACCTCGTTCATATTTGCTGTCAATTACACAGGTGTGAAGTCATACATAATTATGGGCGGGACTATTAAAATGCACAAATAATTTGTGTTTATGCAAACGTATTGTACTGTTAGTTTCATGCATAGCCATGCATAACTAATTCTTCTTTCACCATAAACAGGCAGAGCATAAAACACCAAGTGGCTTTTAGGGCGATTTCACACCTATTAGTCCAGAGTACGTATTGATACTTTTGATTCATTTGCTATTTGGTTTGATTCAGTTACAGACTGCACATAATTACCAAAGAACCAATAGCAACAATGGCTAAGGGATGTAGGAACAATGGCTAAGGGATATAGGAACAATGGCTAAGGGATATAGGACTAAAACAACAAACCACTTGTTAAATAAATTATTGGATAATTATATGGATAGCTACATTAAAGTGTTTTTGTGTATCACACACAACATTTAACTTCTTTTGTTGTTTGTCAGTCCAAATAATCAGAACAAGCTCCATTTCTGCAGCTCTACAACTCTGTTATTTGGCTTTTCTTTGCACCAAGTTTATCATCTACCACCCAAAATACACGTCATGTTTGGTTCACTTGAGTTGATTCAGATTTGAATCGCTTTCTCACTGCAGTCAAACAACACTAGAGTTTGCTTAGAATGGGAGAGCACGTCACTCAGATGCTCTCAGAGCAGTTGTTTTGGTCCACACTCGAGTGAGATTGCTGCGTTCTGACCTGCCCAAACAAACCGCCTCAAGGGGCAAACATACAATAGATCGATTCAAACGAACCCTGATATTTGATCATAATACAAAAAGAAAAAAAGATCCAAGATAGCAATGATGATGTATATATTATATATTAGAAATATATTAGATTTCCAAGCATTACTTTTCCAGCACAAAATTAAATGCTACAGAAAATTGTTTGTATATCAGTAAAGAAATCAGCATATTATGTAAGAGACCACTTTTTCGACAAAAAAAAACAAAAACATAATAATAAAGGCTGCTGGGATTTGCATGCAAAAATAAAAAGCAAGTCAAATCAGCTCTAATTATGGACCAAAAAATGGTTCCACTACACCATCTATCAAATGCTCCATTTTACACGTCAGCACAGGTGCACTCATTTCTGAAGAAAATATTAACTTGACAGGACAAAGACAGGAAGAAAATTGGTAACACTTTACCTGAAGGGTAGCTACATACCATAATGTCTTTAAAACGCATTCATGAACACTGCACATGTATTTATAAAGCAATGCTGGAGAATTTATGAAAGGTTTATGTCAAAACGCATAAGAGGATATTGAAGATGGAGGAGATGATAACTTTGTCTTTAGAGAGAACAACAACCATCAGTATATCAATGTGTTTAATGACAGATACTGTTTCTGTATTAATTAAATGTATATCGTTCAAGTTATTAGCTTGTTTTTACTAGCAGCACATTCATGACACTTTAAGAAAGTTGTATAAGGTATACATAGTGCTTCATAAGACTGATATAAATGTAGATTTAATTAATACTTCAGTCTGAGGGCATTAAAATCATTCATTTGGCTGTATCCAATAAGGATCCATAATTATTTCAATCTAAATAGATGGAATATTCAAGCTCATGCTCCTATAAGAAGAAGATACCATGGGTAAAGCTCATAAAAAGGTAAGATGGCAGGTGGACACAATTTACCAATATTTTATTACAGTATCTCTTTAGCAAGGAATTGAATGCTGAACAACTTATACAACTATGCTTTGGAAAAAGAGAGCTCTAGATTGTTACATTCAGCAGGACAAACGTCTTGAGATGGCGGTTTAAGTGCAACATTTGGTGTTGGTAAATATTTGTTTACTCTGGTGGACGCTGGTCTCCTGTGTGGTACTGACGACACCAAAGTAAAGCTGTGTTTTGGCTAATGATCCCCTGTTCTTTAGTGAAAGCTTACTAGGCCTCTTGGGCCCTCGCTACATCTCAGGTGGGCATAATTACATTTCTTAAGGTCAACCTCTCACTGGGATGAATTAGTGAAATTACATAGTCGACTACTTCAGGGCGTAGATCCAGATGCAATTAACTTAGGTAATAGAGCCGTAGTAGCCTATGTTGCGAGACAATTGGACTGAACAGTGACTCAATCAGCTTGCAGGCTGGATGAGTGAAATCACACACAGGGCTGCTCCACTCCGAGACATTTCCTGACTCGCTCATGTGATAATTCATTGCCCTTTTTTTTTTCTTTTTTTTTTTTTTTTTTGGGGCATATGGGAAGCCGGAGACGTGTTCGAATCCCTGGTCGGGGCTCACAGACGCAGGCAAACACAGCATGCCGAAATCCGGGATGAAGTTATTTGTTTTCCTGTGCATTAGGGAACAGGCTATGAGATATTGATCAGCGCACATCCTGATCAATCGGAATAAATGATTGGCTGTAAGCGTAGGGATCTCCGGCAGACCAGAGAGGGAGAAGACGCACAGAATGAAAAAAGGGAATACGAGAAAGAGGAGAAGAGTGAAAGCGAGTGGCTGCTGATAGTTTCCTGCTGTCTGCCAGAACAGAGCAATGCAAATGTACTCTAAACAGGCCTGAGGACAGCGAGCTCTTTCAATCACGAGAGGCCAGGAGATCATCCCCCTCTGTGTTTAATCCTCCTCTCTACGGCACACAGATCGCAGATAGCCGTATGTAGATTCACACAGCAAACAGTCTTTCTTGATAGCCCAACTGGCCCGCTTTCCTCCAGGAATACATTTGAGATAGAAATTCTAGGTTTCTTCAGATGCTCAGCAAAAATTGAAGGCTTAGTGACTCTTTTTTTGACAGTGGAATGCAAAAGACTCTGTTTGCTTTGTTTAACATCACTCTTATGTGTCTTGCTGGGATGAAATTGGTATCTCTTGCCTATGAATCGCCTATTCGGTATGTTTGTATTAGGGGCCAAGCGTACGGCGGAGAGGAAAGGCAGGGACTGGGGGGTTTGTTTGGAGAGGCAGATGCCTGATATAGAGATGTAAAGCACATTTCAATCCACTTAAGAAAATTCAGGAGGGTAGAGGATAGCTAATCCCAGGATCTAGTGTCATAGCTCATTACAATAGCTCTGTAGTCTCTCAACCAGTTGCTGACACAGGAATAATGAGGAAAAGGTCCTTATATTTGATTTATCTTTTAAAAGTTGCTAAATAAGGAATAAACACTTCGGGACATGATGCTATTGCTGGAAGGGTGGTGTGATGAGGCCTGATGCAATGTGGCATTACTGTTACCACCCTAAAGTTGCTTATTTTCCAATAAGAGCATGTCCCAAAGTGTTTTATTGCTGTCCTTCTTTACATCTTTCATGGACATTCCACAACATTAAATGTTACTATAAATGGATGAAAAGAGAGATGACATTCTTTAATCAACAAAAATTGTAATAGTTTGCAGGTTGCTGTGGTATAAGAGGGTTTTACACAGTCATTCCCTCCCCAGCTTCGTTTTTCTTTCTCTTGAGCTTGTCATTTTACAGAAATAGGCCTCAGTCCTGAACACCTTCCTGTGGCAGATCGTTTAACGAACCAGCTTTTCCTTTGACCGTTATAAAGCGCTGATGCTGGAGACTCCTTCCATAAATTTTAACTAAACATCTCCTTAAACAAAACAGTAACAAGTTTTTCTATGTTAAATAAGAACAAGTTTTTCTTTGTTAAATAAGAACTTGTTTTGTAATTTGTTTATATGTAGTCTTACATTATGTGGCACATCTGGGTCGCTGTCAGTGAGCTCTGAATGAGTTTATAACAGTCTAATACATTCTATAATCTATTACAACAAACACGTTAAGAGAAACATGGGATTTATCTTGCAGCCAGAACTATTGTCAGAACTGCTATTATAGAAAATTAATCAACACCTTCTGACCAATCAGAATTAAGAATGCAACAGTGCTGTGGTTTAAATGGTGTATGAATTTCTTATGATGTCAGGTTCTCTGGACAAAGATCGTTTTTAGTAACTGCCAGATCCTGTGTTAGCTTTCATGTAATGATTCCTGATTACTGTCTTGAGTTCGTCTACCTTTTTATCATGTTATGGTGCACAGCATACCTGTCACAGATTGTGTAAAATAAGCATGTTTGTATTAAAAATTGAAACAAGTAACAAGTTATGTGACAAGTAATAAATGCTCAAGAAAAAACAGAAAACACACCATCAGATTTTAAAGGGTACAGGCATAGGTACATGTGATGAGGCACATACACACAGCTGAAAAGAAAAAAAAAGTGTGTGTGTGTGTGTGTGTGAGTGTGTGTGAGTGAATGTGTATTAGAGACCTTCTCTCCCCCTCTCTGGGTCACAGCAGGACACTCTTCAGCCGAAGTGTGGATGCTTCCTGCTCATAGCGCGACTGTTCTTGTGTGTGTGTGTGTGTGCATTATGCATGGAGTGTGACACAATTATGTTTATAATTTTTTCTGTTTATATTTTTGAAAATGCTTCCATCATAGTGCCAATCTGCGCATGCTCACTGTGGTTTTCTGAATGTTATGAAAGCTATAACTTTAGGATGTTTATCATGACTGCTGATAGTTTGTCACTTTGTGTCTGTGGCTGTAATTTCTTATTTAATAACGCGGTTACAATTTAATTTCGCTTTGTTTTATTATTTCACCTTCATGCTGAAGTGTCAGACTATAAGAAGCTCTATACTGTTCCCGAATCCACCACGAGCCCCAAGTGTAACATTAAGCAGTAGTTCCACCTCATCATCAGTCCACATGAATCCTTGTGTATGTAACTGTTCTTTTTTAGAAATTTTGGTCATGTTGGTGTTTTTTCCCACATTTCCCCTTCTCTACTGTTCAACGTAATTCTTAAGGCTTCTTATATTACAGTTTATGACCCAAGCCTACTATCACCACCTAATTGGCTGGCCTGCTTAAGTGAGCATTTTCAAAACATTTTAGTGATTTTTGTTTGGATGCAAATATTTTCAAACACACTGTTTGTGTAGATGAATTTTTTTTTTTTTTTTTTAAATGTGGACGGGGCTTTAGAGGCTATTCAAAAACTACATCTCTGACACCGCTACTCTAGAAAAATCTGGCAACCTTGCAGGTGTAAACTATATACAGGTGATTTTAATAATCTGATTGGACCACTCAGAAAACCAACATAAGCTCCTGTGTAACCTGACTTTCCCCATTTAAATAGTAACATAATATGGTTTCCAACAGCCTTAGCCAATTAAAACCATCACAATATCTATCAAAAATACACTTTTCCAGTGATATCAGTAAAGAACAATACCCCGGTGAACACCACACACCAATGCACTGAAATGTGAGTAAATTACACATCCATTTAAAAAGTTTACTAGAGAATGTACTGTAATGTAACCATGCATCAACCACTGAAGCATTCTGAGGCAGCACTCCAGTCATTCATTCAGTCCTGGAAAAGATGGAGAAAAGTGTTCTCTTCACCCAGACTTCAAATTAAAATGTGTGTTATTCAATATTCAGATTCCATGCAAAATTCATACTTTACAATCCATCTGTCCAATCTATAAGAGTGCCTCTTCACACTGTCTTACACTCACAAATTCAAAACAAATTCAAAACAATTCAAAACACCATTTGAACAAATCTTGGCCAATCAGAATCGAGAATGCAACAGTGCTGTGGGTTAAATGGTGTATGAATTTCTTATGATGTCATGTTCTCTGGACAAAGATTTTTTTTTTTTCTGCAGAAAAATTCTAGCAAAAGCGTCAGTAATTGCCAGATATTAGCGTTCTGTATTAGCGTTCATGTAATGATTCCTGATTTCTGTCGAGTTTGTCTACCTTTTTAATCATGTTATGGTGCTTTTGGGACAACGAAACACAGCATACCTGTCACGGATTGTGTAAAATAAGCATGTTTGTGTTAAAAATTGAAACAAGTAACAAGTTGTGTGGCAAGTAATAAATGCTCAATGCTCAGACTTCAAATTAAAATATGCGTTATTCAATATTCAGATTCCAGTCAAAATTCATACTTTACAATCCATCTGTCCAATCTATAAGAGTGTCTTTCACTCACAAATTCAAAACACAATTTGAACAAATCTTACAAAAGTTAAGGTTAGCATTCGGTCATGTTAGCATTCATTCAACTTATTTATGACTTTGTTTGAATGAAATGAAATACAAAATGTAAAAATTTTGCCAAATTGCAAAAATACCATCAAATTTGTAGAAACAGGTTCAGGTTGCCAGGAATAAACATTTTACCATAAGAAAGCAGATTATGAGACCTGACAGCAGAATGTATGTAATTAAAATGACTTGCTAATACTAGTCTTGCTAATATGTATGACTATAGGATATGATTGGGTAACAAAATTGCTAAATGTTGCTTGAGGTTCTGAAGGTCTGAAGTGTGACTGTTAAAAAGTTACATTTACATGTTTTCAAAATAAACAAGTTAGCATGCCAGGGCACTCTTTATACTGATGGTTTTCTCTTTTTTTGTGCAAGCCAGCAGTTTAAAACCAGTATAAATGGTTCGAATTGGCCGTTATGGAACATTTTATGTGTCTTTGTTGATTTGTATTGTCTTGTCTGTCTGTATCTGTCCTCCCTCTAACTAGGGGGAGTCATGGCCATGCTCGGCTGCTGATTGACCTGGGTGGTGTATATGAATAGTATAATGCAATAGTAATTGCATGTATACTTGTTATCACTACTGCTGGTACAATGAAGTGAAATTTTCTTTATCATGTTTCTTCTGGGTCTGAGTTAGCCAGGGAGTTAGGGAAATATTCTGTAGTTTCTTTCCTTTTCTTTTAGGTTTAGGGAAGGCACTTTTGTTTGAGGCGTTAGTATTGGGTTTTGTTTATTGTATTGACCTTGGTTTTGGTTTCCCCAATGAAATGGCGTCCTGTTTGTTGGATGTATTTCTTTCAAATGCTGGCAGTAAACTATTATTTTTTTTTAGATTCCATGGTCTCACACAATATATTACCTGGCATGTAACATGTAACATTGCCATTTTATGTTTTACCAACTTCCTCTGTTGTCAATTCACATACTGAGTTTGCAGTTTAAAAAAAAAACACTCTTACAACAGACCAGGAATTCAATTTCAATTCATTTTCTGACAGAAAAACAAACATCATTTAGACTGCTAGATAGCCTTCACTTCAGTCATTATGCTAGCTTTGAAGGACAGAAGGGAATGAGGCGTGGGGGGCAGCCAGTTCAGTGTCTTAGTGCTCGTCATTCAAACCCCCAACACACACACACGCTCACACAGACAGGTATAAGTAAGATTTGACACTGATCATCTGCTTCGCCTTGCCCATTATCTCCGGCAGTGGGAAATGACGGGAGGAAATCATCTCTGTAATCCGGTAGATGAGCCTCTTTTTTGTTTGCACCCAGTGTAGCAGAAGGAGCTGCAGGAGATCATATGTTTCTGCTCAGGTACTCTATTATAGGAGCTCACACCTTCTCTCACGCTGCTGACGGATCCGAACAGAAAGGACACATTGAGCCGTTTGAAATGCAATTGCTGGAATTATTGTAGGATTAGAATGACCGTGGCTGTAAGTGCCCTGCCAGTGATTGTGATTAGTGAGAGAAAAAAAAAAGAAAAAAGTCTACCGGCTCTTCATAGATTCTGCTTTTTGAGCATCTTTGACTGTTCGTATCATTTCAAGTGGTATAATTCATTAAATGGAGCTTAATGACACATTAGGAAAGTATGGTAATCCTTTACAAATGAATGCATAGTCAGTTCATGCATACCTAATTCGACGTGTATCCCCCAGATGTGCGATTTTTATTTATTATACTGTTTCACAACGTGAGTCAGATTCATGAAGTCTCTGTAAAACACTTGTCATGCTGTTCTGAAATGTGAGCACTCAGGACTGGTAATGGAGCTATAATAGGACTCTATTAGCAGCTGACTTTTTTTTTTTTTTTTGCATGTCTAATAATGATGGTAATTGAATGATGCTAATTTACAGAAAAATGGAGGCCATGAGTGGAGGTTCAGCCTGTGTTTCTGAGTCCTGGTCTGAGATTAATCCCATGAAAAAATCCTACACCATATAGGGATTCCCCTTCCAGGCAGAGCTGTGTGATATGCAGCTTCATATCTTTAAGGCCTTATTCAACCAGGCTTGTTTAAAACATCTCAGTTTCAGTCTCAGGTGTGTGAGCAAGCAAGCAGCTTGTTAAACGCCGGCAGCTAGCTCTGTGATTATTATTAACTTCCAGTTCATTTAGTCACTCTAATGCTAATTTCAACTTTGGGAATTAAAATAAATAAGGTCATTAACGTGTGTGCAGAGGGCATTTGCATATTTCACAGGTGTACCTCTCTCCGAGTGTTACGTCGTGAAACATTCCGCGAGTCAAATCAGTCAACTCCAAAAGAAACAAAGCTGAGAGCACCGCGTTCATTTAGACTGCACAAAAAAATCTGCACCCAGCACAAAAAATCATGCAAATGAAGGTGCAGTTCTCGACACAGCGTTTAGGTGACATTAATCAAAGCCAAACAGGCAGACAAAGGTGAGAGCAATCCCAGCACTCTTCAGCACGGCTAAAGCCAACGCAGCTATCTATCTCTGAACTCAACCTGCTATTCTGCTACAAGGCTGTAGGAGTGTACTGAAGCTGATGAGAGGAACTTAGATTTATGAACACATCATAGGTTTCCAGCATGTCTGACAGAAGATGGCTTGAAAGTTTGATTGTAGCTTATAGTGACACTCTGGATTTCAGTGACAGCAAACAATATATAATATAATAAATATAATATGTGAAGGCTGATAATACATTATAAATCTTGTTCCAGTTTAATGCGCAGTTAACCCATATTCATTGCACTTGAAAAACATGTAATTAATGTAAAATATATAATTTGAGGTTAGGGTTATTCCCAGGTTCATACAGATTTTTACTTCATTTGTATCAGAGTGATTTAATACAAATTCAAATGAGCAAGATGGACGTGGTGTCCCTACATATCCTGACTATGGCTTTTTTCAAAGACTACCCTCTGAGAGAGGTTTTGTCAGGCAATCAAAACAATAACTGCATATCACCAAGAGTGCAGTCGCAGTTATAAAAATTAATGTACAGCTCTGTTCCTAACATTGACACTTTTCTACGAATGCCATGTTTTTACACACTTTTAGACATGTTTTTGTTTGTACCTGCCCACGATATGAATTTAGTTGCCTCTATTTCCAGCGTGAACCTGACCAGGCAGTTACTAATGATGAATGAATCCATAAGCTTCACATCTGACCGCACATGGTTGGTGTGGAAGAACTCTAGTGTCCTTGAGTGCATACATGAATATTGATTTTTTTATATAGATCAGGTTCATCTAATACACTCTCAAACTTGACAGGATAGAAGTGTAATTCATGAGAGAAAAAAAATCACTTTACAAATGACAGTCTATGTACAACAAGCTGTTGGGAAAATTATCGGATTATGATTAAATTATAATTATCTAATTACTTTTTAGTATTATAAAATGTTGTGGTGAGGGAAAACAATAGAAAATACATCAACTGTTTTCCAAAAAAACATGACAATGAATGTAGACAGGCCTATTTTTAGTATCATTGTCAATTAAAGCTGATTGAAAACCACTAAATATTTAGAGAGAGGCTGAGTGACAGCACTTATAAGTGAACTTGATCCAAGTCATCAATCACCATTTTCTTCTCGGCACACATCCCAGAGCTGGTGTTTTCCTTAAACGAAATAAATCATACGCCTTACGAAGCAAACATGGGCTTGATCTGGGAAAAATAACACTGCTAACACTGTACGCTGACACCATGTCGAACAGACAGGAAGAAATGACGTGCTCCTCATAGCAGTGTGTCCACAGCATCATCTCAATCTGTCTGTCAGAGAGACGAAGAGTGAATCACTGCACACGCCTCTCTCTCCCTCCACGTGGCCACGACCACAAACCAACATCATAACAAAGAGTGTTTATGGGGGGAGCAGAGAACGAGAGTGGCGAGGGCAGCGGAGCAGAAAGGGCTCGGTGGCGATCAGACCCCTCTCCCACCTTTCGCTGGCGACGGCGTGCATTGAAATGCAAATTCCCAGCCAGGGTTCCCACCCCGCGTGCCACTCACAAATTGAAAAGCAGTTTTTATCTATGCAGATGCAAGCACGGTAATTGAAGTTAATCAATCAATGCTAGCTTTCACTAAAACCTTGAACATGATTGAATAAAGTAATTATCATTCAGGGGAGAATGATGAAGTTGTAGACAGCATGAACCTTATTAAAGAAGGATTTTTAGTCACAATGGCTTAATTTAGCCGGCATTCCTTTGCCTTTCTTCTCCTCTTTTTATTATCTCCTTTTTTTCCTGGTGTCTTTCATCTGGGTCTTTAGCCTCATTCCCTCTGTCTGTCTGTGTTTATGTTTCTGTCTCTGTCCCTCTTTTTCCTTACTGTAGCACATATTAGTGTTATAATTAAGAATTATTATATTACTTGCCTTTTGCGCTACAGAATGCTTATTTGGCAGTGAGTCTTTTTTAACGCTTATGAAGGAAAGGATCAAGAATATGTCAAATATTTTACATGGAATATTCTATAGGAAAGACCATTAAGTGTGTTATTAAGCATGTTGCATTTAGAAATTCTAATAACCGAGAAGAGTTTAAGATAAGCTAAGATGACACACTGCTCTTGAATTCGGCCTGTGTGAAAAAGACATCTGTGTCAACACACTAAGAGACGCTTCGACTGCCTCCCGTCGGTGGTAATTGAGCTTTTCCTCACCTGGTTCCTCTCGAATCGCGCTTGGCTACCTGGCTGCTGCCTCCTCCATCCTGGCCCTGGACTTGTGCCTCTAGCTAGATTCAGTTAAAGACCTGGCTCTGTGCTTTGTCACTCGGTTTAATATGCACCCTACATAATTATGCAGGATTCACAGTGCTATCAAACTGCAATTCAAATTAGTTCAGGATTAAAGGCACAGAACAGTACTGCTGCTTTAATTGCATTGTACTGCGGTGATCACATTCAAATACCCATTACTCATTGCCTCTGTGGAGCAATAAGTCAGAGGGATTAATACGCAGGCAGGTGACAGGGCCAGGCCATTAAAAGGCAGTTATGCAGAAAGCATGGCTGGGTTTTATTCACGTTAATGAAATCAGCGGAATGAAACTGTAATAGATTTATCAAAGCTCCGATGGATTTGCAGTAAATCAGTTTGATTCAGGCAATCAAACTGGACAATAGAGATAGTTTTCAGTGGCGGGTGGCTGGCGTCTCGGACGGCCGTGTGAGAGGAGCTGATATTCTTCTCTGGGAGGATTTGGGGAGCGCTAGGCCCTATTCCCAGAGCTCAGCGGCTCATTTCAGACGGCTAAACGCCACCAGTGCACATGCTGATAAAACGTACCGGCTTCCAGTTCAACGTCATATTTGTCTCCCCCTCCCACTTCCTTCAGCACTTTTCCCTCAATCTCTGTTTCTCTCTGTCTTTCTCTTTGCCAGTTGTTTCTCTGTGCTTCGTCCACGCTCTTCCCCCCAAATCATCAGGAGCTTGGCTTGGGAAGGTGTCTAAAGGGTTAGATGAATGTGTTATGGAGTCCAAATTTACATCATCTCATCAAATGGAGCACCCACAATTTGCCATTTCAGATGCAGTGGGGTGTTTTAACTGTGTAAACTTGGATGTTTTAGTAGCAAATCAAATTTTGTTTCCTAGAGTGTTTTTTTGTAGTTTAAATTTAAATTTAACGTCAAACACCCAAAGAGTAAAATCAAATGATTAATATCATGGATATCGATTCTGATGCATCTACCATCAAGAATTCAGGTAGGTTTCAAAATGAACATCACGATGGTTTCTGTGTTTCTTTTACTCTGCTTGGCTGTGATAGACACACCAGAGACACAGTTTTGCATTAAGAAAGGAATAAAACACTTCAAGACATGCTGTTATAGGGAAATTAATTAACAATGGGGTGGTGCAATGGCTTCCGATGTGAAATGGAATTACTGGTACCACCCTGGTGTTGATTACTTTTCTATAACAGCACATCCTGAAATGTTTTAATCCTCTTCTAACACAGCAATTTGACAATGTGAATAATTTTTATTTATTAATGAATGACATCATACTTTTATCCATTTATAGTTATGTTTGATGTTGTGAAACGTTTGTGGAACAAGGTAGTTCCTGTTATCAGTTACATTATAACTGAATAAACATCTCTTCACAGAAAACTTCACAATGTCAGTGATTACACACATTTCTTTTTAATATGTTCATGTGCAGCATTCGTCCTACAAAGTCCTATATAAGGTGTTACTGTAGAAATAACATATTAGAATGAACACATTAATATATACCTGGCAGACAGAACCACAGTCAGAGCTGCTGTTACAGAATATTAATCAACATCTTCCGACCAATCAGAATTAAGTATTCAAGAGCACTTTGAAGTAAGTATTTATAGTATATCAGGCCAAAAAAGCTTGACCTGCCAAAAAGGCTATTAATATTATCCCAAGGAGAGAAAAACAGGGATGGGAAATATAACTTTGAAGCATATCAGCATCCTTAAATCTCTGTTGTTCATCAGTTTTCATCAGCTCCAGTGTGATCATAACATCTTGTAATGTTTGGCTCCAGGATTTGGGTCTCTTTGTTCATCCATGTCATACTGTTTGTACAGCAAAAAACCTTTGTTTAAATCTTATTACTTCACAGGATGGTAGTTTCTATGGATCATTCAAGACATTATACATTTAACATCAACTTAATCTACATTATAGCATCAGGAAAGAGTCAAACTGCCTTCTGTATTTTTAGAACATCTAATTTTACAGTTGAGCCTCAGAAACAAAGATTGTGCCGTCTCGTTTTATTTTTAAATTCACTTACATTCTGTTGGCAGTGTCAGGTGGTGGAGACGGTGACGGTTGCAGGTTAAGATTCTTTATTTTCGTACAGGCAAACAAATCCTAAACGTAGAGCAGAATCAGTCTGGAAACAGGCAGAAGTCAGGTGATGCAAACAGAGTTACATGGACAAAAGACAAAGACATAAACCAGGAACCAGAAACGTAGCCGTAACCATAAACACAATAGTTATAGACCATAAGGCTACAGGTATGTGACAGTGAGTGTATAGTTCGCACTGAACTGTAGTGATGTGAGTCCTTAAATACTGTGGCTGTGATTGTGTAATTGAGTCCAGGTGTGTGCAGAATGAATGTGAACGTGAAATAGTTTCTGATGGCTGCTGGGTACTGTAGTCCTTGGTGGCCATGTTTGTAGGACCACTCTGTAGTCTGGAAGTTGTAGCCAGCAGCCACGTTCGTAGGCCACTCTTTGTTTCCTGGTGTGGGAAGCAGCGCCGTATCTGGCATTGAAGTGACAGGCGGACATGTCAACATCTATAAAGTACTATAAATCTTCTTCACAGATTGGTCTGAACTGGTAGTTTTAGCTATAGACACTTCCACGATGTTTTAAATATTATATACTGTATATAATTTATGCACATATGCTGAATACCTTCCCCATATAAAGCACAGGAATCAGCCACATTAGACTCTTGGCTAGCATATCCTCTACTTCCTGCAAATCACCATTACCTTTTTTCTCCTCTTGTTCTTCTGACCAAACTGGTTAAATGACCTGAACTCAAATGACATTAGATTTCAATGTGTTCTTAATGAGTCGTCTACTGTATTGTATAAATTCCAATTATACCCAATTAACCCTCAATCAGTAGCACCTCGTCTGGTATGTTTTTTCTCCTCCTTCCCTTCTTATTTTATGGTTCAGTGCTGCCTAAACCATTGATTAGGCTGAGTGAGCACCATTACTAAATGACTACCTTACCGAGGAGATGGAGCCTCTTAGTCCTAATAGAGAGGGCAGGCTATTATACTACCTCTCTCTCTCTCTCTCTCTCTCTCTCCCTCTCTCTCCCTCTCTCTTTCTGTCTGTCTCTCTCTCGCTCTTTCTCTCTGTGCTAGTATCAACTTTTTATATTAAAGCTTCCAAGCTTGCCTGGCTCCATGACTTTGGCCCTGCAGAATGTTAAGTAGAAATCTCCCAAGCGTGGACAAAATCCTATTATTTTATAATTACTGGGCATTTGTTTTAGCTTTGGACACTTCATTGGGCATGCATGAGTGTACACAACACTGCTCAGATGGCCAGTTAATGAACATCTTCCCTCCCCGGGCTGCACTGAATATCATGCATGTTCTTAACATGTGTTTTACGCTTGTAAAAGAATAGATAAGTTAGTAGTCAGCAGTGATGAAGACACACAGGAGACCCAGTTGTGCCCTGTGTGTTTATACAAGTCTCTGTCACCAGCACTTTGTGAAATAGCTGTTAAATAGTTCAGACATATGTGGTGTTTACCAAGACATTTTTTTGCCCCAAAGATCTAGTACATTTGTTTTTTTGCAGAACTTGACTCCATTTCCGTCTACAGTGTTCTTTCATATTTTATATTTTGTTCACTGGAGAGAAAAGTTTCACTTATTACTTTAGCAACATACCCCATGATGGAGTGGCATCCCATCCAGGGTGTATTGCTGCTTATAATTCCCAGGATAGGCTCTGGATCCACCACGACCCTGACCAGGATAAAGGGAATACAGAGGATAAATGAATGAACTTCTCTGATGTTTTCTCCCACATGGAACTTCGTTTACAAGCCAAACAATTTAAGCTGAATAAATTTTCGATGGTTAAGCCTAGGGTTATGGGCAGGGTTGGCATTTTTACCTTTCCTTATGACTTCATTTGTAAGCAAACATCAAACATTACCCCATTTGATTGAATTTTACACATTTCTAATAATGCCAGGTGGACCCATGTGATTGTTGACCAAATGAATAGCTGTTTTTTGTTCTCTTATTCCCTGTGTGCTCTTAAATTATCTATAAAAATCCATGACACTATTTGGTAACATTGTAAGATTATGGTAACAAATGATTTATTTTCAAGTAATGCACAATTAAAACTTGCTTTTGAATCTTTGTTAATATTATTAGTAAGAATTAATAAATACATTAATTAAGCAAATGAAGAAAAAGCATAACAGCTTGGCAGATTTTCAGCTCCAGTTCTAGGCACCCAATCCCCTTTCAAAAATCCAGTTTTTTTATTGTTTTTTTTTATTTTTTATTAATAATTAACATATTCATATCATATCATATCGATCATTAGTTAGTCATTCTTAATTCATAATTTTTAATACTTTCACAGCTGCAAGCTTTGGTACAGAGGAGGAAATGGAAAATATAGTAATTACTGATACAAAGCACATGACCACGCCTATTTAAGCATTAGAACTTCAATGCAAAGCATCTGAGATGAATCGTCCAAGTCTTAAGATGATTCATTAGCAAAGGATGACAATAATATCTTTAAGAAATATTTCCAAGCCATGAAATTGAAACAGTCTTTTCCTATCGCTGCCAAACACAGTGTGCGTGTGAGCCTTTTTCTTAACTCCATAAGAAACTAATTGTGTTATTTATAGAGGGAGTGAAATTAAGCAGGCTTAAAAGCCAGTGCCAGAGATTCATGCTTTCAATTCACACCGGGCCCCCGATGCCGGCCACATTAAATAGGTTCCCTTATTACTCCATAAACGAGTGCGGCTCCTCGCACAAACCACAAGCGATAAATTAAGAGTAATAAAAACACCAAGTGCACAGACAGATAGAGAAATTAAAAGCCACCTTCTAATGCATTACTTACTCCACATTCAGTACAATAAAATCAAGTAAGACAATCACGCTCCTCCTCAGCCAATCAGATGCACCTACTGCACTGGCGATTATAATATTCAAAAATGCTTACGGCTGATTTGTATCTCATTTGACTGTGAGTAAATGAATCTAATAAATATTAGCACTTTTAGCAGTCCATTTCCAAAAGACATAAAATTAGGATGTAAAAGTGGATGCATGGACAAAATTAAACGGTTTTCCAATTAGGTCTCACGCTGGCCGAGGCCATTGCTATTCCGTAGGGCAGCTAAACTACTGGGCGAGTTAGAGACAGCTACTGTATCCAAATCACTGTGTACAATAACTACTGCAGGAAGCTATCATATGACCTAGTGCTCATAAGATCTTTCACAACAGAGGATTTTGAAGATGCATTGAGAATATTTTCTCATGAGGAAATATATATAATGCACTGAACAGCAAGTATTTAGCATTGTGTGATATTTTTTCAGTTTTAAACCAGCAACAACAACAACAACAAAAAAACAACATAAATATATAAACTTACATAAAGTGTATAAATAATCCAAAAATAACTACAGCGGAAAAAGGAAGGAAGATATGGAAAAGAACTGTGGTATGATCTTGTTGTTTCAAAGACCTAATTTTATTTTATTTTTTTATTCAACAAAACTTTAACTAAAGACAGGAGAAATCTTGAAAATCTTCA
The DNA here is from genome assembly GCF_027358585.1 of Pangasianodon hypophthalmus. NCBI lineage: Eukaryota > Metazoa > Chordata > Actinopteri > Siluriformes > Pangasiidae > Pangasianodon > Pangasianodon hypophthalmus. The sequence continues at coordinate 24,220,142 of NC_069714.1, read as the reverse complement.
ATTTGTCTGCAACGTCCATGTGTGTGATAATCATACTTATACACGTGTGCTTTTTGGACTGCACTGGTTATAACTCCGTAATTATATCAGTAATGAGGATAGCTATGCTTTCTCTCTTTCTCTTTTTCTTTCTGTACGCTATTGGTCCCGTGTTTTCTGTCACCTCTTTTAATCTGCTCTAATGATGATTTAATTATGTGCATAAAACAAACATACATTAAGTATAAATTAAAGCTCTAAAGCTGTAATTGAAGCTTTGGCCTTATGTTATGTTTGGCATTCTTAGTAAGCTCTTCCTCACATGAAGACAATTTGTAATTATTCACTGGTTTTCAAGAGAACACAAACATCATTAATCAGGCTAATATTTCTGTTTTTGCTGCAGTTAGTATTGAGGTAAAAAGTAGATTATTATATTACTAACATTTGATGCACAACCCAATAACAAGTAATCCACTACAATGCACAACGATGGGAAATATAGGTCTAATGTTCTGAAAAGTCCACAACATTACCATTATTACCATCTTATTTATTTGAAATAAGCATTTGCTTCCATATCTTATGATAACAAAGTCCTTGTGGAAACAGGTTCACATCTTGTAAATACTATCTGTCTATGCATTTTATTTAATTCTGTGACGCCCCACCCCCTCCACTACCACCATCCACCCCACTCCTTCTTTTATTCAGATCTCGTTATATAATTGAATGCTAGGATCCTGAGTTTGGCACTGATGATACTGGCTTAATGAGAAGGCAGGAAGTCTTCAGAGTGGGAGAGTGTCATTAGCCTTTCACACCTCCGCCAGGCCACACTAAGGGCCAGAGCCTGATGCTTGCAGCGCCACTTCTAGTTAATCTGTTCTCCTTGATTACAGCTCCAGCTGAATGGTGAGGAGATGTCCATTAGGAGTTCCTGTTTGCTTCTCTCAGGCAATCAGTGAGACCTTTGCAGTCTGTTTAGGTGGTTACACACCTAGCCAGTGTTGACTTTAATTCATCGTGTGCCATGTTGGTTTTTTAGGTCACTGACACAGCAAGGCAACTGTTGGCTTTCAGGCTCCCTCAAGCATTGGTGGCTGTCCATTATCTGTAATATTTGCACCATTTACACTAGTTAGCACTTGTCAGCGTGTTGAAGCAGTGTTGGCTGGCAGGAGAAGTTTTTGGCTGTTCAGTCAGTGCAGGAAAAAGAAGTAAAACAAATCAAGAAAACAACACTCTCAAGAGGATCAGTGGTGTTTAGTTTCTTAAATGGGGTCTACATGACTGTAGGAAAACTTGTTTCTGATAGGCAAGCCTTTAAACGTTTCTCCAAAGGTGCAAATGCTGAAAACATAATGGTCCAAGATCAATTTTATTTGTCTAAGAATATAGCTAGCTAGCATTTGCACCTTTGGAGAAACTATCTATCTATCTAGCTAGCAAGATAGATAGATGCTTGACAGTGTCATGAAGCTGGTAACAGGCTATGCTAGTGTGTTTGGATACATAAGTACTAAACAAGATGCTATTGCAATAAATAATATATCAGTAGGTAATGATACAAATAGGTGGTGATCCACTGACATATTAGCACAGTATGCAATTTGGAACAAACAATTTTTTATTATACTGACATACTGCATATTCCCCCTTTGCATCATAGTCCATGGTGACCAGCGTTATATGCTTATGTTCTTGTTTCTGTTCTGTCCCGACTCCAACAAAGCCTTATTATGCATTCTTGTCTTTAAGCCTTAGCCTTAGTGTCCATGTTTCTAGGTTTTGACCATCGCTTTTATTCTGATTGTGATTATGGATTATCTTGGCTTGTTGCTGCCTTCTGGTTCTCTGTTGTCGACCTTAGGTTACTGTACATCATGCTTGGAAAATAGCAGTTCTCTCAAAGGCTTAGATTAATGGTGAATTAGCTGAAACTGTGTAGTAGCAGTGTTGTAAAATTAGTAGCTTAGCCTATTGTAGTTAGCTAGTTTTTTCTTTTAGTGATGGACAGCTAGCTATTTCAAATGCAGTGTAGTGTAGTTTTATGTTATGTTTTTTCTTTTGTGTTTGTGAGACTTTATTTAACCAGACCCCTGTCTAGTCTCTTTACTGCCACCAACAATTAATCTGTCAATCATACTAAAGTTACTATGCCCCCTTTCAGCTTACACCATAGCCCCTTTAGCGGGGAACTTTGGGGTAATATGGTAACACTTTAATTTATGGTTAACTATTTCTAGGTCCTTCTTAGTGTATTAGCTCTCTGTGGATACAATTTTTTGTACAATATGTAAATTCATTGTTTACTATACTACCTGTACTCATATCCTTAATGCTCTGCCATTGCCTTCACCTTGCACATAGCTGTATTATATCTACATGTATCTATTCCGTTTAAGCCTAATGTGTCTACTGTACAGTGTTATATATTCTCTCATATTATTATTATTTGTAAATTTTATTATTATATGTCTTGCCATCTTATTGGTATGTGTGTTCATACCCAGTCAAATTCCTTGTGTGTGTGAACACACTTGCCAATAAAAGCTCATTCTGATTCTGATTCTGATTCTAATTATAATTTATAAACTAAAGTAATTAAGGATACTAATTAAGGACTGGTCTAAATCTGAATCTTATCAGATTGAATATAGTAAATATGTCAATAAAGCAATTTGAATTCAAATATTTATAAGGTTGGCTTAGATTTTTAAATTCTAGTCCTACCTTGCAGAGATTCAGCTTTTCCTCTGTTCCCGATGCACCTGATATGATCCTGCTCATGAAGGACTTCTCAGCTCATTATCAAGAAATGTTGGGAGCAGAGGAAGCAAAACTGTGGTAGGAGAAAGCCGGTGTTGAGGTCTGCTGGTGTAAGAAGTCATTTAATTATAAATGAAAGTGTTATTATTAAGTACTAATTAAATTGAACTGATACTTTTTTAACACCCCCCTCTTCTTCAGGGAACATTCAGGTCTTTGTTAACAGTAGGATTTACATGCAAAATCATCCAATATTTATATAGTTTATAACTTTTGGAGTTCCGTCTCATCCCTTTCTGAATACAGAATACAGAAACAAAGATACAAGCACATATTCAATAAAGAAGAAGAAGAACTAGATATTAATAGATCATTATACCAACGCATTGTCGAATTCTTGAATCTGATTGGTTAGAAGACAGCACCTCCAGCAAATCACAGTTTTATATTAATGTGCTTGTCCTAAGCATTTTTTTTTATATACTATTTTTTATAGTAATATATAACACACGGACCTGTCTAGTGGATGCTAATAAACAGGTAATAATAATAAATAGTAAATAATAGAAATAATGATAACACAGATTTAAAAAATGTATTATATAAAACAGAAAAGAATATAATCTTTGATATGTAAGGAGACGCTTAACATTTAACATTTATGGAAGGAGTCTACAGTGTCAGTGCTTTGTAACCCTCAAAGTTTTTCATCATGGAAAAGTCTTCATATCAGTGGAGGCTTCTGTTTTCTTGGTAATATGGCAAGCTGTGTGTGGGTTTTTTTCCTTATTAAATTCAAGAGAGAGGAAAATGAGAGGCTCGTGAGGGAACAACTGTATATCTGTTATAACTTAAGTGATAACAGGAACTAACTTGTTTCTTGGATGTTCCATAATGTTTAGCATAATTATAAATGTATAAAATGTATAAAAGTTCATTGCGTCATTCAACAATAAATAAATAATTGTAATCATTGGCACACTGTTAGGGTATAAGAAGAATAAAAGATGCTGTTATAGGAAAATAATCAACTTTGCGGTTGTAACGGCCATCGACTTCACATCACACTACCTGTCGCTGATTATTTTTCTATAACAGCACACCTTGTGTTTTACACCTTACTTGAATAATTATTCATTTGTAATTAGTAACCTATATATTGCATGCTTATAAAAAGTTCATTACTGACCCTTAAATTAAAGTGTTATTATAAATATTTATAGTATAGAAATATTCCTGTTTTCTACCTTCACTCTGCTGAATATCACAAAAGATGTTATGGAGATGCAATTATAGAAAATAGGATTCTTCAGGGTCTTGGTGAATCTTGGTGGGAAGCCGGTGATCACGCGTAAAGTAAATGAAAGGGCAGGGCAAGAGGTTGGAGAGCAAATGCTGCACTAAAGAGCTTAATAAGAGTTTGTAAAGCTGTGTGTGTGTGTGTGTGTGTGTGTGTGTGTGTGTGTGTGTGCGTGTCTGGGGGGCTGAAGGCCCCACACGCTGCAGGCCGATCGCAACATGGCTCTCTGGGTTTATCTCTGGAGGCACAATTAGCATTTCCTCGGGTGCGGGCCTGTTTGTTTAGGTTGACACAGTGAAGAAAGGCCTGACATTGACCAGAGCCTTCCGCTTTAATGTGTCCCATGTTCTGCATTTATCACTGTCACACTGCTGGCAGTGGCAAGAGACAAACACACACACACACACACACACACACAGACTTGAAGATGGACCATTGGGTAAACTCACTGAGCAACAGAAGGGATTGATAACATCTTAGATTTTGAGCTCTGTGCCAAAACGAGTGAGTTTGAGATGGCTGTTAGTTAATAGAACGATAATAAAAGAGTGTGTGAAGTTGCTATTGAAGTGAAATGTACAATGGAGTGTACAGTGTTCATCTATAAAAACATATTCAACACACATACAGGATATTGCTTGGATTGTAAGAAACACATACATAATAGTAGGCATTAAAAAAAAAACTTTTTCTGTTTCTGTTTCCTACATTAATAAATAAAGACAAACACAGGGATTGTAAGTTGTATGTATTAGAAACTGATCTCATGGAAAATGTGTAAGAATTAGAACAAGCGAAGAGAATTAAAATATTTTCATATTGTTTTGGTGAAATATTTTTATGGTTCCATAAAACTGAGGTCAAAATAGTTATAGGCATCCTTTGTCTTTTTTTGGATGTTTGCCAGAATTCAGATGTTTTTTTTTCCCCCCAGAAATAGAAATTTTATCAGTTCTTTATAAATTAGATATCATTCATCTATCATCAATTCTACTTTTTTGTATAGAGATGGTCCAGAACGAGAATGTCATCAAGGTTGTCTTTAGTGATTTAAACCCAAATACACTGGGAAGATCACAATACCTCTGAACATTTTCAAGCATCAGGCAATAAAGGTGCTTTAATTAGTTCATGCATTCATTTAGCAAGCTCTTTATCCAGATCAGGGTCGTGGTGGCTCTGGAGCCAATCCTGGAAACACAGGGCCTGAGGTGGAAATAAACCCTAAATGGGGCATCTTTAATGAAAATTTTAGAAATTAGTTGGAAAACACGTAATTTGCCATATGCATCTTGTTTTGCCTTTAAAATTTCCTTGCACAGGATTATGAAAAAATTTTATATTCCTCATGCATTGTGTGAGCATCCTCCTTTTTGCAGCTTCCAGTGTATTTGAACAGCGCTAGCTGGCGTAGTGTCTTAAGTCAACATTATCCCAGCGTAATTAGTGATTAATTAATGAACTCCTAATCACGGCTCATTATCCGGTGATTTGTAGCAGTGAAGCGGCTGTGCTGCTGTCAGAGGAGCTGCAGGCGAGAGATTTTCTGTATAAAGCAGATGCTTCTCTTCCACACACACACACACACACACACACACACAAAACATCATAAAGTGCTTAATAGATCAAAAGATATGAATCAGTCTGAGCCTGTGGGATAAAACACCTTAACTAATAAAGGACATATGGGAAAACGGGAAATTGTGAGAGGAAATTCGTGAAGTTGTGCGAAAGTAATGAAGTAAACTGTGTGTGTGTGTGTGTGTGTGTGTGTGTGTTAACAAGACAGGATGAAAGCTAATTGATGTAGAGGGACCGTGTGTTATCGTTACCTACATGAGAAGTCCAGCTCCATGGTTACTGAGCATAATATCACCTAAGCCAGAACATCACACTCACAATACAGTCTGATGGAGATCTGATACCACACACACACACACACACACACACACACACACACACAGAACAGCCAAATAAACAAATTGCTTTCTTCACCTCCAGAACCCTCTGCACAGCTGGGTGCTGAAGTCTTTATTTCCTTTGACAAATTTGTGTAAGCTTCTTTTACACAGTGACAGGAAGATCAGTTAACCTTATCAGAAAAAAGATAGTGTGTAATGAGTTATTACATATATATGTGTGTTTATCTGTCCACCTCAGCTTTCAAGACCGCAGTATGCACAGAATAAAGCAGTCCGGATTTGTAACTGCATTTTTTTTTACTGGGGTCGAGCAAAAATCAGGCTATTATGGATGGCCATGTTGTGCTTTTGGAGGGAATGTGGACATAACATTAGCTAGCTAGATACATTTTTCTAACTGTGTAACATTCCAAAGCCTGCATTCTTGCTGTCTGTTGGCTCACACTCCTGATGTTCAAGAATTAAATTCACCTATAAACACTCAGTGTAAAGTGAAATGAACTGCTACCAGAGTTAGTTAATTAGTTTTTTCCCTGTTCATTCATCCTTGCTACTAAAGCTGAATTCATGAGAAAAATGTGTAGTCACTTTAAAAAAAAAAGGAAATGAAACCATTACTATTTGGTTTTAGAAGTCCTACATATTCAAGTCTTACGTATACACAAAGGCTTGTACACTGGAATTTTGGAAATTTGTTGTGACTTGTTGGAATTAAAAAGAAATGCAAAACTGAAAGATAGCAATACCATCTACTATCTTTCCTGAATATATTACATTGTATGTCTTTTTTTAAAAATAGAATTATGTATGAGTGGGTCGGGAAAATATTATATACAATCTCCTGCCTGCACACTGCTAAAATTACCTCCATTTTGTACCGCAATACATTCTTTCAGATTTCAGTAGCATAGGCAAGGAGTTGGAGTTGAATAGGCAAGGAGTTGAATTGCTGGTCAGTGATGCAAATTTGTAACATTTCTCTTGGGAATTTATTTACACTGGAAGTCTACTATACAAAACTTTTGGGGATCACACGATACTCATTCATTGTTCAAATCCCATCCATAGCCAGGAGTCCATGAGAGTGAAATTGGCCTGCTCTCTGAGTGAGAAGGATTTAATTACTGTCCCATGTCAATTGAAATGACACTAACCAATCAAGACTAACCAATCACAAACTAACCTATCCCAGTGAGTAATTCCTTCAAGCATGTCCTCTACTAAACTACCATAACATAACTTATACTAAAGTGCTATTGAGCACTGACTCTAAGGCAAATCACAGGTTTATATTAATGCACTCATTCTAATATGTTATCATTTCTAGAGTAACAACTTACGTGAAGACTTGAATGGCCGACACTCAACATAAACTAAATTTAAAAAAAAAAAAAACGTGTGTGATGGCGGGGACATGGACATGGCTGAGTGCCACCTGCGGACAGACAGGAAGCAGGTTGAACCGGCAGGTAATGCTAGATGATTCTCATGCGCCATGATCATGGCGAGGTTACTTATGTGTGCTTTGTGTGTCCTTTCAGGCAGAATGCCAAGAATCTGAGAGAGAGTGAAAGAGCTGACGGAGCTTACGCATCACACACACACACTCTCACACACACAAACGTCTGTATCATGATCTCAAAAGTGTTTGTGGGGGAAGCCCGGAAATATTGGGACTGTGTTTTATTTTGGTTTTATCCAGTTGAGTTGTTGAGAGATTGCTGTTGGAACATTAAATTGAGCCCCAAAGTTCCATCAAAGTCTGTCTGTCTCCCGAGTCCTGCTTCCCACTCACCGTTTCCACATACCGGGTTCTATAACGTATAATTGTTTATATTTTTCTGAGTGTGTGTGTGTGTGTGAGTGGATGTTAATTAACATTTATGGAAGAATTCTCCAGTGTCACTACTTAAAAACAGTAACTCTAAATTTTCCGACACAGGAAATTCTTCAGGGTGCTTTGCAGTTTCTCAGTAACATGACAAGTAATTAAAACATATCATCCTTTTCCAAATAAAATAACTGTTAGCACCTGTAAATTGCTGTGCCATAAGAGAAATAAAACACTCCAGGATGTGCAGTTGTAGGAAAATAATCAACTCTGGGGTGGTAGGAGTAACTCCGCTTCGTGTTGAGCCACATCACACCACCTCATCTTTGATTATTTCCTAGTACGCCGCATGGTGTTTTATTCCTTCCATAAAACACACACTGCAGATTCCACTACTACCTACACACACACACACACACACACACCCAGCACATTTGGTTTACTTCACATAAATCTGAATAATTGTTGTACAGTGTGTGAGGAGTAAATCTTTTGAGTGACCCTTTATGGTTTATTGCGTAATCGGTCATCTGTTAAATTATAAGGGTTCATATGATTTTTAATGACTAGCATGTACTTGGTTATTAGGTAGTTAATGTATCTCTCCTTGGCTTCTGAAGATCTTCAATCGTACAGGGTTCCAGCTCTAATCTAACACACCTGATCAACACACCTAATCAACATCTCCAGAAATGTCTGAATATTAGAGGCAGGTGTGTTGGATTAGGAGTGTATGTAAATGCAGCAGGAGGGCAAATCTTTAGGAGAAGACTGGGAACTCTTGCTATGAGGTTTAGTCTTTCTCTTACCTTGTTTTTCTGCATATTTCAGTACAGCTGTATGCTTATGATCCCAGATATCCAGAGCAAAGCTTCCCTTTTTAAAAAAAATGACAACACATTTTCATTTGTTTCATACTGGAACACTGTAGCTGTGTCTGAAATCATACACTGTGCACTTTTTAATAAATTTAAAAAAAATGAATAGATCAATAGATTAATAATAAAGATAATAGCTCCTGTCAATGTATATGTAATGCAGAATAAATAGGTTTGTGTTTCCCTAATGTATGCATATCTGAAAAAAGAATATTTATTATCATTTATATACAAGGGGCCATATTCAGAGATTGCGACTTAAGTTCAAAAGTTATGTTAATATTTACACAGAGAAAGTTACTTGTATTCTGAGCTGGGTTACACACCTGCTTCAGCTGACATTTTATGCACCCCATTCAGGTTAACGTTACCTGTGTATAGGTTGTAAAAAAAAATCAGGGATAGAAAATCCAGACTGAAGAAGGAAAAGGTGGTTTTTTTTTTTTTGTTTTGTTTTCTGTCAAATGTAATATGATTCAACATAAATTAAGCTCCCAGATTAAGATTCAAAGCGTCAAAAGTATTATTTATTTATTTATTTATTTAATATTGGCCACAAATGACTTTTTTTTTTAGAGTATTCACTTCAAAAACATAAATTTCAGCATGACATATTGTGGTTACATCAAACTGTCAGACAGTGATGCTAGACTTACACACAATACAGCTCCTTACATGCAACTTAGATACACCTTTGGTTTTGCAAACTCCACCTCACCTACATAACTCTCGATAGCTTCTGAATAGCCCTCAAGTCTGCAGTTACACACATGTAACTTAACTCTCTCTGTACAGGTATAATGACAATAAAGTTGAATTGAAATGAATTTGTGATGGGAAGGAAAATTCCTAGAGAAAAGAATTGAAAATGTGTCGGCAGACCAACTATAATGGCATGGAAAGAAAATATGCTATTTATTAGATTATTCAGTCCAAATAATTACTAATCCATGAAGCATGTGTAATTTAAGGCCAGGTCCACACATGTATGCGTTTTAATTCTGATAAGAAAATGAATTACTTTGTAGATCAGCTAACTTCAATTTACAGTAGCTTTCTTGGCATGATTGTACAATTTAGCTCAATATAACTTTTTTGATATACTTAAAATACGATATCAAAATATATAGGTACAAGCATGTGATATACAATCAACCTTGGAGAAATCACAGGAAATCATTTAAAATACATATTAAAAGAAATGAACAAAATCATTTTCAACGTAAATGATACAAAGTCAATTTTATACATATTTGTATTATGAGATTGCATGCCGCATGACAGCTTTGTACTGCATAACATTCAAATAGTGATATTGCACATAGTTACATCTAGCCCTCATACATACAGTATGCACTTGATCAGCATCTTAAAAAGTAATTTGTGTTTGACTTTTCTCAAGTAGCCTTTGATTGACAAGTAGAAATCTAGCAGACACACAATCCCTCTAGGAATTCTCCTTCCCAACACAAACTTCATCTACGGAATATCAATAAGACACATATGGCAACTTTATGGAGCCTTGTGAAGCGTGAAAGTGGAGAAGATTAAATAAAATTCAGAGCCTAATAGACTTCTGATACTTTACAGGCTTGATGTTGCAAGTAATTTAATATCAGAAATGAACTAAATCTCTCTTAAATAATTTTATAGTTTAATGATATTCTTAAAGATGATTCTCCCAAACACTAAGCCACCTTTTACTTCTTACCACATGGCCATTTTGTACACAGATATGAGATGCTGAGCAACCTGCAAACAGATGAGTGAATCACAGACAGTGTGAACGACCTGGTGATACAAAAACTCTCCCAGAATGCTAAAAGCAACTTGTGCTGTGCGATCGATGGTGTAGTTTAACAGTCGAGTCACTGTGTGCAAGCTTGCAGCGCGTAGACAGCAGGGTGTGACCGTTATACATGATGTGGCAAAGCCAAAACAAAGAGAAAGTTATTTCAATTCAGCACAGTTTTGTTGCAATTTTTTTTTTCACCAAAGGTCAAGCACTGTCAAAATTATCAGCATATTGACCTTTTTAAACATTCCAGAAACATCCCGATCATAGATTGTACTCGTGCTCTGGGACGCAACCCTAAAGCAAGGAGTTAAAAGTGTTTCACACAGGAAGTCACACAGGAAGGCAGTCTGTCCTGGCCTGTTAATGCAGCTTCAGTTCATTTAAAAGCTGCCACTGAATGGACGCACTGGAGGCGTGTGTTTATTGTCAGTTAGAGTGAGAATGGCTGATGATGATGTGTAATCACTGCTGTCAGGATTCATCTACCAACTTCTCTGAATACTAGATCCCCATGTTCTCCCCATGTCAAATTGTTCAGTACCACAAATAATAATGCATTTATTAGTCATTTTTACACAACAGATCCCTAATTATCCCTATAATTATGAACCAATAAAAGTTTTTATGAATAAAATCTAATTCATAGTTTTACCCTTTGTTATCTACCCATTGTTACCTTTGTATCTTGTATTTTTGTATTTGTATTCTTGTATTATTAAATATATGACAATATATACATACATACATATATATATATATACATATATATATATATATGATCTGACATTAAATAATGAATCGATTCTAACATTTAGATCAAAGTCTGAACAAAACCAGCATAGCATAATTTTTTTTCTAAAGCTATTTTTATTATTATTATTATTTGTTGTAGTAGTAGTAGTAGTAGTAGTAGTATCTATAAATATAAATGTGATTTTATCACATTCATAAAAATTGTTTCCTTAATTTTTTGAGGTTAAATCTGTCATTCTTTCTTACTTAGAGGATATAATACCTTTCTAATTTAATACCGGGTGTGAGGTTTTCCATTTGGGTGTCTGAATGCTGACCAGCTGCACAACAGAGAAATAGGGGGTGACAGAGATAGAAGTAGAGAGGGGGGAAAGAGGCTACGAATTGCCTGATTTGTCCAGTTCATAATGTAAGGAGTGGGAGACGTAGATGAACAGACAGAAGAGACACCCCCAACACACACATCCACAAAGGCCTGATAGGGGAGTGTGAGCTTAGCGTGCAGGCCAGCTAACCCAGTCACTCAGGCCTTTATGAGGATGATGGACAGCTCCAGACATCAGCCCACACTGATGCTGCATGATACTGCCTCATGGCCTGCTATCTTACCCTCACATCAGCTTACACACACACACACACACACACACACACACGACGAACCGCACCAGAAAATAAATGAGGCTCCACAACATCAACTCTTTTTATATTGCTGTGACATATAAAGAATTAAATATTAATATGGTGTTGTATATCGATTGGGAGGTGGAGAAAAAAGAGAAAATACCTGCCAGTATAACGGGGTGGTTGATATTTCTGAATAAAACAGTGACAAACTCGTTATCAAAGGGCAATTTTTAAACATTCATGACAGCAGGGGAGAGGTGCTGTGGGAAGTCTCGCTGGCCTGGTAGAACAGGAGGCTCAGAGGAAAAGCCGACATACAGCTGACCGTGTGGACCGCTCAGATCAATAGACTCTCATGGACTATATACACCATTGTAAAAAAAAAAATGTGGTTGACCTCTGCATATGAAATAATTTAAGACAAAATGCAAAAGAAACTGCTATGAAGGTAAAATTAAAACGTTTCTTATTACAAAGCTTAAAACACTGGACAGTAATATTTTGCATCTCCAATGCAAAATAATAAAATATTTCTCCTTTTAAATGAATATGCCTAATCTCTCAAGTAGCATATTATTGATTACTATAGATAAGGCTTGAAATGTTTTCCTTATTACCTTATTATACCTTATTATACCAAATTCACTTAAAGTCTAGGGCAGTTTTTTGTGACATATTAATGTTTATGTGTATATTTGTACAATGGCTTCATGACATCTTCAGTCAAAGGTATTTAATTTCTATAATATAGTTTTAAAAGACAGGATGGAATATGTGATTGAGTTATGGTCTGGTAGCACATGCGTAATAAAAATTAATTTTTAAGAAAATTGGAAGCCAGAAAATTGGATAAAACTACATTGTATTTTACATCCATGTCTGCAACTCCAGAAGCTGCAGACTACAATTCCCGTTATCCCCAGCATCCAACATTGTCATCAGTCAATCGGAAAACATGGATGCAGCATGTTTCAGTGAATTTTGCCAAGAGCTCATGGCAATAGCAGATTTTCAGAAGCCTCACCAGTCAGCTACAACAAATGATGAACACCAGTTACATCATGGCGTTGCCCACTTTAATTATATGCCCACTTCACAAATATGATGCCTTTCCAAGTTTCCAAGTTGCCAAGGCTTCCTACTACAGTGCTCGCAGCATTTCTCAAGAGATCAAGTCAAAGACAAAATAGCACAGCTCATCTTGCTACTCACTGGGAAAACACATGAATGGGCCACTGCTGTTTGGATGAACGAGAGTGACATTGTGCACTCATATGACATAAATGCAGAGCTGTTTCGCAACATGTTCCCAAAGGGTGGGTGAAGAAGCAGTTGAACATCTCATGACCCTCAAACAAGGACAATGGTCAGCAGCCAAAGCCAAATATGCCTTAGAGCTTTGCACAATTGGCTACTGGAAGCAGATGGAACAAGCATTCACTCATCACTGCCTTCCACCACGGTTTGAGAGGGGATGTGATTACAGAGTTGGTTTACTGCGACAGCAGATTGCAACTAGATGTGCTCATCAGTTTGGCCATTTGCCTAGACAATCTTCTTGAAGAAAGAAGCACTCATATTTTTTTGTTCTGTTTCTGCCAACATTGATCGGCCATACTAATTGACATTTGGTCCAACATTTCAGGATTTCTGTACAACCATAAAAAACATTCAAGTTCAACATTGGATGGAAAACTAGTAGGTAAGGGTGTTGCCACCCACCAGACTGCCCAGCTACACCTTCATATCCATGCCCTCCATGCAAAAAATGTAGTCTCGCACCACTATAACCATAGGCTCCATACCAGTTTAGAGACCAGAAGCAAACTAAGAGTTCAAAAGAGGGGTTAAACAGAGCAAGAGCATGCACCCTACTTCCACACGAATCCTATGACTGTGCTATCTACTTGCTCTTAAGTACAATGCCACCATGATCCCACATGTACCTCTCCACAGAAAAGAAAGGCATGGAAGAGTACATCTCAAGTGATACATCAGGCCCTCCATCATGCCTGCCTCAGGGCTTTTTGCTGTTTTTGTACAGTACAGGAAAGGGTTCTATAGATATCCTCTGTGTCTAGTGTCCTCAGCCCTGGAACAGCTCAAAATAGCTGTGATCTTCACCAAGTTTGATCCCCAGAACCTGATCTGCATCATGGAAGGTGATGAGTGAAAGATGGCCTTCAGTACACCCAGGGCATTATGAACACTTAGTAATGCCATATAGACTGCTCAATGCTCCCTCAGTCTTTTAAGCATTCATGATTTACATTCTCAGAGAGGGTATTGTCATGGACACTGTCAATGTCTAAGCAGTAGCAGAATAGCCCACTCCCCAAAGTAGCCAAGACCTGCAAAGACTCTTAGGATTTGTACACTTCTACTGACATTTAATCTGAAACTTCAGTGCTATGGCAACTCGATCAGTCTTTAAGGGAGGATCAAAGAAACTAATATGGAACCCCCAAGCAGATCATGCAGATCCTAAAACAAGCCTTCACCATGGCCCATGAAGATCCAATGCCAAGATCTAGGTCTAGCATCCAAAGTATTGGTGGACGCCTCTGCGGAGGGGGTGGGAGCCATCTTGCACCAACACCAAGGCATCCTGGCCAAGATGTACCCCGTAGCATTCTTTTAAGAGAAACTCACACCCACAGATAGAAATGATGATGTTGGCAACAGGGAATTGCTAGCAGTAAAATTGGCACTTAAGGAGAGGTAACACACACCAGTTTGTGGTATACACCAGCTGGAACAATCTCAAATACCTGAAAACAGCAAAATGATTCCCAAGATAAACTGGTTCCAAGAATGTCAGTGCTTCAAAGTTATCTGTATTGGACATAGATTAGGTTTTCATTTAACCAATAAAAACATCAAAAGTGTTTTCTTACTTAATTGTTTTCATCATTTTGACATTTATTAGAATATTTTTTAGATAGACACTGAATTGCCCTTTTTGGTCTTCTTGATTATATAACAAGCATTTAGTAAAAAAAAAGAAAAGAAAGAAAGAAAACACAGACCCATGTGTTCAGAGTCACAGTTCAGAAAGGCGTTTTCGGAACAGACAACTCTGAACATACGGACCGCTTTAATTTGCAGCACAATCTGGCTATTGAGCGACAGAATGCAGATGATTCATGAGTGGACAGAGTCCAACCCTGAGAATAAGAAGAAAGGAACAGCCCTGAGGCAGAGAAAACAACAGAGAAGTCCACTCCCTGAGACAGTGATGTGAAGTTTGTGTGTGTGGGAGGGCATGTGAGCAGTAAAGAGGTCTGTCCACTCCAGGCCACTCTCAAGTCCTGGGTGTCAGCGCCTGTACAATGTGTCAAACTGGCCTGCAACCATCCTTCCTATCCTGTCATCTGAAAATGAGAGAACTCCACTCCCTCTGTCCAGAGACAAGGATGGAGGAGTGAAGAAGTCTTCCTCTGGCCTTCTCACTCATCTTTCACACATATCTCTCTCTCTCTTACTGTCTCTGTCTTTCTCTCTGACTGTAGGCTGCTTGCTTTGTGTCAGCTTGTGACTGCAGGACATTATCGGGGTCTCCCACAGTCATTCACCTCTCACGACTGAACTCATTGTTGTCTGTGTTGTCTCTGAGCCCAGGGTTGGATACTGAGAACTGAAATACAGACACAAAGAGACACAAACACATACATTTACATGGACACCAGTCTGTATCTGTGAGCCATCTTCCACCTGTGCCTGATCCCAAATTGTTTCATTTTCCCTGTGTGTTCAGTTCAGCCACAAAAATTCTGCTGGTTTGTCAACAAAGATCTAACAATAGCGGCATTTTTAATCGTGATTACAACTGGCTTGAGCAAATCAAATTATTTACAGTACATATGTCTATGTGACTCTCATTTACATATCTGATAGAATCTCCAGTTACACTCAGGGAAACTATGAGTATGTGATGCTCTGATAGATCGCCATTATGGGATTTTGCTTTCTGTAATAACTAGAGTGGTGTGTGGCCTAATCAATCAAATCACCCCTCAAACATCTCGCACCCTAGAAACAATTAGAGCACTTGAGGTAGATCAATTCCTCTGCGTTCAGGGAAGACATGTACCAGCCGATCATTTCACCTGCTCCTAGCTCCCAGTGCACTCAGAGACAAACACACCAGTCTGACAGAGCTACTCAAGCCTCAGCTGGGAGAATATATATATATATATATATATATATCTATATATATATATATATATATATACACATATAATATTTTTTAAGCTGGCCTTAGTGATTCATTGATTAATAGGATGTGTGACAAGACAAAATACAGGCATATGACTGACCATTTGAGGGTGAAGGGTCTTGCTCAAGGGACCAAGGGATTTGAACTCACAAGCTTCTGAACACTAGCTCAAAACCTTAAACCAATGTCAAAACCACTAAGATATCCAAAAGATTAGAAAAATAGAAAATTATTAAAGCAGTGGGTAGGATATTGAATATAGTACTGCAGTAGAGTTATCAGTTAGTGTGTTGTATGCTAATACAGAGTGTGTATTTCCCAACACAGGCCAGAACTGGAGAGATTGGGAGAGAAATGAAATCATAATATGTGTAACATACAGTACATGAGTCTTATAAGGGGCTAAGGCAGTATACACACACCTGGCCTAAGTGTAGTGCTGCCTATAGATATTGTTCTTATTTCTCAAAAAGAAAAAAAAAGCATATGCAAAACTATTTTTAGAATTTTAAGAAGACTGCAAGCATATAATTTATTACCAGTGTTGCCAGTTATTTTCATATTCACAATAGGAAAGGCATACCATTCCTTGCTTTTTTTTTTTTTTTAATACCAAAGCGTGCATCTCTCCAGGTCAGGTTTTGTGTAGGTGCAGTCGATGCTGTTGAACTGAAAAGGCAAAGGGGTTTTCTCCTGGGACTAAGCCTACAGGATAATCTCACCCCCAGAGGAAACTCAGCAGCCCTTAACACTCCCAGCACAGCTTAATCCTGTTTTCACATGTAGATTCAGACAAGAGGGGTTTTCACTTGTCAGGAGTCATAATCTGAGATGACTTAATTTTGCACTGTTAACAGACAGATGGACCTGCCTTTGGCTGGAGACTGGAAAAGGCTGTCATAGCCCATGCTTATCTACTGATTTGATTAAAAATACTTATGTTGAGTAACAATAAATCAGGACAACTGGAATTAAGGTATGATTATACCTAATCATATTCAAAATAGTGATGATTTTGTAAATATGGCTTATTCCTTAAATTAAAAATCAGCATAATAGTGCAAATGCCCATTTTTAGCTGTAAAAAGTGCATGCCTGGTCAACTTAAAGCTCAGCTGTGAGAATAATGTCCTCCTTTAACCTTTTCTCTGGCTGTAGCTGAGTGGGCCATATCAGTCATCAGCAATTAATCCATCCCACCACTTTTCATACAAACTCACCATTTACAAACCAAACCACAAATATTCACCTGATATCAACTGGAGATTGAGAAAATCTTATCAGGAGAAATACAAACTTTTAAGTTTTTATGATAAGCATACATACAACACTAACTTCAGCTGAAAAAAGGCTCTAAACTAGTGGCTATAAGGTTGTGAGTTCAAATTCCGGACTGCCACTGAGCCACAGTTGGCCCCATCAACTACTCAGCTGAATTTTGGTA
Organism: Pangasianodon hypophthalmus; assembly: GCF_027358585.1. Classification (NCBI taxonomy): domain Eukaryota; kingdom Metazoa; phylum Chordata; class Actinopteri; order Siluriformes; family Pangasiidae; genus Pangasianodon; species Pangasianodon hypophthalmus. The sequence continues at coordinate 24,202,622 of NC_069714.1, read as the reverse complement.
TTGGATTCACTGGACTGGACAAACACACTTCCCAAATGAACAAATTCAAATGTAAAAAGGCAACTAGATTGTCATGACTAATCTGGTTATAAACATCTTCACCTGAAACAGGGGATAGACTGGATTTTTGGGCAGACTATTTCTGTCCAAGACTTACTGTTTTCCCTTTAGTGAGTAAGAGGATGATCCTGGGCAACTGAAGGGATATCTTTTATAAAGCTAAACATGCATAGCGAAGGCTATAAAAGTGCTCCCTCAGAGAAGACCAAAGTCTTGGTTCTCTCAAGCCTCATTTGGAGATCTAATCATTCAGAAAGCACTCTTAGTATGAAGAACAACCCTGAGTGCCTGATTTTTGTAGGTTTAGCAGACCTTCTGAGAGCCAGGTTCAACACTTTGTTGAAAAAGTGGGTTAACGAGAAGCATTTAGCTAAAGAATTGCCTTATTTGGGTTCTTTCTCTCTTGTGGCATTGCTGTCCAAGCTGCTCATAGGCCTCAACCCATAACCCTGCCTCTCTTGATCCACTGCTCTTCCATTACAAGTGTCCAAGCCTCCAAAATCCAGTGTAAAAATAAGATTATTATAAATCCAAAAATAAGATTATGATTAACCCAAAACACTGTAAGATTTGAGTAACTGTGGGAGTTAATACAGAAACAGGTACAAGTAGGGTTTTTTCAGTGTAGATTTAATGCTCACTTAAGTGCTTAGAGAAGACCTGGGTCATCTTTAAAAATTCCTGCTCAAACAGCAGCTTCCAAGAACCCTGCTCTACAAGCACTTTCTAAAATTCTGCACCACCAGCAGCATGCAAGAACCCTACTCCACCAGCAGCAGCTTCCAAGAACCCTACTCCACCAGCAGCAGCTTCCAAGAACCCTACTCCACCAGCAGCAGCTTCCAAGAGCCCTGCTTCACCAGCAGCCTCCAAGGCTCCTGCTCCACCAGCAGCTTCCAAGAACTCTGCTCCACCAGCAGCTTACAAGGACCTTGCTCCACCAGCAGCAGAACATCATGCCACAACAGCTTGCAAAGACTCTTTTCTGCAGCGTAACATTTTCTGAGAGTTAACATGTGCTGGCAATGGGATGCATTTGTGTGCTCTGAGACCTTGTCCTTAAGGCAACTGAAAAATGATCTACTACTGTGTTTACTGCACTTCTGCAAGCAGCCGTCTTTGTCACTGTTTCTAGCACTGCCATGACGTTCACTGATACAATAACAATGACCACAGATTTAGGTTCTGTATCTACTTTTATCTCAGTTGCTGTTTCTGCTCAACATTCTATGTCAGTCCCTATTTCTGTTCAGGCTTCTAGTGAATATCTGGGTCTGTTCCTGCTCCTTGATACATATTCCCTAGCTTAATTTCTGTCTGAGTTTGCATTCTCAGCTATTTTTTATTTTGCTTTTTTTTTGTCTTTTTTGCCTGTCTCACACCCTGATCTCTGGCCCTGTTCCCCTCCCAGGATGTCTCTCTCCTTGTTCATTCCTTCATCTTAGTCACAGCCTCTGTCTTTTCTTTAGTCAAAACCTCTGTCACATCTACCCCAGTTCTGACCCTGATGGTGTCCCAAGCTCTGTACATATGCTTGGCTTGTGACCCTTTTGTTTTTCCATTTTCCTCATTTGATAGTGCTTCCTGTTTGTGTGAATTCTACACACACACATGAGAAACAGGAGTAGGTGATTGCTTTCACCTGTTCCTTGATTCCCAGTAATTTTATTTAAGCCCATTGTTTTTCATCCCAATCTTTATAAAGTCTTGCCTGTTTTCACAGCAATTCTAAGCTGTGTCTTATATAGTAAAAATCTCTTTACTAGGTTTCTTCAGTTTCCTAGCTCACTCTGTTTTTTTGTTGTACATATAAAATTGATTAAGTTGGCTGAGATAAACTGTGACTGTTTATGGTAAAGCTTAAAAATAACTGCATGTGGATCTATGACTGTCTCCATTCTTAGTGTTGTATACAGATGACATATGTGACATATGATACAGACTTCTATTTTAAAGCTTTTTGCAGGTTTCAGTAAGTAATATTTTCCTTTGTGGTTGCAATATTTTAACTGAAACGACTGTAACATTTTAAGTGATGTAAAAAGATCAGAGATTTCCCCCAGCATATGTTGGGATGCATCTAAAGTTTACTTTTTTTTGTTGAGTTTTAGGAAATTTATTTGGAGACTGGGTAGAGAAAGAAATGTGCTTTCAAAATAAAGTTTATGGATTAATTAAAGAAGAATTTCTCTTGTACTTAAACATGAGGCTGTAATCAAAGTAATCCCACAAAATTAAAAATTGGTTTAATTGGGGATATTTTAGTAAATACCTATCCATCTTGGGTTTGTATTTAAGTTGGATTCAGTCTCTAAGGAAGCATATTTTGCTTTTAATTCAGTTTACCACTTGTACAGTACAAAATGCTTGGATAAATGGCATTTTGCTGCCCTTTGTACTATATAATGCCAATATGAAATAATGGACCCATGGGTAAACAAGTAAGAGGACACCATTTTCAGAGCAGTGGTTGATTTAAACAAGGTGCATCTTCAATGCCTTTTTAACTGAAGAATGAATCTTGAATTATGTCTTCGTAAATTATATCTTCATAAATCTGTCTCATGGTATAAAACAACAAACAAGAAGCAATACACTGTTGCACGTCTTTTTTTTTTCCTTTGCTACATATCTCCATACAGTGATGTTTGGGCCTGCACTTGAGTTCCTGGTCATCTATTCTGTTCTGGGTGTCGTACATGAAGACTCCGGTGGCACTGATAACACATTTGGCCCTCATATCAAACTGGTGCCCTGTGAAAGAAAACAGCATCAATCACCGCTGCCCATTCATCTGTAGGCCCTGACAAGGCCGATTATTAATTTATCAGCCGACAGCTTCACCGTAATGGAGTGGCTCGTCCGCCTCCATGCGAAACTAAAGCAGGGACTATAATTAATAGGGAGCAGACATACCTAATTTTCCCTCTCTCCTCTGTGTGTCAAAGAGCAGCATAGGAGCCTGTGTGTGTATGTGTGTGTGATCAGTACACTTTCTACAATCACTGAGAGAGGAGATGTTCTGTTTGATGTTGACTCCTTGTATTATAGAGATGCTAAATGCTGTAAATGTATATGAATGTCAATGCTGTAATGAAAGGATAATCCACTCTGACAGGTTACTATGAGAGAAGGTCTAACATAGACTGGCTTGAGAAATCATTATCTACTGAACATGTAGACTTTTACAGTCTATTGTTAATAAAGTACCAGCCACTCATTTATTAATGTCAGATACCAATTATGAAATTAGACAGGTGAGATGTCTTTCTCACCACTGCATCTTTTTAGCTCTTATGAGGACTCTTCTTCAGACTACAGTGTCTATAAATCTCCACTGTGGCTCTGAGAAACATCAGGGGGCAGCCATGCTCCGAAAGCAACCCCTTCATGACTATTCATGAAACGTTAGAGAGGCGCCTCTCCTTTCCCCTCCGCTCATCTTCGGTGCAGCCACATCTGTGTGTGTGACATTTAAAAGGTAACACAGGCCGTTTGGAGTGAGGAGTTAATTCTGCCTCATATGCCGCTCCACATCTGAAGAGCTCCAGCATATCGTACACCTAACACTCACAAAATATTATGCTTAAAAAAAAAAATGTTCTTGTGAACATGAGTCAGAAAGTCAATTTCTCCTTTAGTCACTGTCAATTAGCTGAAAAGAGAAAGCCTTAGAGCCAAAGAAATCTTCATAATAAACATTTTTTTACAGTGGTATTTATTTATTATTATATCCATTTGTAATATTACAATCTACCCAACTCTCTCATTCATCATTTCACTCAAATTCAATTTGTAAACACTTCAAAAAAAAATAAAACATTCATCTTCAGTAACTACTTTATCCTGGTCAGGGACACAGTGGAACCAGGGCGTGACACCCTGGATGGGAGGCCAGTCCAGTGCAGGACACACACACACACACACACACACACACACACACACACACACACACACACACACACACACACATTCAAACTCTTATTCACACCTAGGGGCAATTTAGTAGGAAATCCACCTTCATGCATATTTTTGGGCAGTGAGAGGAAACCAGAGAGCCCAGAGCAAACCCACATGGACATGAAGACTACATGCAAAACCCCACACAGACAGCAACCCAAGCTCAGGATGGATCTAGGGTGACCCTGGAGCTGTGATGCGGCAAGGCTACGTGCATGATGCTGGACATTTAACATGCCAAAATTAGTGCTGACACATTCATAAGTTATGTTATTCTCATTAATGCCTATTATTCTTGAAGACAATACAATCTTTGAAAATATGGATTCTTAAAGAGTTTTTTTTTTGGATAGAAAGGGTTTCTTTCAAAAATGTTTCTGCTTGAAAACCTCTCTGATAGGGAAAGACTTCGCTACAACCTTTAGGAGTTGTAGATTTAACCTCAATTTCTAAGTAACCACGACTTGTATGTTAAGTCACAATTACTTTTAATCATAACCAATGATTTCACTATGATTTTACATTCTCTAATCACTGCTGTAGTATTTACAGTATCTGTGTTTCCTGAGCAGACCATGTACTCTCTATACAACAATAAAACACTGCACACAGTATTCACACATCTCCACTCTGTCGAATCACTTTTTTTTAGCAGTTAACATATTTCTATTAGTTCTCCTTCTTGTAGTGTTTACCTGTCCTAACATCTCTGTTGCAGGCCACGGGATCTGTCCTCTCCGAAGCGTCAACTTAACAGTCACTGGCAGCGCTGTACCTGCAGCGTTCAGGTTTCTTCAGTGTTTTATGGTGAAACAGGACAGTGAGAGAGAAGGGGGAGGCTGAGTCACCCGCTGCACACTGACTGGTGCTATGGAAGTGTGTCGGAAGAGATCTGTCACATCTGGGCCTGTCAGATTGAATCAGAAATGCAGAGGTGAATGTTAACGCACATGCACACTCATGCAACAGGGCCGGGAAGAACGGGACAGGGCATAGCAGCTCACTTCAAGTCACACACACACACACACACACACACACACACACTTAGACAGAGTGAGAGAGAGAGACAGAGAATGAGAGAGATCTCTGGCCTGGAGTTATGTATACACATGCACATTAGCCAAAAAATGGTGACACTGGACAGATATGTTTCCTATGAGGGGTTTCACAGCACCAAGAATTAAATACTTATGCAATTACAACTTTTAGATTTTCATTCATTAATAATTTTGCAAAGTATATTGATCAAAGTATATTGAGGATGTTGACTGATAAATGTTATGGGCTATTTTGTAGATTCATGACATAATCCCAATTAAATCCATTTCAGTTCCAGGTTTTAACATTACAAAATATACTGTAGGAACATTAAAGCAGGGTGAATACAATACGTATACTGTCGATTTTTTTATTTTTTTGTTAGACATTTTTTATTAGCTTGTTAGCCCTTCTTTTGCAGTTTATTTTGTAAAGTTTCTGTTATTGATATAAGTCTGTTTTTATAAATTCTAAAAAATAGATTTGACTAGTTTACTTTTGATACAAAGCCGTGTAAAAAGTTAAAATGCACAAAACTTTGCAGTACTGGCTTTGTGGTTATTTATCCTAGGTAAAGTTTTACAATGCAGAGACTCCTGCTGTCTCTGTTGCCTTGACTGCCATGTGAGTCCACGTGAGAGAAAGAGATTAATTCTGTGCTGGTTCATCTCTAAGGCAGACGAGCAGGAGGAGCAGCACAGAGAACATGCTGATCATTGGAAATAATTATTTGCTGTGTCACTGGCAACCTTACTCCACCATCCATCTATGTCAGTAAAGAATTTCTGACAGGCCCTAAGAGTGTGTCTGTGTGTGAGTGTGTGTTTGTGTGTGTGAGTCTGCTGAAGACACTGACACGGACTCCTCTTAATGAACAGAAGAATCTGGATTTAAGATTTATGGATTAATCCCTTCTGGGTCCGAAAATACCAGAGATCTATACTCCAAGTCACAAGGTCGTAAGTTTTGTAATTTAAATGAAAGGGTTTAAAAGGTGACAAATGAACAAAGCTGGGTTTCATTACGGACTGATTCCTATGTACATCTTTTAAGATTTATTGCAGTATAATCCTTTAGTTAGGGGGAAAAAGGAGAGCAGTAATGATTAATCACTTTTAATGTTGGTGTCTAGAGCAACTCTCTTTCTATTTGTTATTGCCAGGGAAGAGCAGCTCCTCGGTGTGGGCTGAGAACATTGTTCCGCTGTAGGAATGAGATGGCCTAGGTAGCCCTGATCTTTCTCTTTTCCTCTGTTTTCCTCTCTTTTCTGCCTTAAAATGACTGCAGGCTAGGCTCTGGTTAATGCTACCATGTGCTCAAAGGAATTTTCTAGAACAAGAAGCGGGAAGCAAAGAGAAGAAAAAAAATACAAAGCAAATATAAAGGCCAAGTTTTAAAACAAATTACATACAGAAGCATGATATATTAAGGCTTAGGAAATATCTTTTTTTCTCAGTTGATTCACGGTGCTTTCTGCATAAACTATGCTGGTGTATGCTTGAAAAACATACAGACATGGAGGACTAGTATAAATGGGCTAGCATGGCTAAGCCCTTCCTCTCTGAAGGAAAAATACATCAAATTAAGGCTCAATTTTTGGCATTCACATGTTTTTTTTGTCTTTTTGTTTATAACAAATGGCTTAAAGTGATTTATTTTTGCTTTTGTGGGACCAAGACCAGCAGCACCACCAACAATCATGGGTAAATACACAGAGTGGTATGAAATAGAGACTGGGCCTGATTTCTTTTTAGCCCAGACTGTAGATTCTCACAGCTTCAGGTGATTACATCTGGTGAATGTTTTTAGCCCCTCATTCAATATTGTGATTAGATATAACTGCATACATCCCAAATGTGTTTGTTTTTAGTCACATGCCTTGGTAACTATTGGACAAACAAACACTGGGCTAATCCAACCCGGCAAAATAGTTTCTTCTTTTAACCCATTATGTTGGGTTGATCATTGTTCATTTAACCCAGCATGTGGGATTAACCCAAATTTTGCTTCATATTTAGCAGACTATTAGGAAAATCTTTGCACAGGCTCATAGTCTTCAAACTTCCAGTTTTGGTGAGCTTGCACCCACCATAGCCTCAGATCCCTGTTCTTGACTGACAGGAGTGGAATCCAATGTGACCTTCTGCTGTTGTAGCCCATCTGCTAGGCTCTGCAAGGTTTAATGTCTTGTGCTTTCTGAGATGCTTTTCTGCTCACCACAGTTGTAAAGAGTGGTTATTTGCTACTGTAGCATTCCTGTCAGTTTGAACCAGAAGGCATTATAAACTCTAGAGATCAGCAGTTTCTAAAACAGTTTTAAAGATATGCCATGGCCAAAGTCACTGAAATCGCATTTAATTTCCCATTCTAAAGTTTGATATGAACATGAACTAAAGCTTTGACCTGTATCTTTATGATTTTATATGTTGCACTACTGGCTGATCAGAAAATTACCTGAAATAGCAGGGGTACTGGTGTTCCTATTAAAGTGGCCGGTGAGTGTACGTGTTTCAGTTTCTCCATGCACTCACCGGCCACTTTAATAGGAACACCAGTACCCCTACCAGTATTGCTACCAGAATAAAGTGGCTAGTGAGTGGATATGTTTCAGTTTCTTCATGCACGAATGTCTTTGGCTGTTACTCTTTGGATTATATGACCTTGTTGTGCGTTATTCATAATTTACAAGTAGCATTTGCTAGCTTTTAATATTTGCATACAATCTGTGAAACATTTTGGTGGAGCATGCTTATCACCTAGCTTGTTTGCATTCATCTTCAACTGATAATTATGCTCTCACTGAGACAATGCCATAATGATGATCCCCTCTCTTTGTCACTCTGTATCCCTTCACCCCTCTTCCCCTTGCCTTGTATCCCTCTCTCAGCCTTTCCTGGAGGGATCCAAACCCAGTGGAGTGAGAGTGAGTCCAGGGCAGGACATTTGGCAGTAAAGTGACAGTAATGGTAAGGACAATGAATTTTGTGTCTGGCAGTCATATGGAGAGACGCTTGGCTGGGCTGACGGCACCGATTAAACCACTGCAGGTAGAGGAGGGTGTGGAGAACACAGTCATTATCCTACACATCTCTCTCATAATCATTCCTTTGGCAAAAAGTAGGGGAAGAGAAAAAAAAGAGGGGAACATGACATAAATACCCACAACCACAAAGAATATCATTAGAGAAAAAATAAATTGAAGTATGATTTACTTTCAATTTACTACAAACATTTTATTTTCTTTAAATGTCTTTATAAAGTATATAAGACACTGACACAATATATGACTAAATAATTGGTCTCCTGTGGTGTTGTAGAAGATAGAAAAATAGATTATTGCATGACCTCTTGTGCATTTTGTATCATGTCCAGAATAAAGGAGCTTAAACTGGGAAATGTCCCAGCAATCGCCTGCTGAAAATTGACCTAAAAATGTGCATGTATTTAAATAAATTTCCTCTTAGGCTCAAACAAACATTCAGAAATTTGCTTAAGAAAAAAAATATTAGATTGCTGTAAAAGAAAAAAAAAGAAATAAAATAATATCAGTAAGTGAAGACATATGAATACTGTCGTGTGTAATGCCCTTCTGCTAAATGAAAGAAAGGCTGACAGATTTGTGTCCCCCTCCTTCACCATGCCTTTTTCAGTGCATGGGAATCTGTGTGTCCTCAGACACCAAATGCGGACTGACAGATAGCCTTGAGAAACAAAGTTGGGAGTTAGCGGCGACGGTGTGGAGGCTGAGCGAACAGGACATGCCATATACACCCAGGCTAACAATGAACATATGCTTTGTTTTCCACATGCCAACACGGAGCACTTGTAGCCTGGAGAAAGAGACGTGAGATTCGGTAGAAATAGCTGGAGCGAACGGCCTGCTGGCTATTTTCTTGTTTTGGAGGCCACTGCATTTCTAATATGTATGTGTGTGTTTTGTAGTAATTATAAGCCACAATTGATGTCTAAAGGTCTACAATCTCTCTTAATACATTTGACCTTAAATACTTCATTATGACTGAAAATGTGGAACAGTAGCCAGAAATATACATTTAGGCGTGCTTGAATAGAAACACAACATAATAGATGGAACAACCATTTGAAATTTTGATTGAACCCCAAACCTAAGCAATTTAAATTTGGACTGTAAGTAACAAGCTTTAATTATTTATATCCTGTAAATAAGCTCTTTCTGAAACTACGTTTTGAAAGTAGTGTATCTTGCAATTAGACATGGAAAATTGTAGCTAGATCCATCTAAAGAAATACTCACCAAGTCACTTTCCTTATCAATATTTACAAATTGGCCTGGTGTAGTGCTGCACAAGGAAGCTGGGAAACTTGGAGGGGTTGATAGCTATAACTATGGTGTATTAAATGCAGTCCTCAACAAATAGGCTAGTGTTGTGTTTTTATGAAGATAAAACCATAATCTATTTCATTCAGTAATCAGAATTGCAGTAGATCCGGAGCCTATGCCAGGAGCACTGGGCACTAGGTCAGAGTCCACACTTATCACACCTATGGGCTTTAGATTTGATAATCTGCCTACTGCCAATTTTTTGGGAGATGAGAAGAAACCAGAGAACCCTAAATGCAAAATCCAAAATATTTTTCAATCAAACATTTGGCAGTGCCAGCTGATTTAGGGGGAACAGGCACATCCAGGAACATCCTTGCATGTGTTGGATTTTTAAAAACATCTCAATAATACACAACGTCTTCTACCAGTCTGGGGAAACGTTTTAGCTTTACCTGCTTACAGAAGATGTACCAGCTCATCACAAGGACAGCATATTCTCACTGTAAATGGTTTGTTGCAATGGTGTGACACAAACATTTAACACATCTATACGTGTTTGTATGCATATCAACACCAGTCAGGTCCAGTCTGAGGTTGTTGGTGCCTACACACTGCAGGGCTGTCACCAGTGGCGAGTGCAGAATGGCGTAAACAATCCAAACTGGCATTTCATCCCAAAAAAGAAAAGACAGAAAAGGCTCTCTATATTTCCTAATATTTCACACTCAACAAATGACTGTATTAAAGGTATACTCACTTTTGTCAACCTTATCTGTATACCACTACATGAGCCACAACTAGAACAAACAACACATTTCCCTGTACTGAGAAAAGAACTGAAAACCACTTTATTCAATATCAGAAGTCTAAGGGCACTTAATTCCCTCAATAAACATTAATAACATGTGACAGTAGACATTAGAGGATAGACAACACTTTAACACAGTGGTATTCATGTTTTGTTTTTTTCTGGTGAAATCCCTCCTTCCAACAAATATAAGCAAATAAAACACAATACATAATGTGTATTTGTCACAAATCACTCAAGGGCCAAAGCTCTTCAGCCACAATAAGTGATATATGCCTTGTCATGTTTTCATACCTTTTGTCATTTTTTGTCTTTAGTTTGATCAGATTGTCACTTCTACTTCAGTGAACACCTAGTACCAGAATTTTATCACTGTAACAAAACTGTTATTCTTCTCTATACTGTATATCCAAATAGCATGGCTTTCCTTAAAATATCTATTTTATATATTTATATGTATCTCTAAGTAGTATTCATTATGTATAGTAGTATATTTTTTATCAAAAAAATTATAAATTAAACTGCAAATGTATTCTGCTTAGCCACACCCCTCTTCCGCATACATAAGCTCACAGACTTCTGTGATTGGCTAGAGTCACTGTGATTGACAGATCTCTCCCTTGTAGAGTACATGTAGAGTACTAATGCAAACGATAGCGCTCAAGCTGAAGGTTTATGTGACCAGATGCCGCTTTCTATACATGAATAACTTTCTTATTGCATTGTTTCTTACACACCACACACTAACATAACACTACAATGTCAGTATGACTGATGTTCTGAGAAGAGTCCATTACTCAATGAATATCTAGTCACTAGCAGTCCTATGGTGGTCCCTTTCCATTGCTGGACAGGTGCATAGTAACAGTTAGCAACTGTGTATATATTCTACACAGTGACCTATAGAGGTTTATCTAATAAGATGGTCATTGAGTTGATACAGTGTAGGTGATCCTAATAAAGTGGCCAGTCTTTTCACTGACTGAAGGGTAAATACACTGAAGTATGGAGGATTACAGGAGTCATTCACATATGTGCCAAAGTTTCACCAAGCTTCTTAATTCCATCCATCACTTCTAACACATACCTGATTTCACACACCTGATTTCAGGAAAGCTGGATAATTAGCTGATGAGTTGAATCAGGAGTGTTTGAGCAGGAAAACGTGCAGAACCTTGGCCCTTCAGCACAAGATTGGAGTAAAACTGGTGTAGGGTATGAGTGTGGATTGGAACCTCCCCCACATGGCATTAATGAGCCCCACCTGTCCTCTGCATTAAATACCACAGTGAAGTATGGGAAATGTCATGTGCAATTAAAAGTGCTGATACTAAACGGCAGAAATCAAATCAAGACTCTCTGTTCACTTCAAAGACATGGGGGAAGCAGCAATGGGGCTCTCATTTTCAAATTTACTTACACTCAGTTTTTCAGCTCTCTCTCTCGTTCTGTCTCTCAGTGTTTTGTAAGGAACGGAAAGTTTGCTGTGTTGTGTGTTTTTTTGAAGCGACGTTCACAAAAAGTGTCAGAGTAGGACTGCTGTTTCTGGGTCAGACGCAGTTTCATCACCGACTGACTAGACTGAGATTTTTTTTTTAAGAGGAGGAAATATCTGGCCTCTACCTCCTTTCATCCTTGAACACTAATCAGTTTATTATCTACTATCTTGTTTTACCAACAGGGATCATTGGCCATATTGGAGCAAGCCTGATTGGTAATGCTGCATATATGTTCTGTATAAAAAAATACCTCTGATAGCAGGAAGGCTACTGAAAGAAAATATCCTCTTACTATAGAGTGAGGTGTAATGCAATGCCACTATCTGTATCTGTAACTGTTTAGTGCTCCAAATATCTGTATTTGTATCTGAAAACCTCACAGTTTCCCATTCTTGATGCAAACCTCTTGTTCCAGCATGGTGCCCTGTGAACCTTTCTGAAAAAAAAAAAGAATAGCGTGCCTCATATTTGTAGTATATTATCATATTATCTGTCCAAGCAGAAAATATATTTGTATTTGATTCCATACTATACAGAGGAGCTTGACATCCAGCATGTTAGCATATTCCCAGAGTAGGAAAATAATCAACAACAGGATGGTGTGATGTGGTCAGAAATCTTAAAGTTACAGTTTTACCTCTGACTGTGACACAGCACTGAAACTGGAGACTCCTTCCTAAAATGCTAAATAAACAACTTCATTAAAGAAAAGTTCACCATATCAACAATTACATATTTTGTTTTATTCAGTTTATATGGAGCGTTTGCCATACAAGTCCCTGTGTGAGTGGTTACTATACTATAACGACAACAAATTAGAGGTAGTGCATTAATATAAACCTGTGATTTACCCTGTAGCCGGAGCTATCTTCCAAGCTGTTCTGTAATACACAAGTAATCAATATCTTCTGCCCAGTCAGAATTGAAAGTTCTACTGCACTTTGGTATAAAGCAAGATAAACAAATCTGTGGTAGACAGTTGAGGTTGGCGTTATGGTTTTCTTCCTCAATTTCCAATTTTCATTTTATTTGAGACAGAAAATGATATCTCACTAGCTATACATTTTGGCTGGGTCAACTTAGCTAGTTAGCTAACAATCCCAGGATTTGACAATTTGAGCGTGTGAGTGATATTTAGCTTCTCTTACAGCAAATATAAGAAATGAAAGACAAAATGAAAGAAAAAATCTTTGTCAAGCAATTATACTGTCTGTACTTTATTATAAATCTGCTATGAATGTTATATGTTGAATATTCAGTATATTATTTTTATTAATTAATAATAGGCAGCGTTATGGTGGGCTGGTTGAAACATTACAAAGGATCACATTTGGTCAGTGAGATGCTTGTTGAATAAACCGGGTCTACGATTAGAGAAACACTGGTGTAGCAGATTGAGCCAATATTAAAGGATTTTCCTCATTGAGAGTCTTCATTGATGGAGTAATTAAAGACTGAGCCCAGATTCTCTACACAGACAATGAACACTTAATCTAGTAAAATCTGAATAAAATAAAGCACTTCTTTGTGTCTTTGCTTTGTCTTATTCACAGCTGGATTGTAACTAAGCCACTCTTGTTGATTGGCAGTTGTCCAGTCAAAGCTCAGTGCAGGATTTATTACACAACTTGCATTTGAAAACCACCACAATTGTTATTAGCTATTTTCTATGAGATTCTCAGGCCTCCAAACAAACACACCCTGATCTAGTGGTGAAAGACAAATTATAATCATACATCATTCACACAGCCCGAAATGATATTTCACAATAAATTTGCTAACCTAATGAGCGTGTGACTGCACTGTGCCTAAAATCCTGTTCCTCCTCCAGCTCTGGGCTTGTGCACTGGTCTATACATCCTAGTATAGTGCTGAGTGAGCAGTTCCTCTCACTGCAATCTCACTAATTGGGCCTCTCTCACTTTCACCTTTAAGACCTTAGTATGCTCATACAGAGAGGCAAATAAGAGTGGAAAAGGGGGAAAACACAGGCCTAAAATAATGAGTTTCCTCAGAAACTCTGAAATGTAACAGAAAAGGATGACATTTCAGTTTGAACCTGGCTGACTTCTTAACAACGCGCAGACAAAAGGAGGCCCAAATGCTGCGCTTCGCCCACCCATTACTCTCATATAATTTTCTGTATTAATTCCCATCTTTGATAATGACAGGGCCTCTCTAACCCACCTTGTCTCCCTAGAAAAGTACTCAAGTTCTCTGAAACAACTTTACAGAAAATAAAAAAGAGAGCGAGGGAAGGAAAAAAATCCCCACCATTCAATCCATGCAAACGTGTCAAGACCTCTTTTGAATGAATAATGGTGAGTGAGGGTAAATAAAGCAATATGACCAGAAGGACCAGGAATTCTGGCGGATAAGTGTCAGCGGCAGAGTAAAAAATGAAGCATTTACCTGTTCGTAATCTAATTTCATGATGGCTTTCTGTAGATATCGGACCCCGCCGTGAATAAGCTTTAGTGCTTCTGCTGCTGGTCCCCGGTGAGAAATCACCCTTCTCCACCAAGGCCGTCTGAGAGAGAGAGACAGAGAGAGTGAGAGAGAGAAACCCTGGCATCAGATCAACAGCTGCCTCTCTGATATTCGGTTACTTATTCTCTCTGCCAAATATTTAGGCAATATTACATATCATTTTCATATGCATCTGTTCCTCCACTGCGATGTGGTTTAAGGGAGGACTGTGACAGCGGAGAATGGGATACAGAGAGATATATTGGGCAAGCATTGTATTAATATTCATGAGAATAAACAGTGACTGTTTAAAAAAAATTCAAAGTGTTAAAGAGAAGAGAGCCAAACTCATTTTGAGATTTCAGATGCATTATTTGGTCACTAAAGTCTATAATGAAAAAATATACAAAACAGATTCTGACCCGTCGGAGGCACAGCTTCCAAATGGGACAAAAGCTGTGAATCTAGATAGCAGTAGGCCTCTCTGTGAATTTGGGATACAGGTAGGATTTTACATAAAATATAGGGAGGAGAAAGGGATGGAGGGAAAGAAAAAACAGAGAGCTCCTGATATTCACCAGCCAGAAGTGATGAACACGTTACAACTACAACAGCAGATGTAGCTTTATACTAATGCTTGACTTTGATTATATTAACACAACATGGTCATTCCCTTGCAAATTCAGACATACAGTATTTGCATTTCTGTGGAATGATGTAAGTATTAACTTCAAGGTTAGGGGCAGGGTTAGCACTTTTCTTACTTTACCGGTTTAAAATCAAACTGAAATCAGGCACTACCAACAATATACACTGTATTTACTCAATGTATAACTGGAAACTGTATGACTAATGATTAGTGCAGGGGTTCCCAACCTAGAGATCATGACCCCATGTGGGGTCTCTTGATTTACAAATGGGGTCTTGAGAGAAATCCACAATGGAATCTTTTGTTTCATTTATTTAATTTTAAAAAATTAATATTACAAATATCTCTCTAATTGTGAACACAGATTTCATGTGCTACTGCTTTGAAACGTTACTGGAGGTCGCACTCAAACAAACAGCATTTAAATTAAGCCTGCTATTTTAGTCTTTTTCACTATCCTGACATAGTGAACTAGGAGTTCATCAATAAAAACAAGCAAATTTCTCAGTCCATCAGTCCCTCTACATGCCCTAGTTCCTCGACAACATCAAGTGACTTTGACTCAGTGGAAAAACAAAAAAGTGAAAAGTCACACAAAAATGAACATGAAAATAAAACATGGCAAAATATTTACTGAATATGGATTTACAAGTGTGATAGTAAATTATAAGGATAAACTAAAAAGGCTAAGGTGTGTGTTCACAGAAATTTCATAATGTCTGTTTTGGGTTGTTTGGCCGAAAAATTTGGGAACCCCTGGATTAGTGTAACCTATAATTAATAAAATTATTGTGTGCATGTAAAATCAAGATGCTTTACAAATGAAAAAGCATTCCATTCCATTTTTTATTTATTCTTCTGGCATGGTTTGGGTTTTCACACTTGGTCTGAATACGTACGTTCTCACCTAGGACTGATTCTGAGTTTGTTTAGGGGAGGGGCTTAGAATCGCAGGTTTGTGGTCACATAAAAGAAATCCCTCTGAACTGTGGATCGTTTGTACATTTTACACTTCTGTGCACTGAGGTTTGCAAAATTGAAGACACTAAATTCCTTTTGTTTTTTTTAATTATTTTCATGTGCTTTCAATGCTCTAGTAGCAAAGAACATTGCTTTTTGGATGCATGGCATGTCGTTGTGTACAAATACCTACAAACACGGAGCCATTCCTGTAGAAGATTTTTATCCATGCCCATTTATTTGTGATGCTCTCATTGCAAGTGCTCATGCCAAAAAGGTGAACTAATTACAGTGCAACAGTCCTGTGAATGTCTGGTTTTATATATTAATAATAACCGTAATAACCATTTCCCCAGGATCACGAAAGCAGAAACAAGAAGTAATGTGACAAATTGAACCAATCTCATTACTTGGCATATGGCACTAAGCATGGATAGCTTCCACACCTGATGTGGACTGCACCAGGGTTTTAATTAAAGTGAACACCAGGCCAACTATTTCAAGAGGAACAGCAATCAGTTCTCTGGACTCAAATCTAGGTTCTTCTGCTTGATCACTTTTATCCTATGATGAAACATTTCTATGCTGTTGGGAATGGTCTCTTCCAGGATGACCCTGTCCCCCTCCACAGGTCACAAGGTCTCACTGAATTAGACTCACTTTGATGAAGCTAAAAATGATGGAAATCATATGCTATGGCTGAAAGATTCACCAGATATCAACCCAATTAAACACCTCTGGGAGATTTTGGAGCGATATGTTAGACAGTGCTCTCCACCACCTTCATCAAAACACCAGCTGTGGGAATATCTTCTGGGGAGCAACATTCATCTCGCCAGTACAGTTCCAGACTTGTAGAATCGATATTAAGGCGCACTGAAGCTTCCTAAGACTTTACTAAGACTCATTGTTGTTTTTTCCTTTAATTTGTCACCCTCTGTAGCCATTTCCTCTATCACCCTTTCGTTCATAAACTATTTGTGTTAACTATGAAGTTTATTATTAATTTAATAGGTAAGGAATAAAAGACAGCAATTTATTCCTCATAGAAAACTACACCATATGAAAGACTACACAATTTTTTTAATTTGTATTTATGTGGAACATCTACTATACAAGTCATTGTGTAAGCTTTTAACTATAGAAATGATTTAAAAATGAAAATACTATAGAAATGAAAAAAAAGAAGAATATTAACAATAAAAAGGTGTTAGAATGAGGACAGTCATATAAACCTTACAGCAGGAACTACTGCCTGAGCCATGCTGTTGTAGAAAATTAATCAACATGTCTTCTGACCAATCAGAACTAAGCATTCAACACTGCTGTGATATAATTTTTATGATAAGTATTATAATAGTCTAGATAAGTATTATAATATTCCTATCCTGAAAAACTTAGACATATTAACACAAACAGAAAACCAATTTGGTGGGTGGATACTCATCAAGAGAGAGAGAGAGAGAGAGAGAGAGAGAGAGAGACAGAGAGAGGGAGAGACTCTAACATTGCTCAACAGATTGTCTTACAGCATATCCAGGCTCAGGGCCTTCCCCAATGGATGGAATCCACAAATCCCACATTTGAAAAGAAGAAAGAGAAAATAAATGTGGATTAGGGTGGATCACTATATCCCTTCTCTCTTTTTCTCTTCCCTTGTTTGTCACTTTTTCTCTTTTTCCTCTTATACACAACAGATTAAACACATGAACAGATTAAAGAAGCCTTGAACTCTAAGCGTAGATAATTGATTTTTGTCGTAATTGAAGCGATGACGGCTCATTTGAGAGAGGGAAAGATTTACTGGCTGAATGCTGCTGTTGTTTTTCTGGAAGAGGAAAATAAATCCCTCCAAGTCGAACACTTCCGGGTCTCCAGAGAGGCCGCTGGAATCCACTTTAGAGTCTGACAATACTGTTGCGAGGAGTTACGCAACTACAGAGACACGGGCTGGGACGCACACACACTGTGCCACTAATAATCCAAGCAAGTAAAGAGGATTGATCCGATTTTTTTTCTCTCTGATGAAGAGGGAAAAGATGAAAGTCGTTCAGAACAGAAAAGAAATTTTATGTATGTAAGAAAAAGAGAGAGAGGGGAGAGGGTTTTGTGAGGCGTTGTCTGTAATGTATCATCTGTGATCTAAAATTTCAAATGATCTTACAATAAATTTGTACAAATACAAACTAACAAGGGCCATGTGGTTAAATTTTATTTAATTTCATAAGTGCTACAGCAGTGATTCCATGATTGCGGTGTCATTTAGTTTTTGTAAATTAATTAATGTTAACCCATTTCACAAACTCATTTAGTAGCTCTTTTGACTAAGTTGAAAATAACAGGGTTGAGTTTTTAATATAGAATTAACAAATATGAAAAATGTGGTTGTAATGGCATGAGGACATTAAGGACATTGTAATGATTTACTTAAAATGTATTTTTTTTAAATTAACAGTTTACTTTCAGCCTATAATTTAAGTGTTTTTCAAAGTGGCCTCCAGTGGAGTCAATATCATAATTTGAACATTTTGAAAATAAAGGGGAAAAATAGAGAACATATTCTTTTTTCTCTGCATCTTTGATGCAACTTCATGCTGAACATCTGACTTGTTGAATATTCCAAATATTTCTAAGAGGTGAAAGTGTTCGGATAACAACATTGTATTAACTAAAATATACATTCTTATAACCTAAAATGTCTGACTCATGGAACAGGATGTTTCAAGCCTGAGATATTAAATTATGATGATTATATTTCAGTGTAAAGTTCTGCCTGTGTTTAAAATGCCTTTTATTTTACATACATACACTATATGGCCAAAATTATTTAGACACCTGACCATCACATCCATATGAGGTTCTTCCCCAAACTTTTGCCACAAAGTTGGAAGCATTCAATTGTATAGAATGTCTTTGTATGCTGTAGCATTACAATTTCCCTTCACTGGAACTAAGAGACCCAAACCTGTTCCAGCATGACAATGCTCCTGTGCACAAAGCGAGCTCCATGAAGACAAGGTTTGTCACGGTTGGAGTGGAAGAACTGAAGTGTCCTGCACAGAGCTCTGACCTCAACCCCACTGAACACATTTGGGAAGTGTTCCACCTTTGAAAATATGAGACCTCCTCGCCCAACATCAGTGCCTGACATCACTAATGCTCTTGTGGCTGAATGAGCAAAGCTCCATAGCCATGCTCCACAATCTAATGGAAGGTCTTTCCAGAAGGAATGGAGGTTATTATAACAGCAGAGGGGGACTGAATCTGGAATAGGATGTTCAGACAGCACATATGGGTTTGATGGTTAGGTGTTTACAAACTTTCAGCCATGTAGTGTATTTATAACCTCCAAATCTATTGTGACCCTGACCAGGATAAACTGCATGCTGAATATGTCTGACTGACTGAATGAATGAATGAATGAATTATTTTAGTTCTCCAGGACAAAATAAACTGTAATGGATAATTCCTGACAAATGTCAGGCTTATGTTTATCTAGAACAGAAATTGTTCAGCAATTTAAAAAGCTAAAGGAAACCACACATACTTTTCACATCATTGTATAGAAAAAGTGGGTAACATCTCAAAATCTAAATATTTTTTCCATGAAAGACTGTAACACAAACAAGATGTTCAGCTTTGTAACTCGACTCATACTCGAGTCATACAGGAACAACAGCTAAAGTTATGGAATACAATTTTGGATTAAAATTGGAATTTCTCAAAGTTACAAAGTACATTTATTGCCTCTTGCTGTGCCCTAATCACAAGCATGATGTGCTATTTTGCTACAAATTCTCTCTGCAGATGATCATAAACTCTCAAACACACTCAAACACACACACAGACACGACTACTATACTGCTAGCTGCTTCAGCTGGAAAAGTACTTAACTGCTGCACCATGTGTACACATCAATTACACCTACACACACACACACACACAAATACACGAACACATAGACATGGGAAACCAAACACACACACACACACACACACACACACAAACCAGTCATCCATTTCACTGTCACATGACTTGAGGGGACAGTGCACATTAATAAATTCATTTCATTATTATGCATGGCTTCATATTCTGTATGATGGATTTAAGAAAACACAAATCATGCATTTTCTATGGAGGACAAACAAAGATGTGTGACAACACCGAAATAAGAGATGATCAATCACATGCTAATTTATTTACCTCCCCCTCTCCAAACCAGTGTCTGATATGATGAATCACAAATATGCACGCCACATGCATATATGCTTATAGTAACCAAAACATGCTCTGTGTCTAAAATAACCCAATAAAGCAGATGTATTGACATTCACTGTATGCAGTAAAAGACGTTTTCGACATTATTGGAACTGCAAGTAGTTTACAGAATATGCTCATATGTCAGATATAGGTAAAAATAGATGGTTAATAGACGGAGCTAACACAGTTATATTAAAATCTAATTCTAGTACAGTGTGTATGCTGCAGTTAGTAATGGCTGGCAAGAACTTATTTTAAATTAGCTCTTTATTGATCAACACTAATGCAAAACTATGCAAACACCACCATAAGGTCACTTGAAATGCTCCCTAAAGTATTTCCCAAACCTAATTAACCTAAATCAATTGGGTGCCAATTAACCAATTCATACCCAGCATGCACTGGTCCAGTCCAGATGGCCACAGGAGTCTTTAACACATCCCCTGATTTAATACACACTTAACACATGAAAGGTCTTATAGTATTTATACGTGTGAAAGTACAGGTGCCCATGCAGGACCTAACTCTGCATCTCAACCCTATTTCTGTTCACTGCAGTTGTGTGTCTCAATGCTCCAGGTAAACTTTTAAAATTTTATAATAATACAAAATTAAACGGTATTTTACAATATATCTCATGTTCCTCACCTTGATAATAAGTACAGATGAATGGGAAGCCTTTTCATTTTGAGGGATTCTCCCATTGGCTGGTGTGTGTGTGTGTGTATCTTACAGAAAAATCACATGGAAATTTACCCACATAGAGTTTAGATACTTATCATGCTACATTTCACACATTTTTCACTTTTTTATGTTTGTTTTTTCCTATATTATTTTTTCCCATTTAGAGCATGTGCCTTAATTTTTCAGATGTGGTTTTTGCACATGAGTAATTCTTGTTCCACATTTGATCACATGTTATTCACTTGATGTCATGTGTGTTTACTTGGGTTCACATGTTTAATTTTACGGAATAACAGCAAATAGCATGTTGAAATGCACCTTCACATATTACCCATGTGAAAAACTTGTGTCAGATATCAAAATATGTGATGTGTGTGTGTGTGTTCAGGGGTGGGGGGGAATGTTTTTCTATTTTTGTAGGTGCTGAATATCTCTACAAGGATAGGAACATCTGACATTTTTGACCTTATGGGGTCCCCATACTGAAAACTGCTTAAAAAATTGGCAGCTTTTATTAAAAAAAAAAAAAAAAAAAGTTTACTATTGTTGATCTTTTATTATTATTTTAATATAAAATGATCTGATTCCAAAGCCTGCATTGTTAAACTGGTAGCTGCTGTGGTCTTGTTTTTAGAAACTGCTGACTTATAGAGGAATCTTTCAGTCAAGCCGGCTGCTCAGAGAAAGTTAAAAAAAAAAGTCATTAAAATGTACAGTGCAGTGTACTCATGGTTATACTGCTACCATGCCTGTAGCTATCATTAAGGATACTGATGTCATATCCTCTATATTTTTTTCTGGTGTTTTTTTATTTTTTCCATGAAAACAAATTACTTGCATAATAAATGGTGTGTTCCATGAGGTGGTTTATGTATTTAAAAATACCTAATCAGTACAGTTCACAAGATCTCCAATGACCACAATCCAAAAAAAGTTAAATAGTCAAAGCAAGTTCATTTATATGGCTCAAATTTTTTTTCTTTTGCAACATATCTTTTTTTTGTCTTGTGTTTTTATGTTGTGGCTGTGTATATGCCTCAAATTATCTTATGTGGTGCTCCAGTATTTACAGATGCTAAACTGTATTTCTATCCAGTATTTATAGATGCTAAAGATGACCAGGGTTATTTCAGTGCAGGCATGGTATCTCTCTGACCATCAGTTTTAGCTCATTAATGACAATGCTGGATTCTAGTCTAATTTCTAGTACAATCTATAGTATGTGTTGTCACTGATCATTGTTGTGATCAAGTCATTCTTGCTCTCAGGATGTACTATATTGCATAGTTTTATACTATAGTCTTCATCAATTTCCTGGGAGAGGGCATTCCCTATGGTGGCTGTGACTCATGACCTCAGTCTTTTAAAAATCCTTGCTACAGCCCTGACTGCTACCCTTTCATTAAAGAAAAAAAAGAGGCAGCTGAGAAATGAGTGTAGCAAGCACTAAATTCATTTAGGTTTTATAGCAGAATAAAAAGGACAAGGTAGAAAAATGCCAGGCAATTAAACCTTACCAACAATGGTGTTTATATTCAATTAGACTGACAGAGAAAGAATCTGATTTTCCCACTTTTTTTCCAATGTGCACAATTTAACACAGAGAGAAAGGTGAGAAGATGAGGAAGAAAGAAATCACACACCCAGTATATATTGCCCAAAGACATGAATATGCAAGAAGTCTGAATATTCTGCTGGATTCATCACTAATGTTTCTGCCAATTACAAGGCATGCCATGCCACTGATTAATGAATATTCAATGCTGAGTGATGTGCAGACTCAGGGCAGCCCAGAGCCTCTGTCCCCATTTTACTGTCTCATCAAGCCACAGGAGTGGACACCTTCATCATCCCGCTGAAGAGCTTGTCAGCCGTAAGACAAGCCGCTTCATAGGGTTGAACTAGTTAAATATGTGTTATATGAAGGTGTGTTAAAGTGATGGAATACTCCCCTGATCCAGAGAGCAAGCATTAAAGCATATTAAGTAGACATTTAGTCTTGTAAAGGAGGAGCCTTAAATTGGAAAGAAGACATAGGGGTAGTGCCTAGAAAGAAAATGAGGTCTGGGACTGTGCAGCATTAAAACAGAGAGCTGGGCCTGATTAATCTGAAATTATATCATGTAATCAGCAAAATGTGGCTGAGGGATAGTGGAGAAATTTTATCAAACATAAATCAAAAACAATTACATCATACTGTATATGGATATGGAGAGATGCTTCCAGTTTGTCGCCAGAAGTAAAAAAAAAAAGAAAAAAAAAAGTCTGACTTATCTAATCACTAATAGCTATGAAAATAAAAACTGTTCAAATGGTTTAATTATGGCACTGTTTATGTTGTAGCAGGAATATCCATCAGTGTATATACATACATATACATCAGCATATATATATATATCAGCCATAACATTAAAACCACCTAATATTGTGTAGGTCCCCCTTGTGTCCAAGTTGATGTGTTGGAAGCAGGGAAAATGGGCAAGCGTAAGGATCTCAACAACTTTGACAAGGCCCAAATTGTGATGGCTAGACGAAACAGCAGGTCTTGTGGGGTGTTCCCCATATCCAGTGGTTAGTACCTACCAAAAGTGGTCCAAGGAAGGACAACTGGTGAACTGGCAACAGGGTCATGTGCACCCAAGGCTCATTGATGCGTGTGAGGAGCAAAGGCTAGCCCGTGTGGTCCGATCGCACAGAAGAGCTACTGTAGCACAAATTGCTGAAAAAGTTAATGCTGGCTATGATAGAGAGGTGTCAGAACACACAGTGCACCACAGCTTGCTGTGTATGGGGCTGCGTAGCCGCAGACTGGTCAGAGTGCCCATGCTGACTCCTGTCCAACAGCAAAAGCACCTACAATGGGCATGTGAGCATCAGAACTGGACTATGGAGCAATGGAAGACGATGACCTGGTCTGATCAATCACTTGTTCTTTTACATCATGTGGATGCCTGGGTGTGTGTACATCATTTACCTGGGGAAGAGATGGCACCAGGATGCACTATGGGAAGCAAGCAAGCCAACAGAATCAGTGTGATGCTCTGGGCAATGTTCTGTTGGGAAACCTTGGGTCCTGGATTCCGTGTGGATATTACTTTCACATGTACCACCTACCTAAACACTGTTACAGACCAAGCACAACCCTTCATGGCAATGGTATTCCATAATGGCAGTGGCCTCTTTCAGTAG
This sequence comes from Pangasianodon hypophthalmus, assembly GCF_027358585.1. Lineage (NCBI taxonomy): Eukaryota > Metazoa > Chordata > Actinopteri > Siluriformes > Pangasiidae > Pangasianodon > Pangasianodon hypophthalmus. The sequence continues at coordinate 24,178,743 of NC_069714.1, read as the reverse complement.
GATAATGCATCCTGCCACACTACAAAAATTGCACAGGAATGGTTTGAGGAACATGACAAAGTGTTCAAGGTGTTGACTTGGCCTCCAAATTCCCCAGATCTCAATCTGATAGTGCATCTGTGGGATGTGCTGGACAAACAAGTCAGATCCATCCATCTGACCCCACTTCGGACCTTACATGACTTAAAGGATCTGCTGCTAAAGTCTTGGTGCCAGATACCACAGCACACCTCCAGAGGTCTTGTGGAGTCCATGCCTCACTGGGTCAGAGCTGTTTAGGTGGCACAAGGGGAACCTACACAATATTAGGCAGGTGGTTTTAATGTTATGGCTGATTGGTATATATAAAGAATATACTGTAAACACACATATACATATAAGCAATATGGCTATGCTGATCTTCACACTTCATGATGTTTTAGCATTTCCTATTGTCTTGCACAATGGTAGCAGGTGTGGCCATCATATTTCTGATTGAAAGACACAACGTGGTAAGTATTTCTCATCCTAATTTTATGTTCCCAGTTTTCCTGTTTCCAACTCAGACTTATGGGGACAAAAAGAGACAGAACATGTGAACACATTAGGGTAATCAACCAGTATAAGAACAAGGCTGAAGACAGGGCCAAAAGTAAAAAAGATATATATGGGTCTCCTGAGTGGTGCAATAGAAAAGCATTTGCTCTGTCATCCCCAAAAAAGCGAGTTTGAATCCTAATGATGCCACAGCCATCCATAACTGGAACTAAATTGGCCATGCTCTCTTTGTGTGAGGGATAGCATTACTCTCTTCTGTCAGTCACAGTGACACTAGCCAATCGTGGGTGTCTGTGAGCTCACATATGCAGAAGATGGCAAGTAGCACTTTCCTCCCAGTGTGTTATGTTGCTCTGTGACACAGCATTAGCAGTATTTTGAAAAGATGGGGTTGGCTGGTTTCACATGTCTGGGAGAAAGCACATGGTAGCCTTCACCCTCCCCAGTTGGTAGGTGTTGTATAATAGAGGAGAGGTGGTTGGAGGGTGGGAGTAGGCAGGTAACTAAATTGGGGAGTTTCTGTCAATAAATGGGATTTATGCAATTAATAAACAATCACTTAACAAGAAAAGGTCATATTTCATAAAGATTTTACAGAAAATCAGCAACAGAGCAAACCTGCAATATTCAGTTAATACCTACACTCTTTATATAATCTGAGCTGGACACAAATAAAACTAATTCAACACGTTATGGGTTCATCAACCTCAGTAGATCAATGGTGCATCTGAGTGTAATCATTTCAGACTAAGGTAACCTCAATAAAGCAATTTCAATTTACATTTCAGACATGATAGAAGTAAGCAGTTGAAGGTTAAGGTCTTACGCAAGGATCCACCCATGGCAGCTTGGTGGTGCTGGGATTTGAGCTCATAACCTGCTGATCTGTGGTGCAAAGTTTTAATCCTTGAGCCACTACTTTGAGTTTATTGTTGATTGTTGAGCTGTAGTGCGCCCAATTACTACCAACACTATTGTGTAGCAATAAAGGAATCTTGACTTGAGAGCTTCCATGTCTATACAAGTATTACACAAATAACTGGCCACTGTTTCAGTTTCTTGTTTTTATAAATCATGGTTCCTTTACTCATCCGTCACAGAATTTGGTCTTACCCTAACAATCAATAATGATAATCAGGAGAACTGCCATGCAGCCCAGTAACTCTGGATACCAATTCTAACTAAAGCTCCATACACTGTGCTATAATTTAATATAAAACTCATATAAGATTTCTTACAAGAGAAAATGAAACACCTGTACATTTGTAAATAGTGTGATAGCTCTCTGTGGACTCATAAGCAGTAATGAGATGAACTGGTAATGTTTGTGCTAGCTAATCACCTAATTGTGCTAAGTAATTCTCAGTGGAAAGGAGGAGGTTAATGAACCATTAGAGCACAGGGTCCCAATCCTTGTCCTGGAAAACTCCCTGTCCAGCACATTTTTAGTATTTTCCCTGCTCTAATACACCTTATTCAACCAAGTGGGTGTATTAGAGCAGGGGAAAAAACTCAAATGTGCAGGACAAGGGGTTATCCAGGACCAGAGCTGGGAACCTGTGCATTAGAAGGTTGTGTAGATAGATGTTCAGGTGAGTAGCAGCTCTACAGTTAACCCCACACTGGGCTGAATGGAGCTGTCCACGGTGCTGAAACATTTTCACACAAAAATAAACTGCTCCTTTTCACCATTACAAGTTCTCATACTACTCACACAACTCCAAATTACGCATTTAAATAATGAAGGACATGCAACACTTTTAAAAATTCTAGATCAGAGTAAAATTAGAAATTAAAACAACAACAATCATTGGCTAAAAATTCCTGATAATTTATTTCTATTCAGATGTGTTTAAAGTGGTGAAAAAAATCCCATAATAATACAAGCAAAGAATCCGAATATCTTTAGTGATGTTCCTTTTATTGTGCTCACAGTAAAACAGACAGTATACAGACAGTAAAAAAGTAATACCCCCCCTCACCCCCCGCCCACACACACACACACACACACACACACACACACACACACTCATTAGCCTTACCCCTGCCTTTAACACGCCATAATTAGGAAATAACTTTGGTCCGATTTGATTGCTCTTCATTTGCTCCCTCCCCAATGAGTAGTGATTAAATTATGCATATAAATAAGCCACTTACTAATTAAACGAGCCAATGGGCAATTATTATTCAATTGTATGTAATTTCTCCTCATTTAAAAGGTAAATGAAAGCTGAATGTAGTAATACAGAATTCCTCTAAAAGCCTATTAAAACCTGAGATCCATAGCTGATTACTGTACCTGTAATTATGTTTGAGTTAGTTGAAAAGTATTTTAAAAAGTGCCCTAACTGAGCAACACATCATGTAAAATGTCAGTATTTAAAAGTAGATCATGTTTGATGTTTAGAATGAATGTGTGTTGTGTAAAATGACAGGAAAAGGCAGTTTTTGTTGGGTGGGTGGTGAACAATGCTGTCCTCTAGAGGAGAGTGTAACACCCCCTTTGGAGAGCGCAAAGCTACAAGATACAGCTGTTCCACTGTAACCGTACCACGGAAGAACCACTTCTGCAGGAAACCTCCAAATCTCCGAGGTTTAGTGTTCATGATGATAATCAATGATTTCAATGCATACAAGAAAAGAAAAAAGAGGCCTATATAAATAAATTACGGGGTCTCCTCCATGGCGCAGCCTATGAATAGCCTCGGGTCTTAAGTCAATCAGGACAAATTGCCATGCTATTATTCCAGCCTTTACATGGCCTGTAGTCGGGTCAGAAGCCAAATATAGAATAGGCTAAGCTAGGAAGAGGCTGTGTAGATCCTGAACATGTGGCTAGGTGCAGTATATGACATAAAGGAGTCTATTCCTGGCCCGTTGTAATGCCTGCGTCAAGGCGCTGATTTCTGCGTCAGACTCGTGTTTGTCGCCTCCTGTCGCATCTCTCTTTCCTCCAGCTAAATTGGTCCGGCAGTGACGAGCAAAGCCGGTGTTAATGAGCCCTTCCTCCACCTGCTCAGGACTCATCCAGCTGCTAAATATCACTGTGCAGTCCCATCTGAAGAGGCGCAGAGCCGAGCCACGGGGCTGGGAGGATCTGTTTACGGAGTCACAGGAAAGTTAAACGGGATTTGTTAAAAGGTTTGGGGCAGATGGACTGGAAGAATGACCCCCGCCCTTTACCTTAGTACTGGTGGTTCTGGTGGTACCGGTGGTTCTGGTGGTACTGGTGGAGGCTGAGACGCCTAAATCCATTACGCTGATATTAGTGAGGCTTAATGATTCATCTTTTTTTTCACTTATTTTGTTTTTACATTTAACAAATGTTCAGCATTAACCTAATCTTACCTAACCTAATCTAATCTAATCTAATCTAGTCTAATCTATGGATTGGGTTTGTGTTTGCAAAATAATAATAATAATAATAATAATAAAAAATAATAATAACAGACATTTGAAATAATAAAAGAGTTTTGTAATCACTATAGGTAAAATGAGAAATAATAATAATAATAATAATAATAATAATAATAATAATAATGATAAACAAATGTATTTCTATAATTTTATATACCGAATCTATAAAATAGGGCTCAGATAGATAGATAGATAGATAGATAGATAGATAGATAGATAGATAGATAGATAGATGTACAAAAATGATGGAATATAAAATATCTGACTAGCAATAAAACGCACAATATCTATCTATCTATCTATCTATCTATCTATCCCTCACTCACTGACTCACTCACTCACTCACTCACTCAGATGAAGTTGTCTCATAGGCAAAGGCCTACTGCAAGCATCAAAGCGACTTAATGAATTGGGGATCGTGAAACGCATTATAAAACCACGCAGCGAACTCAGTCTCCGGTGGGTATTTCCTATCTGTCAGCCTTCCCCAAAACTTGATTGGTGGTTGTCATTGGCGACGCGGGCGATGACGTGTCTAATTCCAGAGCACGTGGGTGGCGATGAGCGGCGCTCCCATAAACAAAGACACATTGGCGCGGCGCGCTAGTCTGGAGCGGAGCACCGCGGACGCGTCGCTTTTCTCCACCGTCTCCCCGGCTCTACTTCTAGCTCGTGCTGGACATTTCACACACGTATACACAGATATACATATATATCTTTTTTACACAAGAGCAGCCTGCGAGTGTATGGATACGATGCAACTTTTCTGATGGTGATTTAAAGGTATGTCATCGCTGTGTTTTTTTGCATGCGTGTTTTTTTTTTTCCTCCTCTCTTTTCTTTAAGCTGCAGTGTAGATGATGGCGAGAAATGTTGCATTGGCTTTTCAGAAATCTGTGGATAGTAGGTCGTTTTGAATGTAAAAGCGAGAGGTGGTGAGGATGTAGAGGTGCCATTGCGCGCAGACACGAGTGAGAGACACTTGCTCGAGTTTTGCTGGGTTACTCTGAACATGCAACAAACATGCTGCAACTTTACCCAATGTCCCAATGCTGCATGACTTCTCCAGTGCTTCCTTTGCTTGAATGAACTCCTAGTGTCCAGATAAAGCGTAGAATCTTGCATTGACTCGTATATAGGATATAGATGTATGGAGTCATTTTAACTCTGGGAATTCTTCCCTGCGCGCAAAATACAAAAGTTGACTTGTGTCTCAGAGTGATCCATGTCCTCCTTCTCTGTGAAGAAGGCATTATTAAAGCTGCAGTGTGGGGTTGAATGAGCTGAATGTTGTCAGTGCTGAATGGTGACAGGTCTAACTCTCCACTCAACTATACTGGCATTGCTCATCTGAGTCAAAAGTTGTGTTTTACATCAGGGAGGAGATTCCAGCAGCCGGACCGCTTTTCTTGAACCCTGCTTTGTTATCTGAAGCTGACAGCATCGTGCGTTTTGAGTGGCGACCAGGAAGAGTCCCACGGCTGAAGGTACTGGAATCTGAAAAAAAAATAAATAAATGTTTTTGCTAAGAAATAGTTGAGGTTGTAAACTAAGAGAGACGAAGTGCAAAGTTGTATGAAAAGACATTATGTGGAGTTGGATTTATTTAACCAACTGTAGCATGTACTGTTTCTGATTAGAGAATGTTAGTACTCTACAGCTGTGTGAAATATAAAGTTGAATCAAGGCTTGGTGTTTGTGTAGTCTGGCTGCACACTGTAAAAGTTCATTTAATGCCGGACATTTTGTTGTGCAATAATAATAATAATAATATTTGCATCTTTATTAAAGGGTTGTCCGTTCATTTTGTATCTATATTTTTTTCTTTATGCATTTATTTTGCAGCCATGCCCTGCGTTCAGGCTCAGTACGGCTCGTCGCCGCAGGGCGCGAGTCCCGCCTCGCAGAGCTACAGCTACCACACCAGCGGCGAGTACAGCTGCGACTTCCTAACACCCGAGTTCGTAAAGTTCAGCATGGATCTGACCAACACCGAGATCACGGCGGCTACCACGTCTCTGCCCAGCTTTAGCACGTTTGTGGACAGCTACAACCCCGGCTACGACGTCAAACCTCCGCCGTGTCTGTACCAGGTGCCTCCTGCGCACGCCTCCGAACAGCCCTCTATCAAAGTGGAGGACGTGCCCATGCACGGGTACCACCACCATCACCACCACCCGCACCCTCATCAGCAGCAGCCGCAGGGTCACCTGGGCCCGCAGTCGGAGGATGTGATGGCGCACTCGGGCTCCGTTTACTTCAAGCCGTCTGCTTCTCCACACGCGCCTGGCGGCGGCCCTAACTTCCAGGTGCAGCCGAGCCACGTGTGGGAGGACGCGAGCTCGCTGCACGCCTTCCACCAGAACTACGTGGCGGCCGCCTCGCACGCCATGGAGCAGCGCAAGAACCCCGTGTCGCGCCTCTCGCTCTTCTCCTTTAAGCAGTCTCCCCCGGGGACGCCCGTGTCCAGCTGCCAGATGCGCTTCGACGGCCCGCTGCATGTGGCTATGAGTCACGAGGGCCCAGGCGCGCACCGGGCCCTGGACGGCCAAAGCTTTGCGGTGCCCGGCGCTGTGCGGAAACAGGCGGGAGTCGCATTCCCGCATTCTCTGCAGCTCGGCCACGGACACCAGCTCCTCGACGCGCAGATGCCGTCGCCACCATCCAGAGGCTCCCCGTCCAACGAGGGGATGTGCGCCGTGTGCGGGGATAACGCAGCGTGCCAGCACTACGGCGTGCGCACATGCGAGGGATGCAAAGGCTTCTTCAAGGTGAGCGCAGTTAAGTGGTCTTCATGATGGCCAATCTGACGGATGGGGCAGTAAATACCGGCCTAATCATCATCACTGCCCTTAGTGCTGCGGGGTAACTACTCCTGTGGCACCTGTTGACCTATTTATTTACTTTCTTCAGGGTTTTTTTTTTTGTATATGAACATAAAAGTTCATAGTAGGATTTATTATTATATTAGTTCACAAATATGATGATGTATTTGAACAGAAGAGAGCTGATGAACAGAAGAAGCCCAGTGTACACCTACTGTGCTTAAGGATCCAATCTTACAGTTAGTTACACACTGTAAGACTTTACTCAACACTGCATATGATCAATCAGTTCCTGTAATCTTGCTGTGTGTGTGCATATGATCAATCCCTGCCGTGTCGGTGATTATTATATTTTATGCGAACGCTTTGCAAAGGCAGGAATTAGAGGCCGGGTTTTATTTGATATAATAAGGAAATAAGGTTTGTTTTCTCTGTCTCTCTTCTTGATCACTCCAGCGCACTGTGCAGAAGAATGCGAAATATGTGTGTCTGGCGAACAAAAACTGTCCTGTTGATAAGCGCCGGAGAAACAGGTGTCAGTACTGCCGCTTCCAAAAGTGCCTAGTTGTCGGGATGGTTAAAGAAGGTAAATATTTCATAATTATTATTAATAATTCATGCACAGATTTCGTTTAGTCTCCCAGTGCATCTCCATACATAAATTGTAAATGATTGGTTGAGATGTTAAAAAAAAAACTTTTCTTGTTTTGGCAAGTAAGCTTAGATTTATAAAGATTTATAAACTATAATAATCTATAAATGTGTTTGTGTCAACTTATTAAAAATGAGACATATTTAGACTTATTAAAGCTTTAAAAATGAATCGTATTTAGTGCAAAAAATCTGGTTTTATTCAGAGATTCACAAGCATTGCAATTTTTTTTCGTTTGTTTGTTTTTTGCTGTTTTTGTTGTTTTTTTACAGTTGTTCGGACTGCCAGTCTGAAGGGCCGGAGAGGTCGTTTACCCTCCAAACCCAAAAGTCCACCGGATGCGGCGCCTCCATCACCTCCAGTCAGCCTCCTCAGTGCGCTGGTCAGAGCTCATGTGGACTCCAACCCCAACATGTCCAACCTGGACTACTCGAGGGTGAATCTCACTTTCTTGTCTGTTCAGCGACAATACATACACATGCACATACACATACACATACACAAGAGTGTGTATCACAATCACTTACAGTGATGAATTTACGCAGTGTTCATTTGTGCCCAAGAATTCTTTGTGCTGGGTGAAATGAAAACGAAGTCTCCAGCTAAAGTTTAAGTTTAGATTCAGTTTAGATTTAAAATCGTATGCTCCTTAAATATTTCTGAATTATGTGACCAGTATCAGGAGTTAAACTTTATGAAAACATTTGGAGGAAGCTGCGTATTTACGCATTAATACAGGCTCAATAAAACAGGAATTAAATTAGCCGAAGAGGAAAAAGGCCATGGCCATTGCTCTTCCTAGTAAACGACTCCAGCGATTTCACAGCTGATAGATTTTAGAGGAGATGCTCATTAAGGCGCCACGTTGTTTGAAACTGAAATTGCCTTCGCAGTTCCACGCGGGTCCGGATTACCAGCTGACCGGAGACGACACGCAGCACGTGCAGCAGTTTTACGACCTGCTGACGGGATCGATGGAGATCATCCGCGGCTGGGCCGAGAAGATCCCGGGCTTCACCGAGCTGCCCAAGCAGGACCAGGACCTGCTCTTCGAATCCGCCTTCCTCGAGCTCTTCGTCCTGCGCCTCGCCTACAGGTACAATCATAATCATAATCATAATCATAATAATAATAATAATTTGTGTTTCAAAAATACACATTAACAAAATCATAATAAGTGAAACAAAATCAATAGATTTCTAGTTTATAAATAATAATAATAATAATAATAATAATAATCAGTGATTTCTGATAATAATAAGAAGAAATTATTTGACACTTTCATACATGCTGCTATTGAATTTTCTAATTAAAAAAAAAGATTTGACCAAATTAATTTAAAAAAATTAAAAAAGTGAGTTAGTTCAAAATAGCACCAGTAGCATTAAAGGTTATAAAGGGTACTCTCAGTAAAAAGGGCACTAAAAAGTACCTTTCCTTGTCACTGTAGTGGTACTTTTATCATTTCTATTCCATTAGTATTAGATAGTATCCTTAAAGCAGAATCGTGGATATATTGCACCTTTAAAAAAGATCTTTACCTTTAAAGGTATCATAAAGATACATACTAAGGGACAGAAGGTGCACACTTGAGAGTAGCACACTTAACACACTTGAGAGTAACACACGTGAGAGTAACACACTTGAGAGTAACACACTTGACAGTAGCACACCTGAGAGTAGCACACTTAACACACTTGAGAGTAGCACACTTGACAGTAGTACACTTGACAGTAGCACACTTGACAGTAGCACACTTAACACACTTGAGAATAACACACTTGAGAGTAACACTGGTACAATATCCTCAGCCCCTGGTTCTCTTGCTAGCTGTGAAGGGACATGTATTGCGCTCATTTCAGGGAGCTTGTGCTCAGTGTGCTGCGCTTTAATGCTGATGGGAAACTCAGGTCTGTGTGCTAACTGCTCTCTCAGGTCCAACCCGATGGAAGGGAAGCTGATCTTCTGTAACGGCGTGGTGATGCACCGGCTGCAGTGTGTGCGCGGTTTCGGCGAGTGGATCGACGCCATCGTGGAGTTCTCCTCCAACCTGCAGAGCATGAACGTGGACATCTCGGCCTTCTCCTGCATCGCCGCGCTCGCCATGGTCACAGGTGCGGGGATATGCATCCAACCCCTCCACACCTCTCCAACTTTTTTATTTTATTTTATTTTTAAAGAAAAGACTAACACAGGGGCGCACAGGAAATAGGGATTAACGCAGTGTAATGGGTTTACTTCACATTTCCAGAGGATGTTTGAGCATTACTCACAACAGCCTTCATTTCTTTATAGGTTTAGATTCGATCCTGAGTTCAGGGTACTGTGTGTGTGTGTGTGTGTGTGTGTGTGTGTGGAATTGCACATGTGCTCCTCGTGTCCGCATGGGTTCTCTGCAGGTTTTCCCCTAAACATGCATGCTGGAGGACTGGCTATGATAAATTGCCCCTAGTGTGTGTGTGTGTGTGTGTGTGTGTGTGCATGGCGCCCTGCGATTGACAGGCATCCTATCCAAGGTGTATTCCCGGCTCGCGCTCAGTGACCAGATTAACGTAGTTGCTGATGATGAATGAATATATGAACCAATCTTCCACATCCAAACAAAATATCCTTTTTGGATTTCATAAAAATAATAATTATTATTATGATAAAAAAAAAACAACACAGGAAAAAAAAACAACACAGGAAAAAAACAACAACACAGGAAAAAAAAGACACTAACCGCGCCCCAAACCCTAACCTTAAACCTTGGCAACTTTTTTTTTTATTCCCATTGCGGGGTGCAAATGATAAATTATCAGTTATGAAATCTTGTAAATCCGACACATGATACTGTTCTAAGATGCAGTTGTGTATAGAATGCAAGCTCCATGCGCGTTCAGGCATTCATTTCTCACGCGCTAATCTGTTCCCATTGCATGCATTTGCAGAGAGACATGGGCTCAAGGAGCCGAAGAAAGTGGAGGAGCTTCAAAACAAGATAGTGAACTGTCTGAAGGACCAGGTGGCGTTTAACGGCGCTGCTCTTAACCGCCCGAACTACCTGTCCAAGCTGCTGGGGAAGCTGCCGGAGCTGCGCACTCTGTGCACACAGGGCCTGCAGCGCATCTTCTACCTGAAACTGGAAGACCTGGTGCCTCCTCCAGCAATAATCGACAAACTGTTCCTCGACACGCTGCCCTTTTAAAAAACAACAACAAAAACAACAACAAAGAAAGAAAGAGACTTTTTTTCTCTCAAAAAGACCTCAACGAACTTCCATAGACTCCTTTTAAGAGTCAGAAAGCTACTGAAGTTTTTTATTATTATTATTATTATTATTATTATTATTATTTTAATTTCACGAATCAAGGACATTGGCAGTCCATGTTGGGATTCATAAGGAAAACACACACACACACACACACACACACACTTATGCATTTTCATTTCAACCCTCTTTGCAATTTTATGCCATTATATTATATTAAACAACCCATAAAAAGAGAGAGAGAGAGAGAGAGAGAGAGAGAGAGAGAGAGCTCAGTTCTGAAGTTTCTCTTGGACTGCTGTTAACAAAATAAATCTCAGAAACATTACTCTGTTTATTGACTCCAAAACATTTTTAAATCATTGGAAAACGCACATGAAATGTATTATAATCTTATTATACTCCATACACGATAGATTTGTCACCGAAGTGTATAAAGAGGACTCGTTTCTTTCTTTCTTTCCTTCTTTTTCTTTCTTTTGTTCAGTCTTTTTTTATAACTTGTGCCTGTGTATTTCTGTCAGGATCAGAGAGGAGGCCACGCATGTTGTAGAGGACTATAGGCACTTGCTATCGAGGTGATGCTGTCTATATAAAACATGATTATTAATATTATTCCGGACACTATGTAGTCTGCTAGATTTTGTACAAAAAACAACCAAAAAAAAAAAAAAAAAAAAAAAAAGAAGAAAAAGAAAAGAAAGAGAGAGAAAATTCGTAGTACTGGGACAACTTTTATGTATAGAACATGTGGAGGAGGAGAAAAATAATATTTAATCTGTATATAGGTAAAGAAAAAAATCAGAAAGGACCCATAGTGTTTGTAAGACTGTCAGCCATTCCTTGTTTGTATGTGTTGTATGTACTGTTGCTGTTTAATATAAATGTTTCTATATTTATGATTTTTGTTGCCAAGAGCTTAGAAGCATGGTGTAGTTTGGATGATTTCAGAAACATTCACATTGTCCTTGTTTTTATGTCAGATACAGTTATGATTTCGTTTCCCATCTGCAAAGTTACGTCATATGTATATGTACATATATACATATATACATATATATATATCTATATATTCATATAGGTGTGTGCGGAGCATCACTGCCCTTTTCTATGGTGTAATTTCAATCCCAATCCGAATAAAACTCAACGCGGAAAGGAATATTTAATGTTTACAAATAAAACTTTTAAACATTTCTTTTCTTTCTTCAGGCAGTTTTTTAATCGCTTTAAAATAATCAGCTATAATTCAGGCTTAAATACAGTAAAAAGGTTTTCATATTAGGAGTACAGTGATCAAGTTAACCTTAAACAAATCAGATCACAGGACAGTTCTATAATCAAACAGACATAAATGTAATTTGGGATCAGAGCAGCAGGAAGAGCTGAGGTTTATCTTTAATGAAATGAAATTATTTTCTGACATTTAGATATCATTTCGTTTTATAGTCGATTAATCAGAACCAAAACTGCAATTAGTCATTTCTGGCAGAGCTCCTATTACCACAACAACGTCGCTCTGGATTCTAGAGAAAATCTGATGTGATTGGAAAAAGCCTCCTTATACATAAGACCTAGTTATTTACATAAGATCTAGTTATTTACATAAGACCTAGTTATTTACATAAGATCTAGTTATTTCATTTTATATTAAAGCCTTCACTAATTCATCAACACAAACTTTGTGAAGTTAGATAAAGTTCTAATTATCCTTTCTAATCATATTAGCTTATCATTTTTAATCAGGTTTTTTATTTTAGATTGTTTATTTTGAAATCAGCCAGCAAAATTACAGCTCGACAGTGTGAAGCAGAACACTCAATAAAACTCCCGACAATTAAATACAGTAGTGGCTTTCACTTAGCCATGGATTTGTTGGGAATAATAAAGAACAGAGACATTAATTAAAGAAAAATAAGAAAGGACAGAGTTCAAAACTCTGAGCTCAGAGCTCAAAACAAAAGTTCAGTGATAGTTTTATTATAGCTTGGAGTCAGTCATTCAACTGGCACCTTTTTAATAAAAAATAAGAAAATCAATTAAAACAATCTCCACCATGATACAGAGGATTCGCAGCATTTTTAAGCCTTGTTAAAATAAATCACGATTCATAAAAAGATTTCTCTGCAAGTCCATCTTTAGTGATATTTAACCACAATTCAGGAATAAATGTATATTAAATAAACCGCCCAGATAGATTTGATATTTTCCCCTAATTTAAAAGACAAACTGTGAATAGAAGCTAAATCTGATGGAAATAAAAAGGAAAAAGATGCAGATCTGAATCTTTACTGATGGAAAGTGACAAAGTAGGAGAAATATTCTACCACATTTTGTCTTCAAATGTTAAAATAGCCTACAAAATAATTAATTTGCGGGTTTCAGTGCAAAAGCTTTCCATCTTCCAGATTTCCCATCTCCAAAACCTCACACTGTGGCTGAATCTGGAGCTCAGCTAAAGTTCCTCTTACAGCCTTTACTGTGTGCCATTGAGCATTTTAGTAACAGTGTGTTATTTCTTGAAACTCCATTAAAAAAAAAAACATGCAGTTGTTGATCCAGTTGCTCCCGATGTTTAGAAATGCCTGCACAGATCCATAGAGTTCTATTATTATTATTATTATTATTATTATTATTATTATTACTGATTTCTTTGGTTATTAAATCCCCAAAGATGCCTGCCTTATGTCCAGGAAGCAAAACAGAATTCAGCTTTAATTTGAAACACATAAAATCCATAAATATGTGTCATTTATGTGTCGGGAACATGTGCATTTTATTTGATCATTTTATTATAATAATATATTATTCTATTATCACCATCATCAGAATATTCGTTATTAAAAGGAGATTTTTACATATTTTTATATAAGCGACATCAATTGTATTGAAGACAGATAAAAAAAAATGCTGATTGGCTTGTTGTCTGTCACCTCATACCGAGATAAAGCTTTTGTCTGACTTCTTTAGCACCACATCATTGTTGCCTGTATTTCCTAATAATCTCCTAATAATTAAAATTCAAATCTCAGAAAGCAAAGATCTCCATGGCACGACAGTCAGTTGAAATGCTTCTGTGTTCTGCTCTCACTTTTCGTGTCATTTTCTATAATTCATAAAAGTCCCCTTCTTAGTCTTGTACTATTATGCACACATTAATCTCTAATATTCATCCCTAACAGCAGAGTTCTTCTAATATAATCACTACCTGGCGTTAAAAACAGAGGCTGAATAACTAAAGAATGACTCTAGAATAAGCTTGTGCTTTAGAAGACTCCACAGCTTTGAATGAACATCTAGGGTTGAATTTATTGGGTGTTAAGGAAATGAAGAATTCAGTTCCTTTAAAAAGCATGGAGACACTGATTAACAGTGTGAATTCAAGAATGTCGGTGTTATTTCAACACTGGCAACATTTTCTCTGCATTAATGTGAAGTCGGAAAATGTTTGAATCTTGCTGCACCCTGAGCTCGGAGCTTCACAGGTTTCCTACATGCCTGGAGCTGGACTGGTGTCTCTAAATTGCCCCTAGGTGTGAACGAGTGTGTGTGTGTGTGTGTGTGTGTGTGTGTGTGCATGGTGTGTGTGCATGGACTGGTGTAACATCCAGAGTGCATTCCTGGCTCGCGCACAGTTTTCCTGGGATAGGTTCTGGATCCACTTCCAGTCTGTCCAGGATAAAAACAAGTGTTTATTGAAGATGAATGAAGGCATTAATCAGGAATTCCTGGTTGCCAGATTGGGCGAAAATGAGGCAAAGTGATTTCTGGAAAAAACACTGACTCTTTGGAAGAGTTGAGAGACATTAATTTAATCATCAATATGCATTTAATCAGGTTTACATCTGATTACACTTATTAATTTCTAGTCAACTTGATACTTAACATCTAGAGCTTTTAGTGCTAAGTCACTCCCTGTTTTTAGCAATTTAACCCAGAGCTGATATCCTACTATTCACTCTCAGATGAAGGGTATGAAACTGTACTTTTTCTTGTCAGTCAGGTGTTACTCTTATCTTTTGCATTTATAATATGTATCTTTCACTAGGAAATATGGCGTATGTATATAGTGTAACTTTAAGATACGTAATTGGATCATAGTTACCTTTTAGATTAAAGCTTATGTTAAAGGTACACCATAAAAGCCACTTTTTTAAGTGAAAGATACATACACTAAAGGTCAAAAAGCAACAAGGAATAGTACAGTATAGTTTAGTACGCTTATTGAGAGTGTGCACTCATGCAGTGGTTCCTTACGGGACATATATAAGGTGCAGAAACCATGCACTTACATGGTGAGTATTGAATCATTTGGGATCCAGCACAACATCCTTTCCATTCCATTTTTCTATGTATCTCTATTTTTTTTCCCTCAGCAATGTCATGGGCTTCTCTTCACATGATGTTCTCACAAAGCAGAGACCTGTCTGAATAATTAGATCATTGGCACAAAAAAAAGAGAAAAGAGACTAATTCCAAGTCAAATTAAGATTGTGCTCAAAAGCGCTTTGCTGACATTTAGCAGATCTGTGTGTGAGAGGTGGGGGGGAGATGCTTTCACTCCGTGTTGACTGAAGTAATCGGTTTGGTTGGTGAAAGCCTAATCTGCGCACAATGGGGGTGAAAAAAAAGAGGACATGTAGACTTGTGAGAATTACACATGTTAAGGGATTTTCAGTCAAGCTTTTAGAAGTTTAAAATAAGGAGACGTAGCCTTTTTACACTGCCTTCATCCACACTGACAGATTATGGAGGGAAATGAGGAAATATCATGTGCTCTCATGCTCCCTTTCCTCGCCTGCTTCTGCAGATAAAGAGAAAGATGACACCGGAGACACAGAAATAACACATGCTCAGCCCGGCATGCAGCACTAAAGCAGATCCCACAGCCGCTCCTTCTTAAGTGCACAGACAGGTAGCCAGAGAGCTGCGAAATTATAATGCAGCAGGCCACTTTAAGAGCCAGCAGAGAGCCCGAGAGGCCTAGTTTTAGTACTAAGAGGTCTAAAGCACTGTCATTAAATGGTACAGCAATACTTTGTGGAACTTAGTGTGCCCTCTGAGTGAGTAGGGGTCACCAGATGGGTCACACCAGAGTGACGTCCAGCACTTGTTAAAGTGGCCCAATTCAGCAGAAAATGTGCAATGCAATCAGAAGAAGAGTTCAGCTGGGCACATCACTGCACTGTTCTTGTGACGAAAGAGCAAAGAACTCAATGCAACACTTCCTTTTCTTACATAACACTTTTATGTAAGGTACTGATGGTTATTTTCTGTTAACAAAAAATAGATGTGTATGAATATGAATACAATACATATATGAATACAAGTGGCACAAGTGTACACTAATATTAGATATTCAGTGCAATTAGGCTACACATACCAAAATGTAATAAAAAGAATATATGTATATAATTCAAACATCAACATTGTATTGTGTGCAAACTGATATACAGAATTCTGCCAAAGAAAAATCTGTATCACTTTATTCATATTGCAAAAGCCGGAGAGGTGACTGCCATCAACCAACCCATCATCTAATTCCAAACAATACATCTATAGTTTATGGTTGTTACTGTTTTGCAGATAATCTATACACATTCTATGGGACTATGAACACATCCCTTTTGCTTTCACTTTTTTCAGATGGTCCGGTTTATGGTCGTTTATGTTAATGTTTACTGTAACAATTTCAAATCCATCCACGTGGAGTATACTGATACATTTTATGATATGATATGTAATATGATAAGTTGTTAGAATCAGATAACAGGCTGCTTCATGATGGTTTGTATGGTATCTATAAAGGACTAATTAACAAATTAATTATTACTAATTATTACTTAATTATTATTAAGAGTTTTCTTGATATTTCTGGGTTTGCTGAAAAAAAAAAGAAAAGAAAATGGCATTTCTTTAGGCCCAACGCTGGTCCTGGTGTACCCCATGTCATGCACATTTTTGTGTTTTCCTCCTCTAACATGCTCACTTCAACTCAGGAAGTGGTGTTTGTTGCTGATTAATTTAATCAGGTGTATTGGGAGCACAGAAAACAGTAAAATGTGCAGGACAGAGGGTTCTCCTTGGAACCTTTGCCTTAGACAACTGGCTGGTTTTAGACCTGGCCTATACTATACTGTGTCTGAGCATTATTATAAAACTCTGAGATGTAAGTGGAAGTTAAGGTTAAGCTACAATCTCCATACACTAAGATAAACAGCCATGTCATCATATCATGTTTTCATGTTTAATATGAAAGTGAGTGCATAGCATAGTTAACTAATATAAAATGGCTAAACTAATATTAAAAATATACATACAGTACATATCTCAATAACTGCAAAAATAGCAAATAACCTTTCAAAGTTGTAGGTATGAATCAGTAAATCCTTAAACTTAAATCTCTATTGAACTTATTAACTGCTCACACGCAGATCCTAATGAGACTCAGACTCAGGTGCACTTGAAGGGTAAAGCCATTAAGCCTATAGATAAAAGACTCAAACGCAGTTATAGCATTAACGGTAAAACAAATATTTGGTGTGCTAAAAGTGCCTAATTAGAATGAGTAAAGATTTTGACCTCAGATTAGATTAGCTCTAGATTGTAATTCCTAACACTAAACACTTCATAATAAACATTTCTCCATTCACTTATACCTATTGCTTGGTTAGATTTTATTTAAAACAAGGTCATTTAAACAAAAATGTCTTCAAAACTGTATTAGGAGAATAAGTACATCTGCTCATTCATGGAATTATCCAATCAGCTAATCAAACAGCAGCAGCGCAATGCACAAAATCATACAGCTACAGGTCAAGAGGTTCAGTTAATGTTCACATCAAACAACAGAGTGGGGGAAACAATGCGATCAGATTGACCTTGACCGAGGCATGGTTGTTGGTGCCAGACAGGCTGGTGTGTGTATTTCAGAAACTGCTGATCTCCTGTGATTTTCACACACAACAGTTTACACAGAATAGTGTGAAAAACAAAAAAATCATCCATTTCTGTTGGTGGAAATGCCTTGATGATGCTAGAAATCAGAGGAAAATGGCCAGACTGGTTTGAGCTGACAGGAAGGCTATGATAACTCAAATAACCACCCTTTACAACCGTGGTGAGCAGAAAAGCATCTCAGAATGCACAATTTTTGATTCTTGTTTATTTATTTCTTGGTAATGCCTACTTAGCATAATTGAATTTGACTCTTTTTGGGTGGAGACAGTATACTGGGAACACAGTTACACTGTTAAATCATTATATTATTGAATTATTAGTCTTCAGGGAGCAGTAGCTATTAAGGAGAAATTGAAAAAATGAGAATATAAAACAGTAAATAAAGCTGTTAATGACTAGTATATTCAAAATGTATATGCAATTATTGGCTATAAGTTAATGTCATATATTATCTGTATCTTGAAGTGTTACTGATTTGACTGAATACTGTAGGCTTAGACCATTTAAAAAAATAAGATGTTTTCTTAATTCACCGCCAAACAGCATTCAATGCAATTAATTGTAATAAGGAAATTTTCCTACAAGACAACCCCAAACACGTATACACACACACACACACCTCTTCTGTCGCTTTATTTGACTCTATCCTTCATAGCACTAAACAGGCGATCAATCCGGCAGCCATGTATGGAGAATGAACAGGAGCGACAGGCTGTGAATGATGGCGCTGCATGTGGAAATCAAACCTCCGTGTCCTGCTCTGATGGCCATTAGCAGGAGGGACAGCTCCAGAGCACGGAGCTGATCATTTCACCATCTCCCCTGGAAAGAGATTGACTAAGCCAAAGGAATCAGTCAGTGCCACTCATAAATATTTACTTCATAATGACAGCAACACCAGCCCTGGCTCACCCTGTTGCTTGCCATTGATTCTTGATGGATGTTGTCACATTATCATTTTAGGAGTGGTCAGCAACAGCGCACCATGCAATTCATTAACATACACATGCGCACACACACACTCACACACACACTCACACACACAGACTGTGAGCTGAAAATACAGGGAGATCTTGTATATAAACTTTAGACTGCAATCGATAGAGGTAATAACTTATAACCATAACTTATTAGTTTTTCAACCAAAAACGAGATTCGATAGAATAATTTATTAATGATGTGTGCTTTGAGATGCTACTGACGCCATCTTGAAAATAATGGAAATTTGTCATTGATGTTACTGTCACTGGTGTAATGGCCTGTGCTTGTGACACCAGTGACAATTAATAACTCCAGCGACTCAAAGCAATGGCACTACATTAAAGAAAATAAATACTGGCTATTAATTAAAAATGAATTTTTAATTACAGTCACAATTTCCAATAAGAACATGAAAACATAAATCAAAATTTCAACACTTTGCTGGGCAAAAAAATCTGCATATTTTGAGAATGACCCTTATATAATATTATGTCTCAAGTTGAATGAACTGTATGTTCAATTTGACTGGTTTGTTTTAAATGCTGCAAAAAAAGTAATTCTACAAATGTATACTGAGTCAAAAGTTTGCATCTTTGAATGTAGTGTATCTTCAAAAAATATTTGAATTACATAAATCAAATGAAACACTGTATATTTCATGATATACCTACATTGTTTACTCATTCATTCACCTTTAGTAAGTGCTTTATCCTGATCTTGGTCACGGTGGATACGGAGCCTATCCTGGGAATACAGGGCGTGAGGTGGGAATACACCCTGGATGGGACACCAGTCCATCAGTGGGCACCTTCACACACACATTCACACCTAGGGGCAATTTAGTGTATGTAATAATGTTTAGGGAGTTATGGAAACCCGGAGGAAACCCACGCTGACACATGGAGAGCATGTGAAATTCCACAGAGACAGTGATCTGAGATCAGGATCGAGCCCTGGAGCATGCTACCTTCTATGCCGCCCTTGTTTGCACTTTAAAGAGCAAAAATATACCTGTACAATATGATTATTTCTTATTTCTGACAAGTTTAAAATATCCAACAGTAATTTTCTTTAAACAGTGTAATTGAAGATAACATATATCTGAGGGAAAACCAGAGATTAAATTTGGTATGTGAACCGCAAACCAGTTGGCATTCCATGCTATCTTTCATTGGAACTGTAAATTATATCAAGCTGAAATTAATAATGATGATGTCATAAATTTCACACTGCTTTAGAGACATACTTTCATTTCAGACTTGTATGAAATGTATTCCTATGGTCATGACAATTGCACTCAATGTTTTACTTTTACTTTAATAACAGTTTAAAGAATTTACTGCATTATGTCTCTTTGCTGTAAATTAAAAAGCAAGGAATACTGAAAACCCCAATTTACCCATCAGGCAAAACATGAATTCTATTTTAATACACAAACAACTTGCTGAATTAATGTTGAAAAATTCAAATGCTAATAGTCACATCAGGTTTATTTAAAATTAGTTACATTTGTTCTGCAAGGAAAAACTGGACATCTCTAACTTTAGACTATTTAAATTTTCATTTTGCTAAAAAACTCAAGCAGGTCTTTTCATCCAACTGAAATGCATAATGCTTATATGTGTGTGTGTGTGTGTGAGAGAGAGAGAGAGAGAGAGAGAGATGAAAATAGTCCTGAGTGGTAGGATAACCTGCCTAAAGAGGCCATTACTTTTGCAATTTTTAAATGGTACATTAGGAGCTGTGAGGTGAAGTGCTTTCACACACACACACACACACACACAGACACACACACACACACACACACACACCACACACATACACCTCTTCTTGCGATTAATAAGAAAAATACATGATATAGTTGAAGCTAGGGAACATTATACTCATCAGGTTAAACATCACACACACACGATTTATCTTCCTCTTTTTCACATCACACACTCATGACCCATGATTCAAAATGTCACTGTGATCAAGATCCTTTTCACTCAGCATCAGCGCGTGCACTTACACTGAACCTGCGATCCCAATCTCATTCACCCAACGTGCCCTCCCTCTCTCTCTCTCTCTCTCTCTCTCTCTCTCTGTCTCTCTATGTCTCTCAGTCTATCTCTCTGCCTCTAGCCTGGTCTCTCTCTCTCTCTCTCTCTCTCTCTCTCACACACACACACACACTCTCTGTGTCTCTCAGTCTATCTCTCTGCCTCTAGCCTGATCTCTCTCTCTCTCTCTCTCTCTCTCTCTCTCTCTCTCTCTCACACACACACACACACACACACACACACACACTCTGTGTCTCTCAGTCTATCTCTCTGCCTCTAGCCTGGTCTCACTGTCTGTCTCTCTCTATGAACACACCCATGCAGGAATAATGCATCTCTGTGGAGTAAATTGGGCAGGATTTATGTTCGTGGAGTTTCTGCCCAGAGCTAAACAGGTTTTAAAACAAGACCTGCTTCATTACAGTTTGATCTAAACACTGTGTAAATATGTATCATAATATTGCTCCATTTTAAATGTGGATAATAAATGAATAAATATGCAAATCTATCACTATCAATCATCTATCATTTCTATCATTTGTATTTTGATTTTCTTTCGAAATTTTTCTATTACATTTTATTGTAAATTTTCTAAATTCAATTAATAAAATAATTACTTTCTAATAAATTAATAAACAATAAAGAATTATTTATTTATTTATTTATTTATAAAATGATAACAGCACTGATCTGTCAAGACCCATACCTGTTTGCCCTTATGTTTCTTCAACCTTTCCTTTCTTTATCCGACAAAGCAGAGACGTGTGTGCCAGGGACTCCGGTGAGAGGGGGTAGGGGGAATATTTCTCTGCTTTGACATGCCTGATGTTGAAAGTTCAAGCAGAAAACCAATTACAATGAGCACCACAAAGCCCCGAGCCCCTCCTTCCTCTCCAGACAATAAAACAGGAAAAACAGGAGAAAAATGACGCACAGTGGATGCTCGTGAACTGAGAACGACGAGCTAAACTGTCTCTATGCACGGAGATCAGATCCTATAGATGGCCCGTGTTTGCTGCAGAGTTTCTCAGTAGCTTTGCTCAAATGAGAATCAAATCAAGTTGGGATTAGAGAGTAAAAGAGTGTGGTTTAGTGTAAGCTATCCCACCGGGGCTACAGTCCTATTCATCAAATGAGCTTTAAATCAGCACGGTGCCAGTAGCCTTATTACCTCTCATGTGCTGTACTCCTATAGGACTTCTGATAGAGAAAGATGAATTATATATATATATATATATATATATATATATATATATATATATATATATATATATATATATATATATATATATATAAAATTTTATAAAATGCATATATATATATATATATACATACATACATGTAAGATTTGGACTCCCATTGACATTTTAGTGATGCACACATTTACCTGAGTAGTCCTTCACACATGTTCACACACAGGGGCAATTTATATTCACCTATCTATCTGTGAGGATGTTTTGGGATGTGAGAGAAAACCGGAGAACCCAGAGGAAACAATCATGAACACAGGGAGATCACTGAAATTCCACATAGACATTAACCTGAGCTCAGGATCGATCCAGGGCCGTGGACCTGTGAGGTGGCAAAGCCATTACCTGATTGGTAATTAATTAAATATTATACAAATTTATTATTACTTGCTGTGCTTCTGTTAATTTAGGACATACCAATGCAATAAAATTGGGCAATCAGATATATTTACAATAAAACAAGAAAAAGACTTCCGAAATTAAATATTCTGTTATTTTTTCACACAGGAGACACCTACCATACATTTACATAGCCAGACACGGGCATGTCCTTGTTACTGCTGTGCTCTGAATGATCCATTACACAAATCATATCTGATCTCTAGTAGTCAAGGACATACAAAATTACACCAAAATGTATTTTGTTGCATGAGAAAACTCATATAACTCAAATACAAATGTATGAAAATAAATTACAAAAATACTGCAACCAAAACATGAAAATAAAATACAGTATATTTTGGTACTGTTTCATTAATCAATGAACAATAAGGGTGCAAATGACCGTTAATAAATACGCTGTTTTTTGATTTATTATTCATTAAACCATCATTAATAGATTATTTTGTAAAGTTCGTTGTAAATGTCTCATACGCCAATCTGGATGAAAAGCTTCTGTCAGATGTCCATATGTGCATATGCTGATGAATGCCAATCACCAGGCCAATGCAAAGCGTGTGTACATCGCTGCTTATTCATATTTTGTGACTTTCAGAGAGCTGAACACGCAAAATGAGGACAAAACTGTGAAAGAAAAGGAATTTCTCAGAGATAGAAGTGGAAGTTATTTTGACTCACATCTACACCAATAAATAATGTCATTTAGCAGTGTATCAGCAACCGAAAAAGTCTGAAGAGAATTACAGAAAAGGTGAATTAGGTGTGAATTAAGTGAAGTGAAAAGTAGATGGTCTTATTTGTCCTAAATTATCGATTTGTCTTGGATAGATTTCTTTAATTATTTTTTCCATCTATTAATATGTCTTTATATTAATATTAATGCCATTAATATTAAATGCCACTAATATTACAAACCTGTGTGTATAATTGAAATAAATAAGCGATGTAAACACTGTGAACACATGTAACTCGTCACCAATTATACGATTTGAAACCAATCAATTGAGGTTAACATTAGTTAGTTTCTTTATACATCAATTTACACAATCTCAGCTTTTAGGATGCAAACTTTTTTTTTTGCCCAAAATAACAGGATTTTCATGAATATCACATTTCTCGTGTAAATGTTCCTACAAATGATTTACGAATAAATTTGTTCAGATCCAGCTTGAGAAATGAAGCCTAGTAAATGTATACTTACAAAATTAAACCGGGATGTTTACTTAATATGTGTGTATTAAGAAATGTTAAGCACCCTTTCTTACCAGAGAGTGTTCTGATGACGAAATGGCAACTGTAATGAAAATGAGAAGTTAACCCTGCAGCTACAAATGTACAAATCTGCTCTGTTTTGAAGTTTGATGAATAGAAATCTGACTCTTTACTAAGTGGGTAGGAGACAACCAAAAGGTGTGTATGTGTGTGTGTGTGTGTGTGTGTGTGTGTGTATACACCAGAGAGATGGAGACTTAACTGGGCTTTGTCACCTCAGAGAGAGAGATTAAGAGCAGATGCATGTCAAACCCCAGTCGAACCCACGGCAATAAAACACCTGCCACCTCCACACACAGACTTAATGCATACAGAACACAGAACAAACCCAGCCATCTAGACTTAACACCACAGCACACAATCAGCAAGGCCCTCTGTGCCAAACACAGCAGCACACATAGTGAGAAAAAGTGCCAGATGGGAACCTCAGCTCAAATCAGCTTTTTTTATTAAAAAAAAAAAAAAAAATATATATATATATATATATATATATATATATATATATATATATATATATATATATATATACAGTACTGTGCAAAAGTCTTAGGCACCCTATTTTTTTTTAGCACAAACTTCGTTATAGATTTTTATTTTATGACTTCTACATTATTGATTCAGTACAAAAACATTTTAGATTTCCAAACATTAGTTTTCCAGCACAAAATTAAATGTTACAGAAAAATGTTTGTATGTCAGTAAAGAAAGCAGCAGATTGCATAAGAGACACTTTTCAGACAAAAAAACATAATGAAGGCTGCTGGGTTTTGCTGCAAAAACAAGAACGAGTGTGACAGTCAAAGTCTCCAGAAGAACTGTGGCTGCTTCTGCAAGATGCTCAGTAACACTTACAGCTCATTTCCTTATAAAACTGCACACACTGTACCTGAGACTACTATATATATTTTTTTAAAGCGAAGGATCGTCACACCAAATATTGACTTTGTTTCATTTATTACTGTTTACTGCTCTTTATAGTATTTTTTAATGTAGAAACATTTAATTTCATTATTTTTGAAAGCATCTTTACTATACAGCATTTCTTTGCATGTTCCTAAGACTTTTCTGAGACTTTATATACATACATATCTTCAGAACAAAACATGGTTCTGTTGTACTGTCACAATATTAAATCTGAACAACCTCCATCCACTGTGTGAACTTTATTACATTTATTACATTATAGTTTTAATTTTGTACATTAGTTTTAATGTGAATAATATTTTAACTTTTTATTTCCAATGTTATTTTGTTTTTGTGTTTAGTGTGGCTTTGTTAGATTCTAGTAGTGTTTCAGTGATATAGTATTTTTATTTAGTTTTATTTCTAATTTAAATTTTAGTTTTAGTAATTTAAGTTTTATATTACATCTAAGCTTAAGGGGCAGTGAGAATCACCTGGATATCTTCTTGTTTGCATGCACAGGCATGCCAAGACCTTTGATATAAAGTCACAATTGCAATATCTGCAATAAATACCTAAAAACCCTATCACACAGTCATCTTTCTCTTTCTTCTTCTCACCTCATATACACTATATTACCAAAAGTATTCGGTCACCCATCCAAATGATCAGAATCAGGTGTCCTAATCACTTGGCCTGGCCACAGGTGTATAAAATCAAGCACTTAGGCATACAGACTGTTTTTACAAACATTTGTGAAAGAATGGGCCGCTCTCAGGCGCTCAGTGAATTCCAGCGTGGAACTGTCATAGGATGCCACCTGTGCAACAAATCCACTCGTGAAATTTCCTCGCTCCTAAATATTCCACAGTCAACTGTCAGCTTTATCATAACAAAATGGAAGAGTTTGGGAACAACAGCAACTCAGCCACAAAGTGGTAGGCCACGTAAACTGACGGAGAGGGGTCAGCGGATGCTGAAGCGCATAGTGCAAAGAGGTCGTCGACTTTCTTCACAGTCAATTGCTACAGAGCTCCAAACTTCTTGTGACCTTCAGATTAGCCCAAGTACAGTACGCAGAGAGCTTCATGGAATGGGTTTCCATGGCCGAGCAGCTGCATCCAAGCCACACATCACCAAGTGCAATGCAAAGCGTCGGATGCAGTGGTGTAAAGCACGCCGCCACTGGACTCTAGAGCAGTGGAGACGCGTTCTCTGGAGTGATGAATCACGCTTTTCCATCTGGCAATCTGATGGACGAGTCTGGGTTTGGAGGTTGCCAGGAGAACGGTACATTTCGGACTGCATTGTGCCGAGTGTGAAATTTGGTGGAGGAGGAATTATGGTGTGGGGTTGTTTTTCAGGAGTTGGGCTTGGCCCCTTAGTTCCAGTGAAAGGAACTTTGAATGCTTCAGGATACCAAAACATTTTGGACAATTCCATGCTCCCAACCTTGTGGGAACAGTTTGGAGCGGGCCCCTTCCTCTTCCAACATGACTGTGCACCAGTGCACAAAGCAAGGTCCATAAAGACATGGATGACAGAGTCTGGTGTGGATGAACTTGACTGGCCTGCACAGAGTCCTGACCTGAACCCGATAGAACACCTTTGGGATGAATTAGAGCGGAGACTGAGAGCCAGGCCTTCTCGACCAACATCAGTGTGTGACCTCACCAATGCGCTTTTGGAAGAATGGTCAAAAATTCCTATAAACACACTCCTCAACCTTGTGGACAGCCTTCCCAGAAGAGTTGAAGCTGTAATAGCTGCAAAAGGTGGACCGACATCATATTGAACCCTATGGGTTAGGAATGGGATGGCACTTAAGTTCATATGTGAGTCAAGGCAGGTGACGAAATACTTTTGGTAATATAGTGTATGTTGGGCCAATGTACACAATATGGAGCTATCTGCTTAACCACTTGTATACACTCAAAGCTGCAGCTACCCCGTCCTCCAAAGCAGGCATTAGATTTCTATCATCTGTTATCTTCTCTTCTGTCATGGTGAGTGTATTTTTTCTTACATTATATTGCCTGATGTACTCCACTGAGTACTCTACTCATTAGCATTGCTAGGCTTGGTAGCTTCACTCACCATGGTGTTTATGAGTTAGCTACTACTGCTCTGTGTTGCTGCTCAGTGATGGCACTCATCTCTCATTCTTCTGCTGGAGTCAGTTTTCCTCCCTGGCATATATTCAAGCATTTGCATTCCCTACTATCTAGCCAACCAGTCATCAAGTGTTCATCTAGTCACCCAAGGGTGGTTACCTGGACTCTGCTGGTTCCCTCTATATTTCCCTCATCTATCCATCGGATTGAGTATTTCCACACTACCACACAAATTTCTTCTTGATATATATTCACAATACAACATTATTGGATCAGTGACACTTATCAGTGTCATTATAGTTTTTATATTGTCTTAACAAGGAGTATCTCTTCCTCGTGGGAATTACATAGAAGCATGCTGTACCAGGAAGTTTGAGCTCCTGCCACCTGGGTGTCAGAGTGCAACTTCTCCAGTGTCAACAGTACCAAAGTTAAAGTCGTTCTTCCAGTGGTGTGAGTGTCTTGGGCATCTCCAAACACTTTTCCACACAGTCCTGAGATGGTTCAGATTCCTCATGTCACTGTGGTCACATTATGGCATAATCTTGCTGAAATAGAATGCAAGTTATGTATCTAAGAGTAGTTCTATTACCTTGGACAATCTTCAGGGTTCCTTCAGATTTATTGGAAATATTGCATGATACGTCACTTCTGACTTTGTTGTAAGGTCATGGCATATGTGTGGGGGAGCACAAGAAGGCATCCAGGTGATTCTCACCAGTCTTGGCAGTTGTACAGGGTTCACAGAACCACAGCTATATAACTAACTAACGTTCTCTTGACAGGCCTGTGGGTGATTGCTGTGAATGTGGTGAAGCTGATTTGGCATTTTCACAATTTGTTAATTAAAAAACAGGAAATTAGGATTAGTGTTGTGTAAGAGAGTGAATTAAATTAAACATACATTATTTCCATGACACACCCACTCAGTTCTTGCCAGTTGCCTTATTTCACACTAGACTAGAACTAAAGTTTCAGGGGAAAAAAAAAACAGGAATGGAAATTAATTCACTAATTCATTTGCTTTTCGTTTTATTTTCATGTCCACTGCATTGCAAAGTTTATAAATGTGTATTGATTTATTTCATACAAAAAGCGCAAACATATATATATATATATATAACAGAGTCAAAAGACAGTTCTGGAGATGAATACACCTAGTTGAAGAATCAGCAATAATTCAAGACCTGAAAAACTAGAGACTAATGCTGGAGAGGTCTAGTTGAAAAAAAAAAAATACAGAAACAAACTGTATAACCAGTAAATGTCAGGGCAGAAAAAAAAACAAAGAAGTAAATGTGAACTTGAGTTATTGGATAGAAAAATTAAAATTGAAATAGACTTTAATTTGTAAAGTCCTGACAAAACACACATACACAAATATACTCTCCTCACCTGCTCTAGGCCTAGTGCATTAACACTTAACTGTAAGGTCATTGCCATTTCTCAGTCAAACTCGATATATTCCATACAAAACATACTAAAATATTTAGAGAACTATTTAGCACCACAAGGGACTCTCTGTCTGAAACAAATCAAATCTAAAATCAATAAAGTGTATATGGCCATGCAACAGTGTGGGAATAGTCACAGACCTGCCCTTCGTCTAGCCCCTGTCTGCCAAATGCAAAGAGCAGTGCTAATTTCCAGCTCGTCTCTGATTGGCTGACGCTGTGTTGGTGTGGCTTGTCATGGCTGGCACAGGTCAGTGACTGAGGCAGTGTAGCATGAAACAAACTAATAGAGAGAGCCACCTCTCCCAGCACAATCTGTTGTTCCATCTCTCTCTCTCTCTCTCTCTCTCTCTCTCTCCCTCTCTCCAATGAGAGACACCTAAGGTCAGAGAGAGAGAGAGAGAGAAAAGGAGTATATAAAAATAAAGATGCATGGTGTAAAATGATTCATAGAAAAGAACAAAAAGAAGGAGTAAAATGAGAAAAGGAGAGCAAAGATTGGATGGAGTGAGAAAAGAGCTAATTTAATTAATGGATTTAAAAGTGGGAAATTACAGGGGAAATAGAAGGATAAAGAAAAGATACATGTTGAAAAGGAAATTGGAGAAAATTGGGGAAAAAGTGTGGGAAAAGATTGACGAAATGAGTGCTGAAATTGTAAAATCCATGTAGAAAAAGTTTAGGGGAAAAGTGAGGGAATTTGGACAAAGTAGAAAAAGAATTAGGGAAAAGTGGATAAGACAGGTTAGGAAGGTTAGGAAAAATGTTAGGGGAAATTAGAGGAAAAGTGTGAAAGATAAAGAAAAGCTACAAAAGTATTTTTAAAAGATTGAAAAAAGATAGGGAAATTAGAACATATATAGGGGAGAAAGCAATGGTAGAAAAAAATATGAAAAATAAGAAAAATTTGGGAGCAAAAGATTTGGAAAAAGTGTTGGAAAATGGGACAAAATATGAAAAGATTGGAAAAATAGTTGGTCAGTGGGAAGAAAGTTAGGGGAAAATGGGGGAAAATGGGAAAAAGTCTAAGAAAAACTACAATATGGGGAATGGAAGCAGGCATGGGGGAAATGATTAGTGAAAGTGTGGGAGAATGGGAAAAAGTGGGAAAGATTAGCAGAAGAAGGGAAAATTGGAACATGTGTAGAGGGAAAATTAATTGGAAAAATGTTGGTGGAAAGTGGAAAAATAGGAAAGGTGTGGAAAAGATGAAGCTGGGAAAAATTGGAATATTTATGGAAAAAAGGTTGGCGAGAATGGTGGGGGGAAATGGAGCAAAGAAAGAAAATATTTGACAAAGTATGAGGAAGAATGTTAGGAAATTTGTAAAAAGTGTAAAAAAAAAATTTTAAAGGTACAAGAAAATATTTTTTAAATATTGGGAGAAAGTGGGGAAATTAGAACATGTGTGGAGGAAATAATTGGCAAAAAAAAGTGAAAAAATGAGCAGAAGAGTGGAGAAAGTGAAAAATGGAAGGGACTGGACAAAAGAATATGCAAAGGGTTGGATAAAAAAGGGAGATGAATGGTGCTTTCCTTTTTAACAAGGCAAGAGCTGGGGGAAAATGACAGGAGAGAGAGATAGTCTGTGGAAATAGAGAGAGAGAGACAGAGAGAGAGAGAGAGAGAGAGAGATCATTCTGTGATAAAAGGTGGAAAATTAGCCTGATTATACAGGAACTCGGAAGCGTCAGACAGACGGCCATGAGTCCTCTAAATTCAGGAGAAAGGAGGAAAGACAAGCGGTCACAATTATATAGCGGACGCCTCCCGCTCCTGCCAGGGGTAATGTATTCGGTTAGTTTCTGTACATGCCACATGGGGAAATTCTAATTAAAGGTAGGAGGGAATTTTGACACATGTGAAGCAGCGATCAATATTTAGCACACCATAATCAGCCAATCCTGATGCCTTCTGACACAGTCATCGTGTGTGTGTGCTACTGTTCCTCTTCATTATACAGACGCGAGAGGGAGAGGGGGAGAGAGGCCTCTTCTAACAGCCTGACGGAGGTACATCATGAATCAAGTGTTTCTGATTTCTTGCTTTCATCTCCATTTATCCCTTCATCCCTCTGAGAGGAAGTGGAGAGGAGGAGGGGAGACCTTGCTGTAAAAAGGACCAGCCAAGAAGAAAAAGATAAGAAAATAACGAGAAGAAAGGATAAATCGGACATATAGTCATACAAGTCAAATTAAATAATGCTTATAAAAAATAAAACAAAATGTTAGGGTAAGAAAAGTAGAGAGGGATAATCAGGCAACTTTACAGCATTTCTAACAATAAGGGAATTTTCCGTGCCCACATGAGCTCTAGCGCTAGTCCACTCTCTCAAAAACTCATGCAGGTGTACAGAATTGGTGTTTTCACACTTGAGTTTTTTTTTTTTTGGATCCAGATTGTACAATACGTGAAAGCTGTACAATCCTCTCCCAGGATTGAATAACGTGATTGGATCAACACAGGGGTAAAGTGGAAATGGTAGGGGCAATTCCAAGAGTGTTGAGTAGATAGGGATCACAAAGTGGACCTCTAAGAATAAAAATGGATTAGGCAATAGGTTAGACCTGCCATGCTGCCCAAAATTCCTACTGGAGCCCTCAAGGCTTCATGTGAATCACTGACAAAAGAAATACCAATAAATGAATAAGAAATATATTCAATTTAACAAACAGTAACAACGAATACGTAAAGTGTCTAATGTAATGCCGGATTCAATTCACCTCAGAAGTGGGAGCTTGGAATTATGTCAATTTCCATGAGTTTGAGTTACAAAATGCACAAAACTATGTAGTCAATGTTATAGATTTAACAAGCGAATATGTCTGTATGTTGATTGATCTAACACAAATACCTGTAGTTGTATATACAACAAGAACTCATTTAAAGATAAGAAGTGCTACTCTGTTTACTGTTCATGCTGTGAGCAGCCATGTTGATTTGTGGTCACTTGCTGAACTTGGGGTTGAGGAGACCTTCACCACTTTCCAAATAGGGATTCTGAGTTGAGGGGGTGTTTTCTTTGGTTTTTCCTAGTTGGAGGTAGGAAATGACAAGTTCCAACCTTTAGTCAAATGCAGCATAATTCATTCATCTTCAGTATCTGATTTATCATGGTCAGAGTCGCACTGGATCTGGAGCTGACCCTGGGAACACTGAGTGTGAGGTGGAATACACTCTGGATAGTTGGCCAGAACCACACACACACACACACACACACACACACACATTCACACCTAGGAGAATTTAGCATAGCCACATCACCTACAGCATGTTTTTCGGGAGATGGGAGGAAACCGGAGGACTGGGATGAAACCAACATAAAACATAAAGCTCAGAATGGAACCAGGTACAACGGAGCTATGAGGTGGTAACAGTACTGAATAAATAACACTGAAGCAAAGAACATTTTGTATACAAACAAAGAGTAAAATATTAAGCAAATGATCTGAAGAATCAATCCAGCATACATACTTGAGTATTCAGGCCAGTCAGGAAAATAATCAAAAGCTTTCGCACATGTGGAACTCAGGTATGCAGAGACAGACACACACTCAGACACTTGTATCGAACATAGTGACATATGAACATAAGGCCAAGTGGACAGAGAGAGCATACAACACTAATGCTGACCAAAGATCAGAGAAAAAGTGTGTGTGTGTGTGTGTGTGTGTGAGAGAGAGAGAGAGAGAGAGAGAGAGAGAGAGGGAGAGAGAGAGAGAGAGAGAGCGAGAGAGAAAGGTGTGCCAAGAGAGGGTAAGCATCATGTCCCATGTCTCCCTTCTTCAGCCGCCGTCTCCGTGTTGGGTGTGTGTAGTCGACTCCTTCCAATTAAGACCCTTCCAACTGTGCTAGGCGTCGCACGGCGAGCAAGAGCCGGTGACACCCAGCTGTACAGGATCTGTCTCTGCCATGACATAACGATGGAATTTTAAAACCTTTCTCTCTCTCTCTCTCTCTCTCACACACACACACACACACACACACACACATACACACACACACATGTACATACAGGGCAGTGTGCTGGTCTGAGGCGGAGACTGATAAAGAGTGTGTGCTAAATGAGTGGCATTGAAGGAGGCATAGAGGTTTGCCTAATTACTCCTCCCAATCTATCTCCGTCTAGAGCTTCTTGTGTGATTTATCCCAACACCGGGACCTTCTGGGATAATGCCGTTATTAAAGCACCGGCTGACGGCGACCCATGGCCCGGGTGGAGGGATGGGGGAAGGGGGTCATAAATTAAAGCATCTATTATAGTCAAAGCGAGAATTAATAGTTCTTAGTCCATCTAAACATGGAAGCCTGACAATAATATCTAAGCCTTGTAAAGGATACAGACTTGCACAAGCATACACAAGAAAAAAATATATACTTTTAGACTTATATATCTAAAATGTATGTTGTTAATCTAGGACAATGTATCTTTAACATATTACCTGATGTCATGCAGAGAAATTACCACAATGGATTGAAACAAAGCATAAGCATTTTTTACCCCAAGAGCTAGTCAGACTTTTTTTTTTCTAAAGTCTTTAACTCAGTAACTGAATTCCTGCCTGCCAAATTCAATTTCAGTCTCCCTTCACCGGGCCTCAATGTAATATGTGCATTTTGATTGAATTTCATCCTAAAAATACGTAAATATACATATTGTTTATTCGGTTACATAGAAAGAACAAATGGATACTTTTAACTACGGCTTATCAAGTGCATTGGGAAATAGAAAAATAGCTCCTTAATCTAATCTAAGGAAACCATGGCGGTTGTTAATTCTGCACGATTAAATATCTCCGCCATCAACAATGGCGTTCTCCTGCCCTCAAAGCCGCCATTTGTTCTCTTGGAGGCAAAACAAACATTTTATATTTTGTGAAATTAAATTTCCAAAGGTCAAAGTCTCTTAACAAATGGAGATAAATCAAAAATACTTTAGCGTTGTCTCTTCAAACAAAACATCTCCAGAAATTCTGGAGCGAGGTTACATATGACAAGGCGATATTATCAGTAGGATGATAAGTAATTGTGGACTCAAAATCAATCATCATCAAAAATTACGATGATCATCATTTGCAGTAAATGGGGACATTTACCTAAATAAAAAGATAGGAAATTAAAAAAAAAAGTATCAATAACTACTAACTTAATAATATGAACGTGTACTACTACTAACTTTTAATCTTACTAAAAACATATTTAGATGTTTTTGCATTTCTCTGTAAGTCTGCTGTATGAATATTAATGAATCATAAATAAAATGATAATCACACTGGAGAGTTTACGTTTATTAGGTAGAGACGATCTTTTAACCTCCAGATGAAATAGAAATGGTCATGCTGCCCTCTGTGCCCATGCTGTCCCCTGTGCCCATGCTGTCCTCTGTGCCCATGCTGTCCCCTGTACCCATGCTGTCCCCTGTGCCCATGCTGTCCTCTGTGCCCATGCTGTCCTCTGTGCCCATGCTGTCCCCTGTCCATGTCCGTAAGCTACTACAATGGGCACATGAGCATCAGAACTGGACCATGGAGCAATGGAAGAAGGTGGTCTGGTCTGAGGAATCACACTTTCTTTTACGTCATTTGGACGGCCAGGTGTGTGTGCACGTCGTTTACATGGGGAAGAAATGGCACCAGGATGCACTATGGGAAGAACTCTAGCCAGCGGAGGCAGTTTGATGCTCGGGCAATGTTCTGCTGGGAAACCTAAGTCCTGGCATTCATGTGGATGTTACATCTAACATTTGGTGCCAGATACCACAGCATACCTTCAGAGGTCTTGTGGAGTCCATAACTCAATGGATCAGAGGTGTTTTGGCGGCAAAAGGGGGACCTACACAGTATTAATTGTAATGTTATGGCTGATCAGTGTCGCCAGCCCTAAGTGTGGGCATTTCCACTAAATTTAGTGAAACATCTTTTAAGAAACAATAGGGGATGAAAATCTGATTAGGAAATCTGAGAATTAAACATGTGACAGGGAAGTGTTATTGTGTCATAAAACATAAGAGCCAATCAGGTTCCAGTATGCAATATTAGGCCAAACAACACTGATTTACTAAGGGAAGGGGCAATCCTGTGAAAATAAAAGAGTAATTTAAAAAAATGCATTGTTTATTGCAAATAGGTGTCACAAAAGTGTACAAAAGTCATTTTCTTTTTATAGAAAAGACCTCCATTTTGTTCATTGCAAGTGTTCCAGCACTTAATGAGTGTCCAGGGAAAAGAATCGTTTCATTTCTCTAATTTATGTCACATGTTTTGGGGTTTCATTTGACTCACCCTCACCCATACGTGTGTAATATGTTGGTAATATGTGATCACGTGAATAACGTGAGAAGGTGTATTTCACCAGTTTACAAATTGTGAATTCAAGTAAACACTCAACATCACACCAAAAATATGCATGAATTATATGCTAAAAATAAACCTACCAGGTGGATGTTAAGGTTTAGATGTAAAAAAAAACATAATAATAATAACAATGCGAAAAAGAATTACATATGGAAATAAAAAACCCACAAGCCATACACATGAAAAATGTGTAAAACATAATATTGTGATTTGTCTAAAAAAAGTAGATGTATAAAACTCACATGTGAATTTGCTACGACTTTTTTGTAAGAGAAGAGTTAGAGGAGTTTCCACTTTGCATATTCATAGAATCTGGATTTCTTGATGAAAATAAAGTAAGAACACATTATGGGTGACAAAAATATCCTATAATTCACTACAGTTTGTCTTTGATGTGTAATTGGTCTCAAAGTGATAGAGATGGTGTAAGATGGCATTTACACACAACAAGACAACAATAGAGACAAAACTCTATGGTTCATGTCTCATATAGAGGGACAGACCCACACCAAGACGACAACGCAGTCGAGAGGTCAAATGTCCTTCACATTGTGATAGATGAAAGACAATTGTAAGTCAGTTCATCCTGAGGACAGAAAGACATTCACATACGGAGAGACAGAGAGACAGATGGTATTGTGCCCCTCTTCACTCAAACTCTAACACACACACACACACACACACACACACCACCATGCACATGTCAATGGTGTGATGGTGTTAAAAGGTGGTGATCTGAAGGGTCAGCCCCCTTTTTCCAATATGAGCAGAAAGAACTAAAGGCCTTCAGACAGTCGCTCCATCACCATTACTGAGAACGAGGGAACACACTCACAGAACATTAGAGGAGTGACAGGAGCGATAGATCTCTGACGGAGGAGAGGAATCGCGGCACACCCTCACGGCCCGTGAAGTGGAGAAAGAAGAGGATGAGGAGCGAGAGATGGATAGAGAGAGATAGTAGCAAGATTGTGTGTGTGTGTGTGTGTGTGTGTGTGTGTGTGTGTGCCCATGTTTTTACATCTTGCTAGAGACCACACGGATAGGAATATCTGACAGTTTTCATTTTGTGGGGACATTTGGCTGGTCTCCACAAGGCTTTTTTAAAAACAAAAACTACAGCTGTTTTATTTTGAAAAAAAAAAGCAACAAAAAAAGCCTAAGGTTTAGATAGATTCAGGTTTAGCATAATATTAATTAGCTGCATTAATAATTATGTCACTGGATGGTCCCCACTTTCTTTGCATGTACATCATCTAATGATACTATTGACACACAAAGCCACCATCACACACACACACACATACACACGATTGTAGTGCAAACACCAAACTGTGATGCTATCCTGTCGCAGATTTGAATTGGCTCCTCTGATTTAACTGCTGATGAAAGAAAGCAGGACTGTGTATCTTCTATGCTGGATGTTTAACATCTGCCAGTGCACTGAGACCGTGCTGTCTGACTTCTTGATTGAGACCTGTCTATCCTCCAGCTGCCTGTCATACGAAGATGATGTCTCACAGGGGGTGTAAAAGACCACCATAGGCAGGCCTGGGAGCTAAAGACATGCCCGCCTTTTGACGTCTTATTGATTTCACCTCTCCAAAAAAAGACAGACCACGGAGTGACAAAGAAACACACGCACACACACAGAGAGAGAGAGAGAGAGAGAGAGGAAAGATAATAGACAGAGACAGAAGAAAAGAGAAGGATGGCCTTTAAAAAATAAACGAGAATAGCACTTAATGTATCCTGAAGGAAGCCTTATAATTTGCAATAATGGCACGGCAATAGCCGAGCTCTTCGCTAAAGAAATTACAGAGCCCTGTCTCCTTGTAGCTGGCAGAAACAGGTCCATTGTGGACAGAAGTCTTGTTTACTTGGTAAAACGGCATCAATTAGGAGCGACTGGTGGAATTAGCATATGCTCTTAATGCATTGGCCTTCCTGAGGCACCACACGAAGAGCTTTCATTGGCGGGAAAAAAAGGGACATGTTGAGCGAAAAACTGGAAAAGGTCAGGTGTCTGGTGACTGGATTTTTTATTTTGCACCAAACAGGCATGCATTCTCTCACTGTCATGTCCCTCTCAAAGCCACATAACAAAATCTCACAGCTAAGTGGTTGGAAATGATCAGAGTCAGGAGCACTGACAGGATATGGATCTTTCCAATTCCACTGCATTCAGAGGAAAATGAAATGATCTCTGAATGAGTAATGTGGTTTCATTTTATTTGTATATATATATTTGAATTCTCGATTCTGATTCGTCAGAAGGTGTCAGTTAATTTTCATCAGTTTTCAAGATTATATTAATGCACTCATTCTAGTACAACAATATTTCTATGATATTACCAACACTACATAACTTAAAAAAAATGTAATTCTTGATTTGGTGACTTTTGCTGTAGGGAGGTGTTTATTTAGCAGTGATAGCACTTAAAGCTAAGTAAAGCTAAGTAAAGCTGTAACTTTTCCGACATGGGAAAGTCCTTAGTCCTCAGTGTTTCTTGGTAATATGACAAGCTGCATTTTTTTTGTCTTATTAACTTCATGAGAAAAGAAAGTTGTTATACCTGTTATAACAGGAACCAACTTGTTAAACATAACTATAAACGGACAAAAAGTACAATGTGTAGTTATTTAACTAATAAATCATTGTAAGCGCTGGTAGGTTGGTTTGGTATAAGAGGAATAAAACACAAACAGGACATGCTATTATCATAAAACAGTACATTTTGCGGTGGTAAGAGTAACTCCGCTTTATGTCAGGTTCCATCAGATCATCCCAAGGTTGATTATTTTCCTGTGACAGCATGCTCCATCATGTTTTATTCCTTACTTTGGAAAGCAAATAAACAGGCCATCTTTAGCATCTGTTTCACAACATAATGTGCAGCTGTTACACCGAATATTTGCCTCGTCATTTTCTTCACCAACATATCAGTTAATTAACATTAGCAAGCTTGCTTTTGCTATGATGTTAAGAAAATAGTGAGGAAAAGTGCTTTCTGGTCAATAAATGGCATTTTTTTCCCTAGAAAGTAAAAAAAAAACACCCTGTCCTTTTGTTTTAAATTGGCTCAGCTTCTGAGGAAGTGAAAATTCATCACAAAAGAAAATTAACTACTTTTTATATTTTTTTGTCAGTTCTTTTTCAAATGGCTTTTTCTTTTTGCAAAGTAAATGTATGGCCTATCTGCTCATGTACAATTCAAAATTTCCATTAGGAATTTATACAGAATCAAATGAACAAGAGTGATGTGATTCGATTTCATTCAAATTCATATAAATAATGTTGTAGGAAAACCCTGCCCCTAACCCTAGCTTTAACCTTTAATCTTCATATCTTCATTTCAATCTTCATTTCATACAACCTGAGGTGTGTGAAGTGCTATATTGCTACAATGATCCAAATGTTGGTCAAAACAGTTATATATAACACACAGGGAATACAGCAATGCTAACAAACTGCCATGATCAAGCTAAAACAGGCGCTCGAGTCTGGAGAGCCTGTCTGATTACAGAACTGACAGGAAAACACAGAGTACACTTTCTCAGAACAAAGAACTACACCAATGAGAAGTTAACAGCCAAATTAGTGTTGTGGTCAATAAATCCAGGGCTGGAGAGGGCTAATCAATTGCGGCGGTTAGCCAATTCATTTTAATTATGCATCACTTACCACCCACTAGCTAATTTCCCTTCTAAAATGCTATTTCATCGTTAGAGGTGGGGGGCTAAGAGAGGAGGGAAAAACGGAGAAGGGCCTGTCTGTTTTTCCTCTCCTCCTCTCAGCCCTCTGTATCCTTTCGCCTTTTGCAGGCACTCAAATTGACTGGTCTTGCACAGTTGCAGCCGGAGCAGGGAAAAAGAATCGTTGGTGTCAAGCCGCAGTTTACAAATATGACATCTCCTCTGTCGCAGCGGCAGATATGAAATATTGATTTATGTGCGGTAAAAGGTCTTATAAAAATGATCACATACACAAGAGGGATTAATGCGCAGGAGATCAATAGAAATTTCATTCTTGACGCTAGACTATGTCACCTATGGTGAAATGCTAAAATAGAGAAATCAATATTATCTGTGAAATGTCAAATTTATTATAATTATGAGGATGAGAGCCGGCCAAGTGGGGTCCCAGGAGGAGCGGCGAGCATCCCTCATGGCCCCAACCTCACCACCTGCCAATTTGAGCACAATATCAGAGCAGAGGGCCTCCAGATGCACGGCTGGGCCAAAATCCTGAAGGAGTATTTAACTCCGAGTTGCTGAATTGTTGTAGTGGAGAACCATTTCAGCACAGTTTGGAAATTTCCTACACAAATGCACCTGATTTAATCCACTACCATGTTTAAGTGCCATAAAGTACTACACACACTCTGAGACTGCACTCTCTGACTTTTCAAATCAGACCCGTCTATCCTCCAGCTGCCTGTCATGACATCTCACAGGAGGTGTAAAAGACCACTATAGGCAGGTCTGGGTCTTGCTAAAGACAAGCGCACCATTTGACGTCTTATTGATTTCACCGCTCCAAAAAAAGACAGGCCCTGCCATCGCTTCCACAGTGAAGGATTTAAGCTAATCTGTTTAATACACATCGCAAATGTTTCTGCGCAGGTCAGAGGATCAGACAGACATCAAACCGGTATCTGTTTGACGGAAGTTCATTAAGTTGTTTTACATCCAGCAGCGGCTCATGACCATAGATTTTGTTGGGGCAGGGTAACATTAATAACAACATAGCCTCAAACAAAATGAAGTCGAGAGGCTATCATACCTGACTTATTATATAGGCTACAATCTAGTGAATTACTGTAAGTAACCCTGTAATAGACAGTTCATTGTTGGCAACATACAGCACACGTTTTGACTCGTTTTAAACAGAACTTTGTGTTTGAGATCAGATCATCAACCTGGGTGGACAGGTTTCAGCAAAATTTCCAAAAATTCCAAAAAAAAAAAGAACTCACACAAAAACTTCCCAGAAGAGTGAAAAAAGGAAAACTAAGGAACTAAAATAAAAATAAAAAAGGAACTAAATCTGGAATGGAATGTTCACAAAGCACATATGAGTGTGATGGTCAGGTGTCCACAAACTTTTGGCCATATACTGTACAAATCTGCTCCACCTGCCCGTATGGATGAGCCACCACAGTCTAAAACACACCATGCAATTTGTCTGAATTCTTCTAGAAAGCACCAGGAGCTTTGTGTAATTTTTTCTAGAAAGCACCAGGCACTTTGTATAATTTCTTTCTAGAAAGCCCCATTTGCTTTGTCTGAATTCTTCTACAATGCACAATGTGCTTTGTGTAATTTTTTCTAGAACACACCATTTGCTTTGTCTGAATTCTTCTACAATGCACAATGTGCTTTGTGTAATTTTTTCTAGAACACACCATTTGCTTTGTCTGAATTCTTCTACAATGCACCATGTGCTTTGTGTACATTTTTCTACAATGCACCATGTGCTTTGTGTACATTTTTCTACAACGCATCATGTGCTTTGTGTAAATTTTTCTAGAATGCACCATATGCTTTGTTTGTATTCTTCCACAATGCACCTTGCGCTTTGTGTACATTTTACTACAATTCACCATGCACTGTGTCTGAATTTTTCTAGAACACTAGAACATACCATGTGCTTTGTTTAGAACACACCATGCACTTTGTCTGAATTTTTCAAGAACTAACCATCCACTTTGTCCATTTTTTCCTCGCAAATCTCTCTGGTATAACCCTGAATTCTGCAGCTCTGTGACATAAACATAATTTAAAACATTTTACTCTTCCTCTCTCCATTAGTTTGCAAAACAGGACACACAGGAGACAATAAATAGACCTTCTTTCCAATCCTTGCAGCTTACTAATCAACACATCACACACATTTGTTTGAGGTTTTTCAGGAAATGAGGTTTTTCAGGAAACACCAGTGGCTGAGCACGATTTTCAGACTAATAAAACACGCTCACACACTGAGCTCAGGTGCATAATTCCTTTAACAACAGTGGAGCTATTAACAATTCAGCCACTACACCTGAACATAGCCAATAAAACCAGTACAATATCCCTCCACTACACAAACACACACACAGACAACAGAGCCATGGTAAAAATATTGTGAGAACCATGAAAAAGTGTATGTAGTGACAACTTTTTTTTTTTCAGGGTGACAACAGACGTAATACGAGTCACAAAAAGCCTCTCAAGCTCGCTCAGGTACATGCTGAGCCGCAACTCTTATCTTAGTTGGAGCTGTATAAATACAGCAACCAATTGAGCCAGTTTGATGCCAGAGAAATTAAGAGAGAGAGAGAGAGAGAGAGAGAGAGAGAGATAGGTGGGGTTGTATGGGCAGAAAAAAGGACATAATTTTGTAGCTGCAATTCAAAGAGCAATAAATCGAATTCAGGAGATCAGAACTGGCGAGATAGACGGTGGTTTGCACGACTATTCCAGAAGGCTTATAGAATAGCACAGATGAAAGAGCAGGAGAGGGAAAGGGATAGACAGAGGATGAGTGGAAGGCAGTGATGGCCATTGGGAGTGTGAGGAGAGCTGGAGGTGTGATAAGCCTGCAGACCGCAGGAGCAATGCTGCATCTATGGAAGGTGCTGGAACTTATCAGACTGTGTTTATCCCCAGCAGAGCTGATTAGCTGACACTCCTCTGGCTTAAAAACACTCAAAGATAGACGCTGAGCATGTTTTCACATGTTAGTGGTGAGAAAGTTGCCGCATCCCTTGTCTCAGAGCTCTGTGGATGCTTCCACACTTTCACTCGTAAAAATAATATTAGTTTGATCTTTTTTTTTTTTTTTGTTATTATATAATACATCTTTTGGAAAAGTAAAAGGAGCACCAGATGTTAAGGAATTCAACTTGCTAAAGCATTATATATACAACAGCAAAGAAAAGAAAGGTAGGAACTCCTGAAGAGCCCAAAAATCTCTTCCCAAGAAAGTCATTTATTTCATTATGAAAAAATTACCATTTTCCTAATATCAACTGCAGATGCTCTGAGTCTGAGATGCTCTGAGATGCTCTGGGCTTTTTGTACACATTTCTGGCCACAAGCTTCAGGATCATGAAGGTTGAATTTTCACTTCTGTGTATACACACTTTCAACAAACATACAAACACGGATGGGGTTAAAAAAAAGTTCACAGCATCACGTATTTAAAATTTATTAGAGTTTTATTTGAAACAGCAACAAATAAATATTATTGGCTAATTGCAATGTCAGTAAATTGCATCTTTTTTGTCAAAGCAGGAAGATCTTGGTCATGTTTATTGATTAAATTTGTCAGACTCTCTAGTGAAAGCCAGAGGTCTGGCTCATGAGACTGCCTTTTGTCACATATTCATGACAAATATATTTTATATTATCAAATTCTATTATTCCTTCTTCAGATTCTGTCAGATTGTGATGCAATACTTTTTTTTTCTTTTTTTTTTTTGACCATGTCTTTTTGCTAAAACAGTTACTATGGTCCTCAGTGTGTCATGCTGCTTTCTGGTAAATACTAGCAATTTTTTATTTATATTAATAGAGATATTCAAACAAACAATTTATACAATTAGTAGAGTTAGACTTTTGGTCTCTAATGTAGAAACTGCAAATAGTTGTAACCAAATTTACCTCAACCTCAAACCTCTCATGTATTAATACAAGGATATGTATGTTGTTAATTATTGGCTGCTCATGTGCTAATCACATCGGATTACAACGTAAGAATACAGGTCTCAGTCCCAGAACAGCAATACACTGTGACACATCTACATAAGGATCTCAATTCTCATCACATTACTATCTCTCCTTGTAATCCATGAGACTGTGGGGAGATGCTGTTAGGGAGCAGGGAGTTAGGGAGGATGTTTGCACTTGTATCGATTTGAATAGGGCCTTACTTTTCAGACTGCATAACAATATTTCAGATCTGTATTCGCTCATTGTCAGGCTGAGGACAGACAGATGCAATTAGAACACATAAAATAAAATGTATTCTAATAAAATAAAACAAAAATGACAAAAAAAAAACCTCAGCACATTACAAAATACAAAAAAACAAAAATCTTTGAGAATAATAATATAAAAAAATGAAATCAAATGAAGTCAACCTAGTTTTATATTCAGACTTGGTTTGAAAATAGATCTAGGCCATTTTCTTAGATCAGAATAATTCAAAACTGCAGTAATTACCTTGAAAAGTCTGAAAGAAAAGTGAAATTAAAGGAATGTTTCCAAAACCATTAAATGTCAGTCCCTCAGTAGGAGGCCCATATTTCTCTCTCTCTCTCTCTCTCTCTGTATGTGTTGTGTGTGCCTGTGTGTGTGTGTGTGTGTGTGTGTGTGAATACCTCCCTGTCTTTTTTATGCATTGCCACTTTGTTTTACCTTCATTCTCTCGAGTCACTCAGTTCAGTCCACCTGACCAGAGTCACCCCAACATCCTCATCCAGGTCTCCTCAGATTTGGGTCATGGCCCCAGCCGCTCTGGCCACCTCGCTTGCCTTTAAAGTTGGGTGTAGACCCTGGAGTGCTCTTCTGACGAGGAGGAGATCCTCTGATGAGGGCTGCATGGAGAAATGCACTCCTGGTGCGCTTGCCTGAGCATTTTAGCGAAGAGGTCAACCCTAGGGTCGTCCCAATCCCACAGTATCTCTCCCTCACTCCCAAACTTCAAAGACTGCTATTCCACGGAGTAATCTACCTGAGAGCAGCGCTCGCTCTCCTGGGGTCAGGCTGCTGGCATTCTGCAAGGAGAGATCCTCACAGGTCCTACCACACACAGATTTTCGAGCTGTGATGGTTACAAATGACCCGACTATATTCCCAAAGTATTTATGATGCAATTAACTGCAGTTGTCAGCAACAAGATGATAATTTCCACCATATTTTTCCCCCTTCGTGATTAAAGAGCATTCGATCCCTCATATAAACATTACAAATGTAATATATGAGCTACTGTCCGCTTTTAAAATCTGTGCATAAACCATTACAACGTATCAGTCACTCTCCCCACGGGAGGCAAAATATATTTCACAGGATTAAAAGAGGCTTGCTGAAGCACTGAAACTCTTATTCAAGAAACACACACACAAAACCAGTGTGGAGATGAAACACTGGGCCATATGTTATTTGCAATGATCCAAAGCATCTCGTCTTGTCCTTTTCACACACTCGCAATGAATTATGTATCCAGCATGATTTATAGGTTTCAGTATTCTCTCTCTCTCTTTCACACACACACACACACATACACACACATTCCGCAGGGAGTCAAAAGGGAATACCAAAATTGCTCAATTTACAAAAGTAATTAAAACCATCAGTGATCAATATTTATCTGGAGTGGACGGTGTTGGGGGATTTGGTCGGCTGTCTGAAGGGCCAGGTGTCTGCATGAGGGGCTTTCAGAGATATTCGAAGTTTCCACCTTGATAAAAGAAAAAAAGAATTCTCAGCATCCTCCTTTTTTTATTCACTGTGGACAAATGTAGTAGTATTAATAGACGTTTGTTATTGACATTTTAAGTTCCATTAATGAGATTTACAAGTTAAATTGCATCAGATGTATTGAGAGTTTGACATTTTTTCACAATAAACCAAACCAATAAGTCAGGATCAGGGAAAACACGCTTTTATATACAGTACTGTGCAAAAGTCTTAGGCACATACGAAGAAATGCGTTACAGAAAAGAGGCTTTACAAAATAATGACATTAAATGTTTCTACATTAAAAATTACTATAAAGAGCAATAAACAGTAATAAATGAAACAAAGTCAATATTTGGGTGATGACACTTTGTTTAAAAAATAAAATAGTAGTCTCAGATACAATTACTGCAGTTTTATTAGCTGGTAAGTGTTACTGAGCATCTTGCAGAAGCAGCCACAGTTCTTCTGGAGACTTTAACTGTCGCACTTGCTTCTTATTTTTGCAGCAAAACCCAGCAGCCTTCATTATGTTTTTTTGTCTGAAAAGTGTCTCTTATGTAACCTGCTGCTTTCTTTACTGACATACAAACATTTTTCTGTAACATGTTATAAAATAAAAATCTATAAAGTTTGAACTAAAAAAATAGGGTGCCTAAGACTTTTGCACAGTACTATAGTATATATATTATATGAAAAATTATTTTTAAAAGTTTTTGTTAATGTGACCACTGGTTGTTACTGCATTACTTACTTTAATGGATTTGTTAATGTGTTCATTTAGAGTAAACTGATTTTTTTTTCTTTTTTCAATAATGATGAATTTGTTTTAAACAGAACAGATATAATGTACAAAAGAGTTTATAGTAACATACATATAGCATTTTAAAAACTAAAAAAAAAAAGTGAAAAGAAAGTGATTTTTCTGTTCACTTTCTTT
This sequence comes from Pangasianodon hypophthalmus, assembly GCF_027358585.1. Lineage (NCBI taxonomy): Eukaryota > Metazoa > Chordata > Actinopteri > Siluriformes > Pangasiidae > Pangasianodon > Pangasianodon hypophthalmus. The sequence continues at coordinate 24,133,950 of NC_069714.1, read as the reverse complement.
ATTTCATTAGGATGTGGGATTCCTATGATATCCACGTTTGCAGATTGTCCACTGATTTCATCCTTATTATCAACTTGTACTTATTTATATTACAGTTTGTTTTCCTGGTGCTTGTTAATAGCAGTCAAAAATGCTGAATGGCCAAGACAGAAGTTGAAGAAGCGGCACAGGCATTTATTTATGTATGTGATTGTCTATATGAATTCTCAACCAACAACTCTAAGTGGATAAAAACAAGCAGGAAGACTGAAAACTGACTGGACTGCATGGAGAGTTAAAGTGTTTTAGAGCTTTTATCCAACATAATGTTGTGAGGAAACTGAAAGTGCCATTAGCTATAGATAGTACTCTGGTCCATTTGTTGAATGTCCCCATTTTTCCCTTTTTTCATTTTGTTTATCTATGCTTTCTGTCATATTTTTTTCATAAACTGTCTCAATTATTCCCTATAACTCTCCTTTAATCCCTGTAGCCAGTTACATCTTTGGAAAATAACTCCACTCTCCACACTGTCATTTCATGATAATTAGGCCAAAACAATTTAAAACCCAGAAGAATTTTGGTGTCCTCTCTTGAAAAGTTTCTGTTTTTGTGGGAGGTTTGCAGACAACAGTGTCTCTTGGGCCAGTTTGAGATATTGCCTCTCTAAGGTGGGATTTACTAATGACGTCTCATTTCAAAGAAATTCCCCATTCATTTGGTTTTAATAAAGCTTTTGTCAAGAGTGTCTTCAACTCCTGTCTCATTTTTGAAATAGTATATTCTGGGAAATAAACGCTAAAAATAAAAAAAAATAAAAAATGAATTTGTGTTGCAATTAGGCCAAAACATCAAAAAAGGGGTTGTTCTACTCTCCTGAAGGTTTGCTATGATGGCTTTCTGGAAAATCTTTCAATAACCCTGATATAGGAGTGCTATTTTCACCCTTTCCCCAGAGGTGCAGTTCCCCATAAGCTCGGAAAATTCTCCCCATGTGTATAGATTGTGTTAGGTGAGAGAAGTACCCATGACTTTTTGACTTGGACACTGCGCTGGACTCCAGAGCTCAGCCCGGTCCGAGCAGAAGGATTTATTTTCTTGTTTCTAAAGCTTGTTTATAGCAGTCAACAATGCCGAATGGCCAGGAGAAATATTGAGAGCTCTAGCCATACAGGCTCAGGCATTTATTTATTTTTCCCACTCTTTTCTTTATCTCTCTCTTTAACACACGCACTCACACACACTCATACAGAAAACTAATAACATGAGTCTGACCCTCTGTCTGGGTACAATCCCACCTGTCAGGATCTCTACGATCTCAACCAATCACTGGTTTGTCTCAGTTATCAGGAATAAATGTGGAAAAAAAGAAAATTAAACAATATCAAACTTAAACAATATCAAGGAGTAGGTAATCCAAACTGAATTAAAAGAAAAAAAAAATGTTATGAGAATGAAAAAATGTTTGCAATGTTAGGAATAGCTAAAAATACATTCATGATGGTGTGATCTTGAAGTATTGCTGCTCTTCAAACACCATTACTGTATGAAACACTGACATGTCAGAATCTGAATTTAAGTATTGCAAAAGTACAGATTTAAAAAAAATATATTTGTTAATATGTAAACTACATTTCATACACAATTATCACCTTATAATGCACTTATTTCTATTATAAATGATCATTTTGCATGGAATATGGTGCAAAAATGTTTTAAATGTTATTGCACCCCAAATAATATATAAATTCAAGTAATTAAATGTAATCTAATGTGTAAACACATTAAGACTTGACTCCAATTAAGTGCTTTTACTCAGATATACTTTTTATTCTGTAATAATAATTTTACCATCCTCATTATCCTCTCTTTCTCCATAATCAGACAACAATTACTCTAAATACTTGAAACATTTTGGTAAAGAGCACTGTCGTACTGTTAAGAGACATCTGGAGACCTTTTCTCTGAGCCCAGTGCAGTCCCGAGCTCCAGTCCCATCCTCCAAACCCATAAAGCAGCTGAGATTAATTGAAGAGGAATCACACGCACATGAAGAGGCCATATTAAGCATAGTTAATGAGTAGCACACCTTATTGGAAAAGATGTGATGCCCTCAGGGGTGAGTGCGAGACGCCGGCCACCCATAAACCAGGAGTGGGAGAGGAATAAGAGCTGTGAAAAAGCTCAGGTAAGATTTTTATGTTTCTCACTGGCATAAAAATAAGAGACAATAGAAAGGAATAGAATTAAGTAGGACAGAATAGAACAGAATAGAACAGAATAAAACAGAACAGCTGAAAGAGAAGAGAATCAAAAGCAGAAAAAAGGAAAGAGGAAGAGAGGCTAAAAAGCCATAAAGATCAAATGGAATAGAATAGGAAAACAATAGAATCAAAATAAGAAGACAGAAGCAAGAGGAGGGGAAAAGCTGAAAGTCGTAAAGATCAAATTGAATACAGAAGGATAGAATGGATTTGAATTGAGTAGAAATAAAATAGAAGGGAATAGAAAGGAATAAAATAGAACAGAATAGAATAGAAGACAGGAGAGAAGAGAAGAGCAGAAGATGTGCAGCTGAAAGTCATAAAGATCAAACAGAATAGAAGAGAACAGAATTGAATAGAATAGAATGCGGACAGGAGAAAAGAAGAGGAGGAGAGAGTATGAAGAGTCATGTCATGTAGAATAGAATAGAATGCAGATAGGAGAAAAGAAGAGGAGAGGATGAAGAGTCATGATGTCACACAGAATAGAATAGAATAGAATAGAATAGAATAGAATAGAATAGAAAGCAGATAGGAGAGAAGAGGAGGAGAAGAGAGGATGAAGAGTCATGAAGTCATATAGAATAGAATAGAATAGAATAGAATGCAGATAGGAGAAAAGATGATGAGATTAGAGGATGATGTGTGATGGAGTCATATACAGTAGAATAGAATAGAATAGAATAGAATAGAATAGAATAGAATAGAATAGAATAGAATAGAATGCAGAGAGGAGAGAAGAGGAGGAGAGGAAAGGATGAAGAGTCATGAAGTCATATAGAATAGAATAGAATAGAACAGAATAGAATAGAATGCAGAGAGGAGAGAAGAGGAGGAGAGGAAAGGATGAAGAGTCATGAAGTCATATAGAATAGAATAGAATAGAATAGAATAGAATAGAATAGAATGCAGAGAGGAGAGAAGAGGAGGAGAGGAAAGGATGAAGAGTCATGAAGTCATATAGAATAGAATAGAATAGAACAGAATAGAATAGAATGCAGAGAGGAGAGAAGAGGAGGAGAGGAAAGGATGAAGAGTCATGAAGTCATATAGAATAGAATAGAATAGAATAGAATAGAATAGAATAGAATAGAATAGAATAGAATGCAGAGAGGAGAGAAGAGGAGGAGAGGAAAGGATGAAGAGTCATGAAGTCATATAGAATAGAATACAGACAGGAGAGAAGAGGAGGAGATGAGAGGATGAAGAGTCCATGCTCAGTGGTATTAATAAGTTTGGGTTAGAGGCAGAGAGTAAATGTCACACACGGCTCTCCCAATTCTTGGGGGCGATTTTTCTACAGTACAGGAAGCACACTAATCCTGCTGACACACCTAGAGAAGGTCAAAGTTGGTCAGTGAGCCAAGACATACTCTATCAAAGTTTCCTTCCTCGGCCACAGCCGCCCGTATAAATCGTGGAATTAGTGTATTGATTCGAGAAGGCACCGACCAGCAATCAGTTCCCCGGCCTTGACAACATGATTTTATCCTAGTTTTCCTGTATGATTACGAGTTGTGTTTGAGTTATTCTCCAAACATCGGAAGTGACAGGCACAATTTGCTCAATAAAAGAAGCCAGTCGAGGATGCAATCAGACACTGAGGATCAGTTTCAGCGCGCGGAGAGACGACTGCAACAGCTGCAAAACAAATTCAGTCATCAATACGGCCCGAAAAACTCAACAACTCATCTAATGCTGCTTTTTCTGGTATTATATGTGAAGAGCTGCAGTTCATTATTATGCATCAGTTAATTTTTTGTAGAATATGAGACAGATAGGCAGTAAATCCTACATTTATTGTAGCAAAATTATAGCGTTGATGTTTAAGTAAGTTGTAGTAAAGGAATGGATTTATTATAATGTTAAAAAAAATAGATAAACTAATAATCTAATTAATGTGAAATACCATATTTAAGTATTAAGTCAATCCTCCAAGAACTGAAATTTATTCTGAATCCATTTTTTAGGTAGATGTTGGTTATTAGTGATTATAACACAGCACTGTTGAATGCTCTACTCTGATTAGTTAGAAGGTGTTGATTAATTTTCTATAACAGCAGCTCTGACAATAGGGCCGACTGCATTTTTTCATATCAGTGCACTCATTCAAAGAAATAGTAACAATGTACACACTGTGCAACGATGACGTTTTCTGTGAGAAGGCATTGAGTTAGCATTAGCTATGTAACAGTCAAAGGTAAATCTGTCACTTTAAGTTTTCCGAAAGGATAGTTTCTTGGTAACATGACACACTGTATTTTTTTCTTATTCAATTCAAAATAGAGAAAAAAACAGAGAGGCTAGTGTGGGAACCACTGTTTATAGCTGTTATAACGTAAGTGATAACAGGACTTAACTTGTTTTGCTGGTGTTCCACAACATGAATGTAACTATAAACGGATAAAATGTAAACGTCATTCTTTAATAAATTTCAAAACATGGCAAACTGTTGTTGTATCAGAGGAATAAAACACTATGAGATGTGCTCTTATTATAAAATAATCAACTTCAAGGTGGTGACAGTAAATCCGCTTTGCACCAGGCCACATCACACTACCCTGTAGTTGATTATTTTACTGTAGAGCAGCAAGCCCTATCATGTTTTTTTCTTTACTAGCAGTGTCTTTGAAGAAAGTTCACATATCTTTATCTTTCTTTTTCTAAATGGTGGAACTGTAATATGATACGCAGCACCACTAAACAGTCCACTACATTACTAATAAACCATGTGCAAGTAAACGTGTAGGAACATTAAACCCGCCCCAACCATAACCTTAACCTGCATTACTACTCATACAAATATGAGTCATGTTAGTCATCAGTTTGTTAGTGTGTTAAATGGAACAACAATGACTAGAACCCTTTCAGAAAGCTAAGAACCCATTGAAGAACCTTTGAAAAACCCTTTTTCTAAGAGTCTAATTGTGGGGGTCAGGCAGGAGAAAATGGAGGCAGAACATCTTCACTGACATTACAGCACATGGGTATTTCATCATATGGTATTTCCATCTGTGGTGTAATTCAAAGAAAAATGGGTTCCTCAAAGGTTCTTCGGAAAATGAAGGATTATTAGGTTCTTAAAGGTTCTTACGTGAATAGTAAACACTGCTGTAGGATTGGACTTTAAGGATTTTTCTTTCCTAAGAGTGCAACATGGTGGAAATTTAAGTACACTCTTCAAAATGGTTCCAAATAGAATTTCAGTAAATAGCTAGAACATCTATTATAAGAATGGAATGATTAAAATATAGTTTTTTTAATCACAACTCTACCTCCACAATATGGAAAGATTGTAAATTTATTACATTTAAAGAGGCCAAGTATATATAAGAGGTATGTTTATGCTGGCAATCATGTATACACACACACACACACACACACACACACCATCCCCCCGCCCCCGTTTTGAAAATCACTTTTTTTGCAGTATAGAAATACATATTCTCAGAGCCCCAGCAGCGTCTGGCCATGGGAAAAGCAATATTGCCTCCAAGCGCTGATTGATGTACTCCCTCCGTTTATAATCTCATTTGGAATGGCTTTCTCTCTTCCTACTGTATGTCTGTCACTTTGCTGCTCGTATTTCATTACGCTAGATTGATACTCTCCAGTAAACAAAATCTCAGAGCACAAAAAAATGCCTTAAGCCTTTATAATAGGACTCATTAATGCTGCTTTATGGTTATGTCTATCAATGTAGCACTGTTTCATAAATATCTGACAAACACTGTCGGCTCAAATCTGGCTTGAGAGATCTGTCAGGGTGGTGTAAAGCTACGATCATGTAATACCTCAATAATAAATAATATGTTTGTGGTCCTTGTTGTATTTCCTCACCTCTCTCACTAAGTTGTTTTTTATTCCCCAGTCTTAGAGAGGAGTGTAACCCATTTACGTTCCAATCAGGAAACATGTCTGCCCTTTTCAATCAAGTTTCCGATTTAAACTCTGAAAACAGCAGAGAAACTGGCACCAGGATTATGATCTTTCTGTAAAGTGACACACGACAGGACAAAAGGGTTAAGGGTGAGAGTCCAGGGGCAACAGTTAAATGGCCTGAATCATCCATCCTTTCACTCTCAGCTTAGAGAGAGAGACAGAAAGAGAGAGAAAGACAGTTATACAGTGATGACTGTACATTGTATCTCTGTTATTCACTGGACAAACTTGAGGAACAAATAAAAGCATCAGGTGCTAATAGCATTTCTGAGAAGCAGCAGCTATTTCTTTGTATTTGATGCTTAAAAATGTCATTCTCAGCTGGAAGACTGGAAGAGTGCTCAAAAATGTCTTTTACCACATACTGTCATGTCACACACTTTTTCAGGGGAAACAGAAGATACCTTTAGTTCAGCAGTGTCAAACTCATTTTAGGTAGCACGTCACTTTACAGTTAATCCAATGTCAAGTAGGTTGGACCAAAAAAATCATGTTAGTGACCAACAACACATCAACAACGGCAATTAAACCTGTTCATTTTTTGGCGTTTAGACTCTAAAAATTGATCATTATGATCCTTATGTAGCTTTTACATACTAATAGAATGTCCATATCACTACAGTAAATTACATTGCAAATTTTATTTCATATTTCTATTTAATGTGTTTAACATAAACCTGCAATTATTTACCAATTATACATTTTGTTGAACTTACATGTTTTACTTAAGTGAAAATTCCGCCTTTAATTTAAATACATTGATATAGATATAAATACATTGATATATACATTATTTTTTGTGTATCTGAAAGCTACAAGCAAAGGTGTTTGCATAAGTATTCACACTTGTTGCTATTAAACCTATAAATTGGTTCTTTTGGAAAGAGACATGCTCGCTAATGAAGAGTTACATATCATTAGCATTTTTTTCAGTAGCTGAGTTTACGGCTCTGAGCTTATTCCACTGTGTTTCTCCGTAGTGGAATAACAGCTCTTCTTTTCTTTTTTCGAATCTTTAAATTCAATTACAGTCCACAAGATGATTTTAATTTAGTACATATTTTAAATTTATTTTGTCACTACAAACAATGACATCTTGAAACATCTTGAAACATCTTGAAAATCTTGAAACTTATCCAGTACTTCTTATTATAAAGATTACAATAAACCAAATAAGATTGTTAAACCTGTTTGTAGACAAACTAATTTCAAGCTTTAAATTTTCTTATTCTATTGGCAGATCATTTTGCTCCTTTCTAGAAATAAATGCTTAAAAAGTTTTTTTTTTTCAATTAGAAAAATTGTCTGCCAGCAGAACAAGACTATTTGTAATTAAGCTTGAAATGAGTAAAAATGTCCAGAATTTTATAATAAATTTAAGGTTTCATCATATATTTAGTTAAGTGTAATCTTATAATAGGAAATACTTGATAACTTGAAATATGTAAAATATATTTTTTCATTTGCTAACATGGAATTATTTTGCAGTGGTAGGCTGGATTATAACCTTTATCCATCCAGTCAGACCTGGCCCATGGCCACTGATACCTCTGCTTTCCAAGAAATTAGAGAGAAGATAGTAAAACAATGCCTACATTAGCAGTGCAATTTTATTTCATTTAATTAAAGCAGATAGCTAGCAATCAAGATTCACATAACAAGTTTGCAGCATTGTATTTGGGATGAAGTACATCCTGGACAGGCATGAAATTAAAGCATATGTTTCATGCCACTTGTAAACTTTATCGTTTACACACTTTGAGTGTCAATCAGTTGTGTGCTATTTAATTCTTGTCCACCATGTTGAGTCAAATTGTTAAGATAAAAAAAAGGTCTGTGCAAAAACTTATGATTTTCCAAGTCAGCAAGTATTACTATGAACACTATGGAAAGTTTTTGTTTTTTTTTCCCCACAACCAGATTTTTCTAATCACTCTTGTTTTTAAACATAAAAAGGATATAGTGTATATTTTAAGATATATATCATAGTAAAATATATATATTTTTTTTCAATATGTGAACTCTTATGATTGTACCATTTGTAGCTCTCTTTCAGGGCTCTCTCCAGTCTGTCCTCTTAAAACCCTCTGTTTATAGAGAGTCTCCATTCAGCACATCTAATATAGGAACCATGTGACAACCTTTCCGAAATAATTCCTCATGCAGATGGAGCTGAAAAAGGAAAGTACAGTGTGTTCTGCTGAGTATCAGGTTTATGATGAGTGAACAACTACAAAACTATCATCAGTCACATGGCACTGCTAATTTTTCAAGTCCTGAAGGATGGCGAAGAGACTACAGAAAATGGTGGAGGTAGAGAAAAAGAGAGAAGAAGTACTGATAATGACCCAAAATTCATTTATAGAGTTATCTTTAGCGATTGTTTTATTTCAGGGAGGATCCAGGGCCTGTCACAAGAACACAGGGCTCAGTTCAGGAATAATAATGGTACAGAGTTAAAATGGACAGCATAACTAAAGCTTTTTTTTAATAGTAAAACACAGTATACAACTGCCACAATAAATTTACAAAATTTAAACTAAGTAGGCTAGGTAAAAAAAAAAGAAATACTTAGGAAACAATGCAAATTCTTAAAGCCCTGAGTGTCTACTTTCATATGAGCCATTAACCACTACTGTGGAGGGTGACATCACTAATAAATTCATTCATTTTTTGGCCTCTACTCCAATAGATTTGTTACCCCTTATCTTATATTTTTAATATAATTATTATTTTATTGCACGTTCATCTATTCATGTAGAGTTGGTATGCATTTTAAATATTTTTAAAAGGGTAATTGTTTATATGTTAGGAAAAAAATGGTTTAAAACAAAATAATCAAAATAATCAGGATCTATATAGGAATGTCTGCCCATTCCAAGACTAGACACTTAGAAAACTGCACTTACACTGTACTGAAACTAGCAAATTAAGGCTAAATGTATGCAAATGTCCTCCTCCTTATGCTCTTGAATATGGCAAATGCCAATGGCCAGACTGGTTAGAGCTGACTAACGCTACAGGAATGCTACAGTAACTCAAATACTCAAAACTACTCTTTACAACCATGGTAAGCAGAAAAGCATCTCAGAACACACAACATATCGAAGCTTAAGGTGGGCACAAGATCACCAATACTGCACAGTTGGAAAAACAGATTGGAAAAACAATGCCTGGTTATTACACCTTCTTGATGTCTGTATATCTAGATAATAATTAGATAGCTAAAACAGCGAACGACAGATGGCTAAGCATGTGTGAAGACAATGAGCAAGCTAATATTACACTGTGGGTTTATATATATATATCTAAAATAAAAAGACAACTATGATAAGGTAAATAAGTCAAATTATTTACGGATGTGAGAAATAAGTAATAATTTAGGCACATAAATGAATTTAAATTCACTCTGTAATGAAAGATGAAGAAGCTGACACAAATAAAATGAGTTCCACGCTGCTTTTATTTTAAAGGCCAAATATGTACAAATTTCCTTAAAATAATGAGTTAGATATTTTTCCATGTTTGTCTGTATTAGTAAAATGCACATTTATTTAATATATTATTTATTATAAATAAATCTTTATAATCTACTCAACCCCTGGTTCATTTTTTATAGTGAAGCCTAAATTATAAAACTTAAACCAATGCATACGTATATACATACATACACACATACATACATAAACTGATATACAGTAGTTTTTTTTATCAAAAATAAGTAATAAACTGAATACGGAAAACAATTAAAGCCGTGGCAGCCTTCTTATGTCACATATAGAAAATCAAACCCTTATCGACATGTTTGACTCATTAATGTGCGCCAGCATTTAGAATTATTATAAACATCCTGTCTCTGCGTTTCACTACGTATACCAACTGCCACCCAGCTGATCAATACACTATTCAACAGCCTGAAAATGTCGCTTAGAAAATCCATACGAGCTCCAGTAATGATTGAAAGTAAATTGTTGATTGTGCCATGCTGAGTGTTGTGGTAATTTCTCCTTTGTTTCAAGCTACAGGAACAACACAGGTTTGTGATGTCCGGGTCAGTACAGACAGAGAGCCTCAAATACCAAACAGCTGCTTGATTGATGTCGGACACCTCACTGTCATTTTCCTTAATGTGAAAATGTGGATGGTAAATTGTATGTTCAATGCAGTGAAAGTGGGGGAAAAGGCCAATATTATGCTTTTGAACAGCTGATACAGCAGGCCAATGTTAAATTATCAGACCGGAGCTGTCAAAGACTTTGATAAGTATCTTTTGGAAACATACAGTACTGTGCAAAAGTCTTAGGCACCCCATTTTTTTTAGTACAAACTTTGTCATAGATTTTTATTTTAAGACTCCTACATTATCGAGTGATTAGTTTACCAGCACAAACTTAAATATTACAGAAAAATGTTTGTATGCTAGTAAAGAAAGCAGCTTATTATGCTTATTATGTAAGAGACCACTTTTAACTTTTTCCAAAAAAAAAAAAAAAAAAAAAAAAAAAAAAAAACATAATGAAGTCTGATGGATTTTGCTGCAAAAATAAGAAGCAAGTGCGACAAAGTCTCCAGAAGAACTGTGGCTGGTTCTTTCAAGAAAAAACTTACCAGCTAATTTCCTTATAAAACTGCATAAATTGTACCTGAGACTACTATTTTTCTTTTAAAGCAAAGGATTGTCACATCAAATATTGATTTTGTTTCATTTATTACTGTATACTGCTCTTTATAGTATTTTTTAATGTAGAAACATTTAATTTCATTATTTTTGAAGGCATCTTTGCTCTACAGCATTTCTTTGCATGTGCCTAAGACTTTTACATGGTACTGTATATAAAAACATGTATATGTATGTAAAAAAATGTATAATGGAAAATAGTCTAGAAATATTGAAGAAGAAGAAGAAGAAGAAGAAGAATTTCAAAGCACAATTTCAGTTCCAGTTTCAATGTCCATTTCCACAATTATAGTTGATATGTTTGGTGTCAACATTTTCTTAACTCACATTCAACCATTACGTAACATCACTCAAACGTGCTGATGAGATTTAGGACACAATATGACTTGCTATAAACTATAAACATGAATGAAACTTCATGAATGAATCATTCCTGCTCCCTAGGCCCCACCTCATAAAGTTTGACGGCAAATTGTGGATGAAAATTGAATGAAAATGTTGAGTTATTCTCTGTAACAGCAGCTCTAATGGCAGTAGTCCTGCTTGTCATTCAAATCACAAGGTTGTGTTAATGATCTAGTTCTTATACTACTTACACAGGGACTTCAAATAAATGGATTTAAAAATGTGTGGAATTGTTGATATGGTGAAGTTTTCTGTGAGGAGTTTAATGGAAGGAGTCTCCAGAGTCAGTGCATTGTAATAGTTATAGGTAAAGCTGTTTGTTTAAGTTTTCAGACACATAGTTGGATGGACACATAGATGGATGGATGGATGGATGCATGGACAGACACATGGCTGGACGGACACATAGATGGACGGATGGATGGACGCATGGATGGGTGGACAGATGGTCAACCTAAAAACATTGCCTTACCCACGTATTAGTTGAGGCATAAAAAAAGGAGACTGGTGAGGTAATAACTGTTTATAGCTATTTTAACATAAAGGGATAACAGGAACTAACTTGTTTTGCAGACATTCCACAATGTTAAATACCTAAAATACTATGGTGTTTTATTTCTTACTTGTTTAATCATTTCTTTAGATTACATACAGTAACTATGGCTTTTCAAACAAGTATTTGATGATTTGAGCATGCATTTTGGGATAAACGTGTATTACTAAAGAAGCTATAAACAAGCAAATGTCTTGGCTGATTGATTACATTCAGGATAAAACTATGCATTTTTTTCTCACCAAACCATCTCATTTAAAGAACGAGACTACACTGATGTCTCAGATCACATCATGCTTTTTTTTTTTTTTTTACATTTCTTGATGCTTTTGTTTCTCTTCCTAATTTCCCTCTGGCTGTCATTGGTTTGTTGCCCTATTGTGTTCACCTGTTCTGTGTTTAGTCCTTGATTAGTTTATCTATTTACACCCTGCTGTTTTGTTGCCTCATCACAAAATCCTATTGTGCGTTCATTGTCTTGTTAAGTCCGACCATTGTTCCTAGTTTGTATATCGTTGATCTTCCTGGTTTCGACCTTCACCTGTTTTGCTTATCTTATAATAATGGATTATCCTCATTTAATGCTTAGTGCCTGTGTTTTGACCCCCACTATGGACTTCTTATTGGATTTGCCTTCTTATTGGATATTTATGGATATATTGAGTAACGCAGCACACAGGCAACACAACAATGCAACAAGTGAGGATCATTCACAACTCCTAGAGTTCACATTATAATTCCTCTCTCCTCAGACTGAAATTTAAACGGAGCTTCATATTGCTTGTCTCCCCACCACTGAAAGTGTGCTGGCCTAATTACAGATTAATATATAAACATGATTTTTAATCATCAGAGCTTTTATAACAGGATGGTCTCATTTCTTGGTGACAGCTGGGGACGCTGTCTTGTGATTCGCCGTAATCCACTTTTTATTATGAAGGAAATTGCAGCATTTCTGTATACAGACGGTGTGTGTTCACGCAATATATAGAGAAGAGAGTCTAATAAAAATGCGCTATATCCCACCTACATCTGCTAACCTCACTAGTGATTTAACTGCATTAAACAAATCACAACCAAATCATGAAATTAGCCACTTATTGAACAAACAGCTCACATAAATAAATAACTCGGAGTAAAGTAATTAGCCAACGAGTCAATAAAACTTTCTGCGTGTGAGAAAAGCCCTCCTGAAGGCATGCGGCTTATCAAAAGGCATCTGAAATAGTTTGATTTAGTAAAGCTCTGCTCTCTGTGGTGGTCTTTATGCTCCTAATAGCATGATTTACACAGCCACACATGAAGACAAATACACTTACATTACATGGAAAAGGCCTTCTGTAACACACACTGATGGAGCACTCACTGTTTGGTTCTGTGTTTTCCATTTAGATTTTATTATATGCACCATTATGCAAATGAAGCTGACCCAAATCTGTTCATGCAAATGAATGTATTTTACTTTTAAGAGCAGACATGGGATTCCCACACACGTGCTTGTGTAATAGTCTAACAGGAAGGTACAGAATGGCTTAAATATATTACACACACACACACACACACACACACACACGGCTATTAAATGATATGCACAAATTCTACCAGAAATATAATCTGGTCATGTGACTCCAGGGTAATATTTTATAACACAATCATTATTCATAAAGGAAACACCACTGAGCTCTTTATCATTCATAATAAAGCTATGTGCATAGCATCAACATTACAGGTAATTATATATACACACACACACACACACACATATATATATATATATATATATATATATATATATATATATATATATATATATATATATATGTGTGTGTGTGTGTGTATATATATATATATATATATATTTTACCCATTTTCAGAATGATCAATTTGACACCACTCATTAAGGTATTACAGTAAAAGAAATTAATCATACTAAAGAGTACTGATCAATTCATTCATCTTTATATTTTTAACATAAAAATATTTAACATTTATTTAGCCAGCGTAGCAGTCCTGCCTCACAGCTCCAGGTTCCCTAGGTCGATTCTGATCTGGGGTGACTGTCTGTGTGAAGTTTTGCAAGTTCCCCGGTATGCTTATGGCTTTTTTCTGGGTTCTCTGGTTTCCTTCCACCTTGAATAAACATGCATGTAGGTGGATTGGCTGTGCTAAATTGCCCTGAAGTGTGAATGTGTGTGTATGGCGCCCTGTGATAAACTGGAGTCCGGAGTGTGTTCCTGCCTCTCGCCCCATGTTCCCGGGATAGGCTCTGGATCCACTGCGACCCTGACCAGGATACAGCGGTTACTAGATAGAGATGAATCTATCTATCTATCTATCTATCTATCTATCTATCTATCTGTCATATGTAAAATTAGCTTTTCTTGTAATTATGCCTTTTAAATGATCCCCTTTTTGTTGTTGTTGTTGTTGTTGTACTTCTTCTTTTTCCTCCATGCCTATATTTGAAGAAGGCTGCACTGAAAAAAAGGGACTATGTGGTCAGCCAGATTTGTGAGAAAACATTATGTATAGTTTACATGAAAATATATCATTTCTTATCAAAACATGATTTCATTGCTTGTAATAAATTGAATTTAAACACCTGGCTAATCTGCTAGTTCGAATTATGTGGAGTGACTTAATTAACACACATGTGGCACAATAGTGTAGTGGCTATTGGTACTGCCTCACACTGCTAGGGCCCTGAGTTTGGATGAATGTATGGAGTTTGATTTTTTTTTTCATGGCATTGAATTTACACAATCAAATCATGTTGGATGTATGAAAACACATTGTTTCAATGTTAACTCAATTCATTCATGTGGAACCAATGTATACATTAGAATTAAGTCCATTCCATGAACTTTTTTCAGTGTATTTAGAAATTTTTAGAAGATAAGAAATCCAATTTGGGGCTTAACTTAATTTATATTGCTAATATTTTAAGTGGCTACACAATTTGGAAATATGGATACCACGTTTAAGCTAACAAATATGACTTAAGGTTAACAAGTTTATTTGCTAGCACATCCTGTAATTAAAACTTTTACAAAAGTAATATTAAAATATCTCCTCAAACATATATAAATATAGATAAATTAATAAGAATAGATGCACTATATGGCCAAATGTTTGTGGACACACATCTGTCTTTAGACATCCCATTCCAAAACCATGGGCATTAATGTGGAATTGCTCCCACCCCTTTTGCTGCCATAACAGCCTCCATTCCTTTGGGAACTCTTTTCACTAGATTTTGTAATGTGGCTGTGGGGATTTGTGCTCATTCAGCCACAAGAGCATTAGTGAGGGAAGGTTCTGATAAAGGACGAGGAGGTCTGGCGCACAGTCGGCATTCCAATTAATCCCAAAGGTGTTCAGTGGGGTTGAGGTGGATCTTGCTTTATGCACAGGGGGCGCTGTCATGCTGGAACAAGATTGAGCTAGGGCACTTAGTCACAGTGAAGGGAAATTATAATGCTACAGCATACATGGGTGTGATAGTCAGGCGTCCACATACTTCTGGCCATGCAGTGTACAGTACAAACTAAGAATAGGTTCTGTAAGACTTAAATTAGACTGTCATTACACTTAGCAACAATCACTAACCAAACATAATGGGTCCTGCCATAGTGAAAAATCTCCAAATAACCAAAAATGGAGATTACCAAATACCTTTCATTGTGATCATGGAGCTGTCAGCTAATTTGGACTTCTAAAGTCATGAATTTTAAATTTCATAAACTCTGCGAACTCATGACCCTATTGGAATGTAGCACTAAATTGGGGTGAAAAACACAAAGAAACAAAAAAGTTGTTTTAAATATCAAGGCAAGAGAACACATGAAATGTCCCTTTTATTCACAGCCGATCCAGGGGCAGTGACTGGACTTATAACCATCAGGGGCTGAGACAAAATTCTTATGGGAGGGATGGGAGGGGTCTGGGACATCCACACCCAGGAGATATTTTTCAAAAACTACCTACTAAATGGACCATTACATTAAATGTCTTTATTGGGATGGGTCTACACATCACCAAAACATAAAAACATAACAAAATTACACACATTTGGCTCACAAACTCACTCCTGTCTAGTTTCCTATGTTAAATGAACGACTATTCACACAGCAATGGTACAGCTAGGAAAAAAAAAACGACACCATGTCTAACAATAAAAAAAAAGCACGGTGAATATATATATACCCACTTCACAAACACTTACACCCAAGACCAATCCAACAATGGCCAACTTCACAAAAGAGAAGCCATTGTACTGTTTATTAAATGATTCTAAATGTCGGGTCACATTTTCTTTGGCTTTTGTCACAATCTATAAAGAAGAAAGAACAATTAACCGTGCTGGGTACAGACACATTGTCTCTATTCCTCTCTTCTCTCTGTTCTAACCTCTTCTCCGAACAGACTGAAGTTTATTCAGTTTAATGCTTTGATAATCACAATCATATAGCCCTTTATCAGATCCTTTACAGTAACAAATCTATGGTGAACTGCAGGTTCAACGCGAAGGTGCTCAGCAGCTGTACCTGAAACAATGTGCAATGAAAAGTTACACAATGCACACAATAAACTAAAACTGGGTGATGCACACCAGCAGTGAGGTTAAGTCTGCTACAACAGTCAGTCCTTAGCTAGACTGGCTCGAGACGGCGGCTGGAGACACCTTTTTTATCTAGTTCCACTGCAAACAGCATTATCTTGATTAAAGTTTAATTAAGGATCACATTTGGCTGTGACTCTCTCCCCTTCTACAGGAGCAGATTTCCGAGGGCTTAACTCCGTGCCTGGCAAAATCCTCTTTTATTAGTTTCAACCTGTTGTAAAAGCTGCAGGCTGCGAGGGCTGCCAGGCGGCTGCAGCGGTCTTGTTTGCTGCTGGAAAAATCCCAAGTCTCCCGAGATCCCCCCCACCCCTACCCCTTCACAGTTTAATATCAACCCCCCTCCCTCTCTATACACGCCACAGACCCATTATTAATGATACTATTCATTAATTTCTTGTTGGGCTGATGTTATTTATTAAAATATTAAAGAAAGCTCCAGAGACATCCACATGCGTGCGCACACACATGCACATACACACATAATGAGAGACGGGTCCCCTGTCTTCCTGTCTTTCTCCTGTCTCGCTACTTTTTTGCGTATGCTCTCTACTTTCACCTCCTCCTCCATTTCTTTACACTCAGCCATTTTTTTTACCCCCACTCTCCCCTAGATAGACCACGTAATGTGATATTACTACTCCCAGACATAGTGCTCTCTCTTTCTCTCTCATTAGCTGCTCTCCTGAGCTGAGTGACACCATACATCCATTTCATGCACACACACACACACACACACACACACACACAGAGTCACACAGTGCTTTCTCTTTCGTTAATGAGGCATTCCCATGCGGGATGAATTGACTACTGTCCATCTGAACTAACTGGCCGGCATTCATTACTCCACATGCAGATCTAGGTCAGCAGGTGACACCTTAATTCGTTATTAAGGAAATATGATGGTGCCAACACTATGGGCAGAGAAATAACAAGACATATAGGCCTGGCGTTTAGTCTAGTGCATTTTTACAATGCATTGTGTAAAGTCATTTTTACCAGAAATTATTGCTAGAAACACACATTATTTAAGAGACATTGTAAGTTGTTTATTCCATTATTGGTGAACTTTTGTCTAATTAAAAAAAATTTAATTTCAGGCAGTTTAATTCCACATGCCCTTATTCAGAGAGCTGATGGAGACATATGATCATCGAAGCAGTTTACTGAGTCAGTCACTTTTACACTATTACCTTAATCCCACTGAGATTAAAGAGAAAGACTGGTCCATAAAAGACATTTACATACTTGGACATATACGTACATACTTGCATATATACTGATTCTAGACCCTTAACATTAATTTCACACTATCAAGTGACAAACCTAGAGGCATTAATTCAGTTACTGTGTGTGTATGTGACACGATTACTGAGGCATCGGCAAGCAACAAAGCAAAAGTGTAACAGATATGGATCAAAAAATTTCTCAAACCAATCCTATGGCATGTGTGGTCAAACATTTTGTCATGTCAGCACTGGTAACAGTGATGAACTACATATCCCATCAGCCCCAGAAAATCACATGACCCTGTCATATAGCTTCCTGATTACTCACACCTGTTTTGTGTTTGTCTAATTAGTAACACTATTTAAGTTCTGGTTTGTCTGTGTTTAGTTGCCAAGCTTTTGTTGTGTGTAGCCTGTCGTTGTCTGTAGTATTTTGTGTGTTTCATGTCATGTTTCCCTAACCCTTGGTTCAATATACTTATAATTTTTGTTTCTACTTTGTTTGCTTTATTTGTGTTTGCGTCAATAAACCACCTGCACTTGTATCCACCTCCAATTTCTGACACGTTTCTTAATTCCCCACTCGTATCTTTAGTTCCTAATTGCAATTATTCCCCATATACTGTTTGAAGAAAAAAAAATTATAAGCACAATGATACAGTATGAGGAAAAATAAAGCTAGGCAAGAAATTGAAGAGATCATTGGAAAGTTTATATATGTAGCTACAGTTAGCTTGCTTTTCTTATCTGCTATCAATGCCAGTACGAAGCCTAGCACATAACATGTTAACATTGAATTTAATTAGAGACTCTGCATAGCTGCTAAATGCTGGACAGTGCAAGCTAGCAAGAAAAACTACAAGCCTCATACTAGCAAAGCTTGGTAAGGGCCTTCTTACAGTTACTGCTGACTCTTCCTCAATCACAGCTAAAACAGAAAAGTGATTTTGCATCACTTTGATGCACCAAATCTCTGGAACATTTTACCAGTAAACCTCAGACATGCTTCTTCTGTGTCCCTTTTGATATTAAAACTCAAAACCTACTTTTATCCCATAGTGTTTGTATGCTATGTGTGCACGTATATACAGTATGTCTCAATATGTTGCTGTCTAACGCAGTGGAGAGCAGTAATTGGTGGAGAAACTGGCTGAAATACAGCACTTCATACAGGCCTTTGGTCAACAGGCATTGTTTTAAATTGGATTTCTTAGTAAGATTTACTTATTTGTTTATTGGTCTATGTGGAGCTAGCATTATACAGTGTATTAATCATTTCTGGTCAATGCTAAAATTGACATCTTGTGTATAGACACAATGTCATCAAAAATATATGTATTAAAATTTTTCCCTTTGGCAAAAATGTGGACATCCCATAAACAAAAGATGTAATTTTCCATCATTGCCTCACATTGACAAATTCATAAATATTCACATGACTCAAGTTATATATTTAAAAAGTTGGGGTTAGCACTTACATCTTTTAATGCAAAGTTTATATGAAATTAACAGAAAACCAAATTTGCATGAATTTCTCATGAAATCATTTTGTCTCTTTTGCATCCTAATGCTCACTAGGATTCTATTCACTTCCTGTATTTATTATTTAACATGACATTGAGAACCAATAAGAGAGCAGTGGGTAAAAACATTGGTGAATCTACTGATTAGCTAAAAGTGTATTCAAACATGTGACTGCTAGAGAAAATGAGTTTTAAATTGTAACTATAGAAATATTAATATTATTTTGATCTTATGCCAGTTAGCAACTTTGTAACTTTACCAATCAACTCTTTGCAATTACTGAAACTTTTACACTAATAAGGCAAAGGCAGCTCATGCCCGTTATTGTTATTGTGTGTACGTTGAGTCTCAATGGTCTGTACCCATGTTTAAAAAAAAGTTGAGAGAGTGGAAGAACTCTGACGCCCTCAATTTGTCCCTGTCCTGTGTGTGATACCCGCTGTATTAATGGCCATACACTCAAAACCTATCCCCATTAATCATAATAATTAATCAGATCCAATTATATCGCATCTAAATGTGAACAAATTGCTGGAAAAATAATGATCTATCAGGGAGGTGTGACAGTCAGAGGCAGAGTAAAACAGTAATTAGGGGAGGGAGGTTTTAGCAAGAGTGCGGGGTTCCTCAGGCTTCCAACAAGAGCTGGCTACAAACGTGATGATGTAATTAGTGTGCGAGGGCACTTCAGGCCTCCTAATGAACGGCTGGTGAAAGTGTGTGTGTGTGTGTGTGTGTGTGTGCGTGAGAGAGAGAGAAAGATATAGAGAGAGAGAGGAAGGTAGAGATGCATGAGAGGGATATGGCTTTTCATTAATGTCATAAACAGAGAGAGGAAGGAGAGAGAGGCGGTACACGTAATTAATTTGTGGCCGAATTAGAGAGGTGACATGCTGTTTTTTTTTTTTTGTTTTTTTTTTATTTGTTAGCCTTGATTTGAAAAGTCAGGGCCTTAAATGCAATTAATTTAGCTGTTTAGCTGTTAAAGCATTGGTGGGTTAAGAAGAGCACAATGAAACAAAATAAAAGCTGAGATCTTAATTAAGAAAAATATTTCCACTGTAACCTTCCCAGAGGAACATCAGGCTAAACTAAAATCCAAGATGAGAATTCCATAGTTATTATGTTCCATAAGGCAACTTCATAACTTTGCACAAAATTAGAACGATTCCCTTATCAAATAAAATCATTATTGTTTGGTGGGACACACGGCTGGCTGGCAGACGGGAGCTGCAAACAGTCCTGCTTTCATCTCAATGCTGCGGCTTATCATAGCTGTCACAGAGTCAACAGCTCTAGACCCTGAAATTGCATTTATTGCGCACGATAGAGATAAGAGAGGAACAGGAACAGGTAAATCTCTGCACATTAAACAAAACCACTAAAGAGCCCAAGGATTTTCTCATACGCAGCCTATAATTCCACTCTCCAGCTTCAAATAGCCTGTTTTCACATTAACACTTCAGTACTGACAGGATGTGGAAAAATGCACATCAAACACAATCCTCCAATACACATCCAGACACACTAGATCCTGAGCGCACACACACACACACACACACACACACACCTATACAGTTATTCAAAAGGACAAAAAGCTGAAAAAAATGCATCCATCTCCTCTCTCTTATTAGGAGAGCCGATGCTCTCTGTCTCAGGGAGCTTGTATTAATCAGGGCGCTCATGTCTCTAGCCAGCACAGGAGCGCAAGACACAGCTAATAAGACATCCTCCTTCTTCTCCTCCTCCTGTTACCCACACAGCCACGGCAGGACAAATATCCCCTCCCATGCATATGTAAATCTCCGCCGCGCATATTTACTTATTTATTTATTGCTTCCACCAGCGGAGGCTGGAGAGCACTAATATCAAACGGGCAGCTTTTAAAGGGTGCTAAATGAGTGCGGGTAGGAGGCAGGAGGAGGTTCACACAGTGGAATGGAGCACAGCAGCTTTACCAGTAATTAAGGGCTGTTTTACAGAGCATACATAATGCGGTTTGTATTAAAGTGAGAGAGAGAGAGAGAGAGAGAGAGAGAGATGGTGAGTCTGTTAGGGAGTTCAGGTCTGCTTTCCTCTCCCATTACCACAGGTATTAAACTCTCATTCATTTATTCTGCATTATAGCATCATTAGGGCAGAACGTTTGTACAGTGAGGATCGTTGATGTCTCTCAGCTGCAGGGTCTCCGGTTCAACCCTGAGCTCAGGATACTGCCTGTGCCTGTGAGTTTCACACGTGGGTTTCCTCAGTTCTACAGTTTCCTCCCACTTCCCAAAAACAAGCCAGTATTTGAACAGGTGACTCTAAATCAGCCCTAGTTGTGAATGTGTGTATGATGCCCTGTGATAGACTGCCGTGTATTCCTGCTTCATGCCTAGTGCTCCTGGGCTAGACTAGAGATCCATGAGCAGTTTCTGGGATCAGAATTAGGATGGAAATATCAAAAAAGTACTAATCATTTTTCACTTGAGAAGAGGCTTTCACATCCCTCTTCTCATTTCCTTTTTTCCCCCTGTTCTCCTGAGCCGCTACTGTATTTCTGCAGGTAAACATCTGAATAAACAAGCAGCCATGCTTGTATACTCACACACGTCCTGATCGACGACTCACATCCACCAGTCATATTGTTTTATTTACTTGAACAATAGAAACATTGAGCTGTGTATCCAAATATTTCTTGTGAATATCCCCTAAGACTTGTGTCCAAACTACAAAACTGGTGTTGAGTCTCATCACAACAAGTTACTATGTGACTTTCTTGATTCTGTCGAGACTTGAAGCAAACAATCCTGTTAAGTATACAGTTCATATGCTCATTAGAAAGAAGAGAATCATATGTTTGAAAAACGCACTTGTGGATTAAGAATAAAGCTGGTTTACACATATTTCAGGAAATAGTCTCTCCACTTGAACACACTTTAAATCCATATAACTGCTTTTGAAACATTTATATAGTTGAGTGCAAAAGTTTGCGTCCACCATAGTTTCTGGTTGGGAAAAAGGAACATGCATTTGTATTTATGTACAAAAATAATGACCTTAAATAATTGAATAATTTGAAAAGGAAATGTGGGTATATCCTGCACCAAGACAAAAATTCTAGATATAAAGCAAAATCAACAAAAGCAAGTTGCAAGGTTGTATTCTAATGTCTTAAAAATGCATACACATGTAATGATATTGTGTAATTATTGTACACATTACAGGTAAATGATAAACAAATAAAGAACATTTTCACATGAATTGCTAAATAGATAAATAGAAATATATAGAGAGTATTTATAGAGCTATATAGACTAGACCAACAGAATTGATCCAGTTATAATACTACTGCAATTACTACTGCTACTCCTCCTCCTACTACTGCTGCTGCTGCTGCTGCTGCTATATCTAATACTACTAATATTATTATTACTACTACTACTACTGCTGCTGCTGCTGCTGCTATAATACTACTACTACTGCTACTACTACTGCTGCTGCTGCTGTAACTGTAGCTAATACTACTAGTATTATTATTACTACTACTACTACGACTACTGCTGCTGCTGCTGTAACTGTAGCTAATACTACTACTACTACTACTGCTACTGCTGCTGCTGCTGCTACTATATCTAATACTACTAATATTATTATTACTACTACTACTACTACCTGCTGCTGCTGCTGCTACTATATCTAATACTACTAATATTATTATTACTACTACTACTACTACTGCTGCTGCTGCTGCTACTATAATACTACTAATATTATTACTACTACTACTACTACTGCTACTGCTGCTACTATAATACTACTAATATTATTACTACTACTACTACTACTGCTGCTGCTGCTGCTACTATATCTAATACTACTAATATTATTCCTACTACTACTACTACTACTGCTATTACTACTGCTGCTGCTGTAACTGTAGCTAATACTACTAGTATTATTATTACTACTACTATTACGACTACTACTACTGCTGCTGCTGCTATATCTAATACTACTAATATAATTTCTACTACTATTACGACTACTACTACTACTGCTACTGCTACTGCTGCTACAATAATACTACTAATACTACTAATACTGCTACTACTACTGCTGCTGCTGCTGCTACAATAATACTACTAATACTACTACTACTGCTACTACTACTGCTGCTGCTGCTATATCTAATACTACTAATATTATAATTTCTACTACTACTACTACTAGTACTATTACTAATACTATTTCTACTACTCCTACAAGAACTAATATTAAGAGTACTAATTAGTATTCTTACTACTACTACTACTAAATACTAATTATTATTATTATTATTATTATTATTATTATTTCACGTTCTCTCCTTCCTGGGGTATACTCTCTTGTGTTGAAAAAATCTGCACAAACGAACCATGGCTAGCTAATGTAGGTAAATTTTACCTGTGGTTGTTTTTACCTGTCTTCTCGGGGGCAGAACTTCCTCCTACTTTTCCTCATCCTCTCTCTCTACCTCTATACTCCTCTTTTCTTCCATCCTTCTCCAATCTACAGCAGTTTGCTTCAAAACTATTTCTATTTTTAGTTCATGTGAGTTTTCATATCCAGTTGTCCTGTTTGGGAATTATTTGGCTGAACCTTGGCGTGTAGCTGTAGTAATTTCACAAAATAAATGACTGCTTGGCTTTTTAGCATGAAATGCATACTTTCTTACACACCTTGGCCTATCTGTAAAAAAAGGATAGAAGTGTAGAGAAAAGCTTACTGGTGAATACCGTGTTTCTTCAAAGATTCAGAAATCGATATATTTCATGTCTAAGTCTTTCCAGATTAAAGAATATGAATGCACCATGACAGTCATGCTTTAGAGGTGGACCCAGCAGTATGAAGGGATTTGCAGTGAAAGTTAGCTCCAGTAGAATATGTGATAATTGCATGCCAGTGTGCAATGACAATGTGAGCTGTTGTGAAAATCTTTGATATTTATATCTATGGCAGAAATCACTGCGTTAAGAGAGTGCTAGAGCACTGAGCCTGCAATCCTCTCAAGAGCGTTCAGTGTGCAGACATCCAATATCTTACACTATTCATGGCACATTAATTAAAACGGGGAAGAAATATCTCTCTGAGGATGTATTCTACATCTTAACACCATATAATAAAAGAAGGATCTCACGCTGATCTGTCTAAACATGTACATAATCCATGCTACTCATACCTCTCCCATTATAGCTCTTCCTTTTTTCCTTCTGTTTAAATACACTTCTGGTACACACACACACACACACACACACACACACACGCACATGCACACATGCACACACACACACACTTATCATTCTCATCACCTGTTCTCCCAGTGCTAAGAGCACACCATTGCAGAAGGGACAGGAGCTAACAATACAGGCTACAAGTTCCTCTGGGTGCAATTACAGGATCTGTGTCTCTCCTGAAGACGAGGACTTTGCCGAGGGGACGCCCCCATGAGCGAGACGATTTAGTTGTCATGACTCTGTGATGGGATATACCTCTCTCTATCTCTCTCGCCTAACTCAGCCATTCCCGCGAGGCAGGGGATTATAGTGTCCAGCTCGAAGGTGCAATAAATCAATTGCACTTAACAGTCCCCATGCAGGACACTACAGAAAAAAAAAAAAAAACATCTCATCCTCTGGACTGCCTAAACCATTTTTCATTAGATGATGAGAGTTGTGTAGCAGGGATCTCTGACTGAGAATGAAGGTTGGGTCTGGTGTAATGCGTCAGCATGTTTTATTATTGTTTGTGATAGTGTCATGTGTTGTAGACTCATGGTCTGATTTGTGCAGTATTATCACTTTCCACTCCACCTATCCTCCTGAACATGTTTTCCAATGCTCCCACCCACTGTAATCAATTCACCACCTCACAGCTCCAGCATCTCCAGTTCCATCCTACACTCGGGTTGCTGTCGGCGCTGAGTTTCACATGTTCTCCCAGTGTCTATGTGGGTTTCCTCTGGGTTCTCTGGTTTCATCCCACCTCCCAAAAACTTGCCATGAGGTGGATTGGCTAGCTGAAATTGCCCCTTGGTGTGAATAAGTGAATGAATGTGTGTATGCATGGTGACCTGAGATACACCCATCTAGGGTGTATTTCCGGCTCAGGCCCAGTGTTCCTGTGATAAGCTCAGGATCCATCACGACCCTGACTGGGATAATGCTATTATTGAAGGTGGGTGAAAGAATGAATGCTGAGGATCACCTACAAGTTGGCAGGGAAGCCAGAATAGAGTCGCAGTGGTTGAGCTGTGAGATGATAAGTTAAGTCTCTGAGACAAATAAATGAGAGCGTTCTCACACACTAGCTAGCTACGTTAAAGAAAAAAACTTAGATCTTGATTTGCTTGATTTGCTTGATTTATTTTCTATTTGCAATGCCAATATCGTTTTCTTCTGGAGAAAGATCGGGATGTCTATGTTTTTGAGGATGAAGTGCAAATGAGGTAATAATCTACCCAGCCTGATGATTTTCAACAGGACATGCAGTTCACACGGCACTGGACATACTCACGATGAGAGTTAAAAAGAGATAGAAGAGAGAGAGAAACAGGCAGAGTGAAAGACATAGACAGAGATAGAGAGAAAGAGAAAGAGAGATCCGCTCAGCAGGACGTCTCTCGTGTGGAGGAAGAGGGGTCGGGGAAGGTGACAGACTCTGGCAGCAGCTGCCTCTCCATGTTAAGCCACCCTGCTGTGTATGTGAGTACGGCTAAGTATCTGTGAGTGGGGTTCTCACTGGAGTGCACCTGTGTGTGTGTGTGTGTGTGTGTGTGCAGGTTGGTACTTCAGACTGTGTGTATTAATATGCCTACTTTAGATTGCATGTTGTGCATGTGTCTTAATGTGTTTAATGTATATGCATATGGGTTTCATTGTATCCTTGTGTGTCTGAGCACCTGTGCGTGTGTCTACAGTATGTGTGTGTGTGTGTGTGTGTGTGTGTGTATGTGTGTGTTGACTGGTGCTGAAGTCTCCCCATGCTGTGGAAATGTCATTCAGGCTGCAGGCAGCGAGACTGAGCTCTACCCCATGGTTGCTTACTGTGGGACCACACACACACACACACACACAAGCAAACATGGAAACGGATATGTAAATTACAAAATATAAAAAGAAAATATGTGTAAAAAGAGAGGAATCACCCTGTTTGTGGAAATAGAAATGGAAAAGATTCTATTCCCTTTCTATTAAAGTCTTTGTGTAACTTGAGATGTCTGTTAGTGATGTTTTATTTCCATTAGTTTGATTTACACACCAAGTTGCACTGAACACACTCTATCAGGAGTTCTTAACACCAAACCAATAAGGTAGAATCAGCAGGGTTTGACTGAATGGGTGGAACCGGATAGCGAAAGCGACCAAACATTATAAATCAAACCAAAATGTGCTGGTGTTTTATGAAAAGACCAGTTCAGTTTCCAGTTTTCCAGTTTTTTTTTTTTTTTTCAGTGTTCTTTTCTATGGGGGCATGGAACATAACTTGACTTTCACATCCTAGTTTATGCACAAGTGCAACAGCAACAAATTTGAACATAATGCCAATAATCAGCCAATAAGTGGTATCAGCACATCATATTTTAGCATTTCTAGTCAGGTGGCATTCTTGACTCATTGGTTCAAATTATTTTCCCAGGAAGTAATTCCCCTTTAATGGCAACACCAAGAAACCCTAGTTCCTCATGAACACTGAGCCAGTGAGCAAACCCCATTGCATTGAATAAGAGATAATGCAAATGACTCTTTGCAAGTTTTTATAACAGACCCTTGGTGTAAACCTGGGAGGAGGATATTGTGCAGAAATGGATACTCTACAACAAAATCTAATGTTTACCAAGTGAAGATGTCTGGAGTTAATAAGGCAGTAAAGCTGAGTATGTTTATAATAAGACAATTGCATAATTGTCTCAATATCCAATTAAGCAACTAGCCTGTTAATGTAAGAACATATGAGTTAAGTTCTTATTTTGATGGTATTTTTGGTATTCAGGCAGATATACTGTACACATAAAGATTGCAGATGCGTTACACAGTGGAATATATATGAAGTTACTTTATTCAGATTTAAGGTGTTGCCTAAACCAGAAGCACATTTTTGCATTGTTTTGTCTGTTGTTTTATGTTAACTTTACCAATATGTCACCTTGAAACACTTGAAAAACCCAGAGGAAGAAAAGTCAGCACTGGCAGCATTGTGTGTGAATTTTGGCTCTGATAGTTCCTCAACTGCAGCTACATCACTCCAGTTCATAATTAATCTCAACTAGAGATGTGTTGGAATTTTTTAAATCTCACACTCAGTTATTATTATTGTTTGTACCTGTCTGCAATATTAACAAATTTAGCTTTTAACAAATTTAGTTAGGTTCAAATTCCCAAAATTTAAACATGCTAGTAGCCTAATTTAATCCACCACAACCCTGCCAAGGAAGTTACTAAGGATGAATGAATGAACACTGTACGTTCATATTAATGGACCTGGTCTTTGTTTGACCCGCAAGCTTTATATCTTACCGCTCGCACACACTCACATGAAAAACATGAAATCACATGAAAGTTCCCACTAGCACCAATTTATTGGTGTGTCCTGCTGGATCCCCTTCCCAATGCACACCTCTGTTCTCAACCTGATGCACTGTGAACCTTTCTGGTAAGCTCTCTAAAAAAACAAGAAGAGTGTACCGCATATTTATATCTGTATTTGTATTTTTTATTTCAGAATAACATATTCACATACTGTTACATCACTACTGAAAACAAAACAAAACAAAATACAAAACAAAATGGTACAAAACAAACAATACAATACAAAAAGGGTATAAAAATGCACAAAACAAATAAAACAGTACAAAACAAAAATGTGTACGAAACAAAAACAAAACAAAATGATACACAAAACTGTATAAAACAGAACAAAAGGATGTAAAAACTAGACAAAAACAAAATGGACAAAACAAAACAGTACAAAAAAGATAAAAATTGTACAAAACCAAAACAAAACAAAACAACCTCCCTTAATATGGACTCTTTGTGAAGAAGGATTACTTTCTGGATTTTTGTGTTAGAGAACTGTGTGTGTGTGTGTGTGTGTGTGTGTGGGCATTATTCACAGTAAAGCTACACGGGGCATTAGCCATCAATCCTAGCCATCAAATCACACCCATAGTCTGGTGTCCCTGCCTATTAGTGCTGAATTCATTTCCCTAAATTAAATCGGACTCCAAGCCCTCGTCTGGGCCTTGCGTGTATGTGTGTGTGTATGTGTGTGTATGTGTGTGTGTGAGAGAGAGAGGGAGAGAGAGAGAGAGTGAAAGAGAGAGGGTGTGTGCACTTTTTATCCATTCATCCACCTATTTGTCAAAACACACAGTGTGACAGTGGAGTAATACACATTCATTATGGCAGTATGCAACAACAGGCTGCATATATCATTAATTAGACCAATATCAGGCGAGGAAAACAGCCCAGTTTGGGGAGGGTGCTGTGTAGTGTGTGGGGTAGCATCTAGACAATCCACTATCTATACTTGCTTCGTGAATCGAACTCTCGTTAAAAAATTAGTATCAGTTTACACTGTACCTTCAGGCTGACATGGAGACATGGAGGGAGTTTGGGTTTTGTATTTTTCTTCCCTCCCTTTAGGTGACTAATATGTAACGACAAGGCTCCTCCAGACCTCCGGACATATTTAGACAGATTAATATTTGTCCTTTTCCATGACTAACGTGCATCTGACATAAATTATGAGTGTGATCTTTTTTTTTTTCTTTGCTGTCAAATTAATGAGTCATTTGCCAGGTGAAATGAATCTTGCCATTCATTTTACACAGAGTACAGAGGCAGCAAATAAAGCACAGGCTCAGGCCATTCTTATGCTTATTAATCAGTCTTGTCATGGCATCCTTTTGAGCATCATTTTAATCAAGCAAACCACAAACAACATCCAGATACATGCTTTTATACTCAGAGTTATTAACAGATAAAGCAGAGTCTCCCTTATCGTTGGGGATATTACAAAATCGACACATTTGAATGGATTACTGCAGGAGGAAATACTTTAAAATCCACTATTTAAATTGATTAACTGTAAACATGATTAAATTTGAGGATGTTATTTGAAAGTGCAATTGCCCACTGGGAATAAAATGAGCTCCACTGTGTCCCCACTGTGCAAGAGCACTGAAGAAAAAGATTAATATGCGTTTAAGAGAAGCAAGTCTTAATCTCCATCTTAAAGGACATTTCAAATCGCACTCAGAAACATCCCGTTAAATCAGACGTGCATATTCATTAGGTCGAGGCTTTGTGGCCATCACTGAATTGGCTTGTTTGAACTAAGAGAAAAAAAATGTGTCAGCAATTATTTATGGACTTTTTACACACGTGCACAATATTCAAGAAAACGTGGAACTTTTGAAGCTTACCACATCACAATATTCACCCTAGAACCTCAAAGTGTTTCTTAATTGTTTCAATTTTTGATGGTTAACTTTGCCTGAGTACTTTCTTACTACATTTTACTACAAGCGGTTCTCTACAACAGCAGCTCTAACAGTAGTTCCAGCACAGCACAGGTTCATATTAATGTCCTCGCTCTAATATGTTATTGTTTTATAGTAACGACTTACGTACACAGGAACTTGTAAATGGATTTTTTTTTAAAAAAAACAACATATAAGTGTTGATATGGTGAAGTTTTCTATGAGGAAACATTTATTTAATGTTTAAGTGCCAGTGCTCTGTAACAGTCAGAGGTAACTTGCCGTTTTTTGGGGGGTTTTTTCAGCATGGCAAAGTCTTAGGCAGACAATTTTGTGCTTTGTGGTTTCTCAGAAACAATCAGCAATTTTTGTCTTATCAACTTCAAGAGAGAAAAAGAGAAGCTGGCGAGGGAAAGATTGTTCAGAGCTGCTATAACACGATAAGTAAGTGATCTAATGTGGTTCATGGATATTTCACAACATTAAACATATACAATAAATGGATAAAAAAGTATGACATGTCATTCTTAAATAAATAAATGTTAGTGCTGACAAACTGCTGTGGTATAGGAGAAATAAAACACTTCAGAATATGCTGTTATTGGAAAATAATCAACTCTTGGGTGGTAACGGGCTAAAACGTAAGCATACCATCCCACTGTTGAGTATTTTTTTTACCTTTTTTAAGTTTCTGCTCTTCGGGTTTGATATTATAAAGCAAATTAAAAATGGTGCAAAAAAGAGAATGTTAAACTGCTTTTGGAAACAGTCCTGTAACAGGGCTGGTCTCGAGATGTTTCTGTATTGACCTGGAGTTGTCTCAGACTTTTTGGCATTTGTACTAGTCTTGGGCATTGGTCTTGCTAAAAGGTCTTGGTCTAGACTGAGATTTTGCACAAAAAAAAGTTTGTGTTGTCTTTTTGCATGGACAAAGTTTCACAAGACGTAATTCCTTCTTTTAGAAAACTGCCTAATCATTGGCACAATCTCACATATAGTCATAGAAATATAATTATATTACAGCCCTACAGTTTGCTCTATCAGCATTCTGCTGATTCTCTCTATCTGTATTCTTCATATTGCATTGAACATTTGCAATGTCTTCCTGTACAGATTTATTGTATATATTATAATATATTGTATTGCATTGTGTTGTTACATTGTACTGTATTCTTTGGTTAGTGTGCTGTCCCATACTGTGTGTGACACTGCACCAAAAGGAATTCCTTGTACACCCTGTCCTTGGCCATTAAAAAAACATTCTGGCTTAGCCTTGAAAAAAGGATTTGATGGTTTTTAGTCTTGATTTTGTCTCAGTCTCACTTTCGTTTGGACTTGATCTTGACTTGGCTTCGACCCCCTTTAGCACTTGACTTGATCTCAGCTAGTCCTGGCGTTGGACTTGTCTTGGACTTGACAATGGCAGTCTTGACCACAGCCGTACACTATAATAAAGGACAAATATGGGCTCTGAGACAAGACAATGTGAGAACTCACTACTCAGTATGTCACTGAATCACTAATACTCAAAATAGATTTACTTTTACTCCAGCTGGGAATATTCAGCCAGAATTAAAGAAGAAACATTCTTTTTTCTTGCTATACCATCACATATTCCATTTTTCAACTCATTCAAAAAGAACAAACCCTGATTTTGGATTTTAATGTGACTTGAAGAAAACCTGCAGCTGTGTTGCCACTCAATTAAGTTTAATGGCTCTGTTATAACATGTTCTGTACAAGCTGACTGCTTGCCACAAAAAAAAAAAAAAAAAAACCCTGCATTTAAAAATTGGCCTGCATGCACAAAATAATAAAAAGATGAATAGTTACACAATGCAAGTACCAAAACAGAAAAGCAGTGTGTTGTTATAATTACAAACTCCTGTAGCCACATCTTTCATCATTAGTGTCGCAAACTTTTGCACGCAAGCCTTACCGTATAGCGCTCTGGTGAAATTTACATTGTCATGTCCGGCGAAAGCAAATGCAAATTTGTACAGTTTCTTCTCCAAATCCTATGATTTGCCTCAAACCTAACAAGTGGCATAGCTTGTGATGGCTCAGCAGAAAGCATGTGACGGCTTTCCTGTGATACATTAGCGCATGCAGGATTTAACAAATGACACATACTCAGGGTCACCTTCATTTCATTTCTGTGAGCTAATGGGCTTAAAAAATAATTAAATAAACAAACAACCAAGCAAACAGATTTTTCTTGCTGCCACATGCGTCTTGTTTAATAATCCGATTTTTCTCACCTTTACCAGAATGCATGGCTTCACAAGGAGTCTCATTATCCCATCTGGCTAAAGAAGGAAAACTCTCTCTCTCTCTCTCTTCCTTTCCCTCACGCTCTGTATTTCTATAGTGTATTTCAATATGTGAATAACAGTTCTGCAGAATAAACCCTGAAGTCCATGTCATTAGTTTTCCACTTCATAACCTCAGCAGGAGAGTGTTAGAGGGATAATGTACCATACCACACATGCTTTACTTTTAATTAATAAAAGAAAAAAATGCATTTTTATACAGAATATTAAATCTACATTAATGCGCAACATTTCTGCAAGGCCCCTTCTTTCTAATTTAAGGCTCGGCTACGTTGCTGTGGAGAACAAAGCTCGGAATAGACAAGATTTATAAATATTTATGATCAGAAACACCATGAAATTGTTTACAGACACAGAGATTGGAAATATAAAGAGTTTAAAATGTATAAAAGGATAGTGATATTCTTAACAAAGAAGGAAAATAAAGTAAAAGAAGAGGTGAGAGTGTTAATCAATTAGGACATTTTTAAAGTAAACGGTTCTGTAGCTGGTTGAGGATTTCAGTTTCTTCTCTGATGTTCAGTGAAAGAGAACACTCAAGACTGTACATTTATCACAGGATGATGATGATGATGATGATTATTATTATTATTATTATTATTATTATGCACAGTCTGCATAAAAGAATTTAACTACATAAAAGACTCTTCTCTGAACTGCTGAGTCACTGGAGCTAAGAGCTAAGACCTACCTCTTCATTAAGAGCAATTAAGAGCACTAATTTAAAAAAAAAATACAATTTTAAAATTTTTCTTGCAGTACTAAATTGCTGTATTTTCCAGTTCTGAATGCTTATTCATGGACAGTTAACATACAGCACATTATATGTATATACCTTTTATAAACATCATAATGGCACTTTTTTTTTTACTGCACAAAAATGCTATATCAAAAAATGTCTTTGAGCAGTAATTGCTCTATAATGAAGTTCATAAATTCTCAACCGAGTCATAACCATTCCACGTTTAACCGCTCTAAGCGTCAACTGAATGTGTCCATTAGTTTGTTTAATCAGATTTTATTGGCTACCAGATACTATGGTGAGAAACAAGATTAGCCAATTGGCAATCCTGCATTTTTCCCATTTGTGTTTGGAAACTAGACTCTGAGCATAGCAATATAAAGATGATAGCCTGTGAAGTAGGTGAAGTATAACTACTGCAGGAGAGGAAACTGAACTGTAGATCAGGTCTTATAAGATAAATATGTCAAAGATGTAATTTCCCCCCATTAATAGCATCTTATTTTAATAATCTTCAGTGGAAATGTCATAAAGTTATTTTATGGCAATGCTATTAATATAGCAAGACCGGCTGTCGCTAGATCAAAATGATAACAAACTTGTGCCATCACTTCTCCTGACTCCCAAAATACATGAATGTGTCAGGCTTATCAATTTAATTGTACATATCATGCTGTGTTTTTATATAGTGTATTTCCTCACCCCTACTGCAATTAATTCCTAGCTATGCCACTGGGGTTAGGTGAGCATTTTTGTTTGTACCTGCCTGCGATATTTGTAACAAATTTAGTTGGTTCTAGCTCCCAAAATCTAAAAAAACCCTAATAGCCTAATATAAATTGTGGTTGAATGAACATGCAGCACCACACATCCATGTTAATGAACATGGTCTTTCTTTGTCCCAGGAACTTCATATTTTCACTCCAGCATGAAAGTAAAACCCAGTCATGTTGCACACCTTGAGTCTCAAGTAGATTTCCTGCTTTCTAAAAAATAATAATAATAGTAATAATAATCGTGCACCTCCTATTTGTATCTGTATTTGTGTCAGTTTACAACACATTATCTGTTCATTATGAATAACGTATTCTCATTTGGTTACATCTCTAATAAGGACATCTGCCAAATGTACTCCCCTGTAGACTTAGTAAGTCCAGACTTTCATTCCTTACTCTTGTTATGACGCACTTTTTCATTAGTATCAGCATAGTTACTAAATAATTCAGTAAAAACAATATGTTATAAGATATATGACATTTTAAGTAATAAATAGCTTCACTCTAAGGCTTGTGTGTGCAGTAATATTGAGGACTGGCCCGCTTTACTGTCACCCGAGCAAAATTGACAGTAACCTCGTGATGCTGTTCACTCTGATGCTCTTGTCAGAACTGTTCTGAAGTCTTAAAACATCCCTCTTTTTGATCTACTTCATCTCCCATCACAAATCAGGGCAGAGAGGATTGGCAGAAAGGCCTAGCTGAGTTCCCCTTCTCCCCCCCTCAGTGAGACCTCTATACTTCCACAAAATGCCACTCGTTATTAGAAGGAAGTGGCCAGCTTGGGCCCATCTGCACTTCTAACATTTTCCTCTCCTCTCTTCTTCACTCTTTCATGGTCAGCCATTTAAAGTGCACTTTGAAACTAAAGAAAGTGTAGAGCTACTT
Source organism: Pangasianodon hypophthalmus (assembly GCF_027358585.1). Lineage (NCBI taxonomy): Eukaryota > Metazoa > Chordata > Actinopteri > Siluriformes > Pangasiidae > Pangasianodon > Pangasianodon hypophthalmus. The sequence goes on along the minus strand of NC_069714.1, from coordinate 24,099,512 downwards.
CATATTAGTAGACCATCCAAAGTGTGTGTGATGGAGGAAATAAACCAGAGTGGTCGAGTTGTAAAGAAAGTTTCAAAAGGGAAGGTGGGTTTAAACAATGATGAGAGGGTTGACAGGTTTTTTTTTTCCAGATGTTCTTGTAGTGTCTCATTAAAACTCTGATGAACCTTTAAACACTTCACTGAATTAATATCTTGAATTTCTACATAACCAGTTACTGAGTATGTGAATGTGCTTTACCACAGTCAGAAAATCTGATGCATCCACGATGTGTAAGTCTAAAAGGTTTTGCTTTATACTACCTGTGTAATTGTCCATTGCTGCTTAACAGCTCCAGGTTCCAGGTTCGACCCTGAGCTCAACCTCTCTGTGTGGAGTTTCACATGTTGTCCATGTGTCTGTGTGCATTTCCTCCTGGTTCTCCGGTTTCCTCTCACTGTCCAAAACATGTGATTAAGTGGATTGACTATGCTAAATTGGTTCTAGGTATGAATGTTTGTTTCAGTGTGTATGTGCTGTACCCTGTGATGGACTGGCATCCCAACCAGGGTGTATTCCCACCTCAAGCCCAGTATTCCAGGGATAGGTTTGGGATCTTCTTCACGGAAAGCATGCAGCAGTGTGTGCTGTGATTAACACTGCATTCTGTAAATTTTTTATATTACAGTCTTGTTACAAAAACCTGTGTACACGTGTGTGTATGTTTGTGTATATGAATGAATGTGTGTATGCTGTGTGTATGCTATGTGTGTGTGCACATGCCAGTGCATCTGTCTGTTTCTCTCCTGTTGACAGAAGGTGACGAAGCATTTGGCAGCAGTGTTAACTGACACATTAGCAGTTTGCATGAGTTTTCACAATTAATGCGTGTTCATTTTTAATTATGCTAATTGCCTCTGAAACAAGCCGAGAGGTTGTAGGAGGACAGCTGTGCAAGACAGAAGCTGAGGAAACGTGTTCTTTAAGCAAACAAGAGCAACGCTTGCATTCAATATGAGATATTCCTACGTAATATACACTGCAGTAGAGGGATAATTAATTAAAAGCACTTCAAGTGCTGTTTTCAGCTGCTTTTCAGTATTATAAAGATGTTTAAAAAAAGAATTGGCATAGCTGGGTATTTGGTGCAACTACAGTACTACAAGAATTACAATTCTTTAATGTGTAAGAAGAAGAAGAAGAAGGAAGAAGGTGCTTTTCTTCCAGTTTGCTTTACAAAACAGATATAGTCACAAATACAACACAAATCATCTGATATCATGATGAATTTGTACACATTTGAACACAAGACAGGGCAATGAGGTTAGACTTTGTTTGATTTTTTCCCTAACCCTAACCTTTGTAACTTTTCATATCAATTAATTTTCACAAGGTGTTACAAATCTTTAAATGTGACCACACAAACACACACACACACACAAAAAGACACAAGCATTTAAGCAGAATCCTTCAGACACAGTATTCATGCATATTTTGGCATGGGTTTGTGCTCGTAGTACTTTTGATGGCCCATGCTGCTACACTATCTATAATCCACACGCCTGTGTAGCTATGAAATGAATTTGTAAAAAAATACAAATAAAAAATAATAATAATAATAAATAAATAAATACTAATAAAAGCCATACCTAGGCTTTTTAGGCACATTTAAGACCTACATATTCCATAGATTAATGCTAAGGATTAGTTAATGTCTATAAATAAAAAAAAAAACCAATTCGGAGTGGTTTTGTTTCATCCTGGCACTTGATGTTACCACTTTTGGGAGCCAAGGAGGCAAAACTGGCCGTGCTTTCTGAGTGGGAGGGGTGGTGTAGTCTCTCTTCCCTGTCAATCACAGTGACACATAGTGACACTAGCCAATCTGTGAGCTCATGTATGAGGAAGAGGGTAGATAGCACTTTCCTCCGAGTGTGTTACGCTGCTCTATGAGCATGAGTAGCAGGTTAAAAAAAATGCAGTTGACTGGCTTCACGTCTTGAAGGAAGCACATGTTAGCTTTCATCCTCCCTGATTGGTAGCTGTTGTGTGATAGGGGAGAGCTGACTGGTGAGTAGGAATTGGCAAGTGACCAAAGTTCTCAATGAGCTGCCTTCAACTAAATAATTGACATAAATGCATGTGATTGGCTGTAACAGTGAATCTGCTACAGAAGCCATGATCATCCATATTAAAAAATAAAGACTCTGAACGATGACCATTTTATTTTTCCACTACAGTATATTTTTTATTTCTCAGTTTGATCCACTGAAAGACTTTGCAGGGTCTGCATTCGGATTGTGGTGTGTCACTTGGCGTAGGGTTCTTCTTAACACGGGCTTTAACCCTGACCCCATAATGTAACAAACTCCAGGATAATGACACAATGTCTTTGATTACTATTACTCCAACCCTAGAGAGCATGCTTCCTAAAGCTATAGTGATGCTTTGAGCATTTTGTTCAATATGTTGTGTCTTTTTAACCCCTTAAACTACTAAAACCCAGATATATGGGTTTCCAGATATATAGTTGTCACAGACATAAGTTTCAATATCTCACTGAACAATATGCTCCAAAATGAATAACTGAGTATTAAGCCTGAAGTTTAAGAAGACATCTTTGTATGTTTTGTAATGGACACCCACACACACACACACACACACACACACGCAAGATATTGTCTAACAACCCATGTGAAGATCTCATGTACTTATCTAGAGGAGCTAGAGAATTTTGAAAACTCCTGACAAAATGACTAAACACTAAACCTCCTGACTTAAAGAATCATTGCTTAAAATGCTTTCCGAAGATGTAAAAGATCTGAAAACATCTTTTCAGAGCTGTGAGAAACCACTTGATAATGTCACAAGGGTCCAGATTAATCAGTGCAGTTTTCATCAGCCGTGCGTGCACTCGGACGCAGGACTGAGTTCCAGCCCCGGGTTCAGAATCCTCACGCAGCCTTCACGGCAACAAGCATAAAAACTCTGCGTTTCCAAGAGGCTCACCTGGCACGCGACGTGCACACGGCCAGACACAAGCAGCCTCGTCGTTTCAGCCATTAAATATATGTAAATGAAGAGACACACCAGAGAGCTTGGGCATAATAGCACGCACAAGGGAGAAATGGATCCTGGGTAGTGATTAATTCATTTGATGATGCCTCTAGTGAGGAATTTTAGGTCACAAATGAACTGACAGGATGACAAATTACCATTTTAAGGAATTTACTGGGAATCATTAAGGAACAATTGTCAGGTAGTTTGTGGCAGGCTGAGGCGATGGAATAAATGCAGATCTTTTTTTTTTCTTCTCCCTTTCCTTATCTGAGATGTAGCATTAATTATCTTTTTGTGCAAATCTTCTCCACAGTGCTTGTCTGATTGGGTGTAATGCATGGAGTAGTTCTGTCTAAATTGTAAATTCATTTGGAAAAGGATTCTGCACAATTAAATTGCTAGACAGCAGGGAGGCAAAAGAGGTGAAGCCAAAAATGGGGAGAGAGAGAGAGAGAGAGAGGAAGCGGTATCTGTTTCTGTCCAATGAGCCACTGGTCCGCATCGGACCCGCTGTGATTTTATTTGAATGTTTACAATTTAGTCTAATGCACAAATAATACAGCGCTTTCGGAGGCGAGTGTGATCAGAATGCACATTGCTTCGGCTGGACAACACAGCAGTGTTTAGAAACAAATCGTCAACGGAAAGTCGAAATGAATGTTAAAGCCATAATGAAGTGAATCTACCTCACAATTTACTACTTATAGCTTTTAAAAAAACAGAGCACATGTCTAAGGAATTTCAGCAGCATTTTACTTTTCAGTAAGTACCTAGCTTTTTAATGAGTAATTAATTATACCTTCCTTTATTACATTTTAACATACAATACATCAAATCAAGTTTATTTATCAGTTGTACAGTATGACAAGACATGTATGTTGAAATGCTTACGGCAGATTGCATATGTGTAACTTTACAAGGTGCAGAAAGCACACACACACACACACACACACACAACAATTATCAACCTAATTTAAACAGATGTGATTAAAATAGAGTAAAATAAGTGCAACAAGAATACAATATACAATATAGTAAGGGCAAAAAACAAGACAAAGTATTGCACACTACTAAAGTAGGGTGTAAAGTGACTAAGTGACTCGGGGGAATAAGAGAACAAATGAGACTAGAGGCTATTTAGGAGCCTGCAGTCAAGTACATGGGAAGTACTGCAGCACCCCCAACTTTCAGCATTGCTTTAACTGCAACTGATAACATAATAATAATAATAATAATAATAGTAATGATAATAATAATAATAATAATAATAATCTATACTGTAGGTAAACAAATAAAGAATTAGGAGGGGTTCAGTTCAGTGACGCATCACACTTTGTAACTGTTTATAGTTACATTTAAGCAGTATCATATGAGCAAGAGTGCAGTTATACTGAATATCGGCACGCCTGTGTTTCGGCCATAGCTAATCACAGTTGTGCTGATATTCAGTATAACCGCATAATTGCAAGTGTGATATTGCTTTTATACAACCGTTCTATAAACAAGAAATTAATATCAAGTAATTGACATTTCAGACACAATATGGCCAAATGTTCTGTTTATTTTCGCTCTGTGGAAATAGATCCTGAAAAAGCCACACTCACTTTATAGCATTTTGGCTAGCTGGCTAGCTAGCTCGCATTGATTTGTCCATTTCTGTTAAAGGTACTTCCGGGGAAATTGCACACAGACGTGTGGAGTGATACACACTGTGAAATGTCCCAGTGAGGTTATACTAAATATAAGTACTTTTGGAAGGCAGCTCGACCAATCAAATTAGTGAACCTGAACTAACTGTTGGATAATTAATGTTTATGGACCGTCCATGAGACTCAAGTCTTCAGGACAGATGAGTTTATGCTTTCTGGGTTTTTTTTTTGTCTCATACACTTCAAGAGAGAGAGAGAGAGAGAGAGAGAGAGAGAGAAGTGCTGCCAGTGAGGGAACAACTGTTAATAACCCCCATGTCAGGAAACGTACTGAGTTTTAAAGTGACTTTTACTCAGTTCTTGTTCCATAAATAGTAAATAAGCACCTCCAAACAGAAAACATCATGATTTTACACTTCTCTTTGTTATATAACACTTTATTTATTATTAGGCTTAGATTATGTGGCATGTTAGCCATACAACGTCCTGTGAACGAGCTGTTACTATAGACACGGTAGCGTATTAAAACAAGCGCATTAATATAAACATCATTTACATTACAGTCATAAATATTCAGATCTGTGCTGCTATAGAAAATTACTCAATGCCTTCTGATTGGAGAATTCAGCAGCTTGCTGCTTAAAATTCCAGCAGTTCCGATGTAAAATGCCTTCTCATGTCTGTGCCTCAGGTTCTTCATGCTCAGTGTTCTTACAACTACCAGGGTAGAGTTTCCCAAATGCTTTTCCCAAATATTGTCATCAGACTGAACACTCTCTCAAACAGTTAAGATCTTAACTTCACAGTGTTTTGGGAAACCTGGGGCCCTATTTATACAGCTATAATAGTTAAACAGAATGTAAGACGATACTATAGCACACCAGCTGTTAATGCTAAGTAAGTGCTTAATCTGTGTAATACCTGTATCATTAAATAGTTATTGAACAGAATTACATAAATATTGAATACAAAACTAACACTTTTTTGTAGACACTCTACAAACAGTTTGTAGGAATCAATCAAAATTGATTCCTAACATGTGTTTATTAGATAATCTGTAGATTGTGTCACTTTGTTTTCACTATATTTGGATGGTCCAGCTCTTGATGTTGAGTTTATAGTAGATCATTGTCTTTTATGATGACTCTGTCAACTCGTCTCTGGTCCAATCCCAATTTTAAAGTCAGCTTATGTGATCTCTATTGATACAATATGACGTGTTAAAAGAATAGCACTGGGGGTAGTAGTGTTGTCACCTCACAGCTCTAGGGTCCCTGGTTGAATCTGAGCTGGGGTAACTGTCTGTGTGGAGTGTCTGTGCATGTTCTCCCTGTTTCCACATGGGTTCTCTGGAGGAATCAATTAGCTTGATTGTCTAAGATAAATTCCCCTTATGTGTGAATATGTGACTGTCCCTCAGTGGTGGAATGAACATCCAATCTCTATCCAGAAAGCAGAATCAGTCACTATCTTCAAAAAATGGCTAAAGACCCCTAACTTGTCTTCACTCAAAAAAAAACAAAAAAACAACTGCAAATACACCTGCTCTTACACCTCTACTCTGTGCACTTTGCTCCTCTAGCACTCAATTATAAATCTTGTATGGTAGCGCTACTTGTATTGTTCTCTGCTTGATATACCGCCTTGCCTGTATTTCCTCATTTGTAAGTCACTTTGGATGAAAGTGTCTGCTAAATGAATAAATGTAAATGTGTGTGCATAGTGCCCTGTGATGTACTGCTGTCCCATCCAGAGCGTATTCCCACCTCACGCCCACTGTTCCTGGGATAGGCTCCGGATCCTCTGCACACCTGACAAGGATGAAGTGGTTACTGTAGATGAATTAATAAAAGATAAATAATCACCAAATATCATACTGAGAATCAGTTGTTAGACTGCTTCATGACAACCAGTAGATGGTTTGTAAGGTGTATGAAACAGACAATCAAAACAAGGTCTTAATGCTGTTTAAAAACCTTTCTATATTTCTGTATTTCTATATTTATAGGAAAGATGAATTCTAGTATCAAATCATTTTAAATATAATAAATGAAATATTTTTCAATCTAAATTTTGAAATATATATATATATATATATATATATATATATATATATAAACATAGGCCTACTACAAAGAGCAATTAACATCTAAATTAAAAAAAAAAAATAAGATCAATATCTGGTGTGACCATTAAAAAAATTAATCAGATAATTTTTCTAATTTTTCAGATATTTTTTCTAATTTTAAGCATTCAGCATTTCTACAAAGATGCTAAAAACAGGCTAAATAATCTTATATTTGATTTACAATAATCTCATCATGAGAAATATTACATATGTTGAATAAATATTCAAGATATTTTACTCGTGCGAAGACATAATTTTATTTTATAAAAAAAATTTAAGTTAAAAAAAAACTTTTTTTGTTTGTTTGTTTTTATCTTCCATCTTAGCGAACTTTCTTCCATAGTTCTTCTGCAGACCTGTTTGTTTTATTCCTGCTCCAGCCTACAGTGAATTGACTTTTTTAGTCTGAAAAAAAGGTCAAAATGGTCACAATTATGTTCAAGATGTAATTAAATAATTTTTTAAATGAATGTTTGGAACTCAAAATTGTGCTCTGTCCCATTTGACTGCCACTAATGCAGAAGACTTAAATTCATGCGATAGACTTAAATAAATGTATTTAAAAATACATCTATTTTTTAAAGACAAAAAACTTTAGGAAGGATGCACAGTACTGTAAGTTTCCAGAGAGGGGATGTGATGTGGGAACGGCTCGTATCTAATATCCATCTCAGATGGTTCTGCTTTGTAATGGCTGACTGAAGTACTTAGAATTGACTCACCAGTACCTCGAGTATGCCAGTATTACAAATCTTGACACAAAAACTGAAGAAAAAGTGTAAAAACCAATAAGAAACTGACTGTAATCATCATGCATGTTCATTGCATTCATATCTAGTGACAGACATGCTGTGCTACTTCGATACAGAATGAATCAGACACCGTGTCTTACTGACACAACCAATTAATTCATTAATTAGCCCTTGCCTAAACTGTTACAGTACACTGAGGTCTCCGAAATCATGTTTTATATAACAGATGCTCTGACACGAGAGTGTGTCAGAATGGACTTGCTTTTCCTGTTTGTTTTAGGCTGAACGTGACAGAGGAACTGACAGGAGGAGCGAATATTTTTTCAGACCCTCCCCCTCTCTCTCTGTAAAACTAGGGGAGGTGTGATAAATGTCCCTGACGTGGTGATGCCACATTAACATGTAGAGATACAAGATGTCAGGAGGAGCTGTAATTAAGCAGGCGCAGAGACGACCCTGCCCCCTTCTGCTCTTTGACGACGACGCCACAAAATGGAGGTGCGCTGGACTTTATTTATTAGATTTTCATGCAGAGGATCCAAATGACATATTGAATTCAGGTCCTTTAAGTTTTAAGCCCATTTTTAAAGCACTGTTCCAGATTTTTTTAAGTTCCCAACACTGTTTTTCTTCCATTTCAACTACATGATTTGTAGCAGGAAGAAAGTGCTGGATGTTCTTTTAGTTACCGCCAGCTCATTTCTCAACTCTGATCTACCTTTGGTCAATTTACTTGCTGCGTTTGACGGGAACTGGCTAGCCTGCAACTGTTTTAAATTGGAAAGAGTTCCCGTTCTCCTGAAGCTCAGGATTTATCATGCAGAAAGCCTTCATCGCTTCCCCCATCATCATCGTCCCCCTCAGCCCTGAATACATTAAAGAAAATATCACTGGGCTAACATGGCGCTGGTAGGCGAGATCTGGGTTACAACGCTCGTGGGATTCTTCCAATTTAATCTCATGAGTGATGACTTCAGCACACTGCAGATAGAATCGCCAAAACCCGGGTCAGCCTGGAAAAACACTACACGAGCTCTGGTTCCATCTAGAGCACCAGGAAGGCCTTTTACGTTTTACATTTAGGCATTGAGCTACTCAAATTAAAACACAAATAAAAGAGTAAAACTGAAAAAAAATAGACAAAAGTTGATTGGAAAAGGCTATTTCTTTCTGCTGGCCTTTTCTTTCTCTTCTGTGAGTCAGAAACTGATATATTGATTATTTAATGAGGTGGTTAATCACTTGTCAAGAACTCACATGTAGCAGAGTGAGAAATACATCCTACATTACTTTTAAAGCTCCAGTCAGACCAAGAGAGGCATTTCGAATAGTGAGTATATAATTTTATATAAAAGTATGTGCTTTTACATTATTTTTAGGACGTAATCCAATAGAAGTACGGTAGAGAGTGGTCAATATTTTTTTATTCAACCCCTTAATTTCTTAGCTAATTATTTAGTTCATTCTTAAGCAAATTAAACAAGAATTATCCAGTAACTATTATCTAAATGAATAGGAAAAAGACTGAAAAAGGACAAGTCTGGATATGCTGATGGATGCAGAGAGTATAAGGGTTTAAAGATTGAATATTGAGACATGACATTTAATGATACACATTTCAGCAAAATGTTATGTGAGTTTGCTGGCTTATATATTTATATAATACATGCTCATTATACAAGAACTAAAAAGCAAAAATAAAGGATCTAGCAAATTCACTGATCGATTATTGAATTTATTTCTAGTACATACCGCTTTGATTAGAATTAACAGATTCTATGAAGACATACAATGTAAATTTTGAGATTTTTAAAATCTCACACGTGTACACTAAACACGTATTTGTGTTGATTTTTGTCTCTTAGAACTTCAACGATTCATCAAGAGAGGCTTTTAATGATCGCTGTTATATTTCTAAAGATCTTACATCTTTAAAATACAATTCGTCAATTTATAAAATCATTCCTCCTGTGATCAGCAATGTTTAATCAGTGCTCATTTCTTATTGAGCTACTGATGAGTCATTTACTATCTCCTGAAGTACCTATATGCACAAGTAAGACAATGAGGTTTTATCATAATTATAGGCCTCCTTAGTGAGTAATTATAGCCTACCAGCATGGGTCAATTACAATTTACTGAATCTGCCAATTAATCAATTAACCAGTAAACCCAATCAAGCGTCTAACTAAAACAAGAGGCGAAAACAATCAGCTGTGCCCATAGCAACCGTAAAACGCTTCATCATTCGAGTTTACAGAGCTGAATATGAATAACGATTGATATGCTGAGCTCACTTCCTCTCTGAGCCTCGCTGCTGCTGATCAAAGATAGATAGATAGACACGCGGTTAAAAATGAAATGAGTAGAATGTCAGGACATACAAAAGGAACAAAGGGGGATGGAGTTATGTGAAATCGTTTGCGCCTCATCCATTGTGTTTGGGGGAATAATAAGATCTGGCTGGCTGCAATATGCTGCGTGCGAGTGCACCTTGATTAACCTCTGCTCCCCAGCACAGTATCATTGCCTATTGACCTGATGCAACTTTCCACAGGCAAAGGTCTCAGGAGCAGTGAGATGCCAGGGTAATGGACGAGGGTCTAATTGTGTGTTCTTGGAAGCTGAAGTTATTGGCAGCTGCCAGTGTATCAGAGGCTGAGGCTCCACACAGCCAACCAGATCACACTAATTGCAATGGCCTTTTCATCATCTCCAAATCAACCAGTCTCACCACTGAGCTGGGGAAGCAAGACACACACATACACACACACACACACACACACTCACACACACTCACACACATACACACATACACACACGCGCACACATATACACATACATACAACATACATACCACATACATACACTTACACACACATGATAGTGGAGGAGGGAAGGGATGCAGTCAGAAATGAACACCTCACTTTGAATATTCACACACACACACTCACACAGGCTCACACACACACACACACACACACACACACACACACAAACTTGTGGAGCATCCACCCTGATGTTCTAATGCCCCATTAGTCCAATAAATCCAGGCATTTATTTAATTTTAAACCAATTAAATGATAACATTTACCAAATAAAATGCCCAATATATCATATCTTCATCATAATTATTATCATTATAAACAACATTTATGTCAAAATATTCCGCAAAAGTCCTGGAGATCCTCCTGATAGATCCTCCTGTGTGTGCTAATATTATTGTCATATGGATTTTTTATTAGTCTGGAATTTATGTTATTATTTCTATGTTATTTTTATTTTGTTTTAGTTGGAATTTAGCATGTTTGAATATTTGCATTTGATTTGCATTCGATAAGATTCTTCATTTTAATTTAGGAATTATATTATATTTTTTAGAGCTGATTTTGTGTCTGATCTTACACATTTTGTAACATCAGTGGTTATGTTGTCAAGCAACACTAAACAAACAACCCTGAATGTTGCACAAAAAAATGAAAATGGAAATTAATTAACGTCTGCCTTTGATATGTTACGTCAACTAATAATAGAGAAAATATTAATAGTTTTCAATAATTTGATATACAATTTATTTATATTTATAAATATATTTATTATACCATTTTCATTCATATTGTTGTTTTAGTAAATCTTAGTTTTAATTCAATATAATATTCCTCAAATATAAATACAGACTTTTTTGTTTTTTTTTTTGTTTTGTTTTTTTATTTCCTTATTTTTCACTGTTTTTTATTTATTTATTTGTTTTTAACAGGTCTAAACATGGACCTGAAGATCATTTCCATAATAAAAAGGCCTTTTTTAAAGATGTTTTTCATGTCAACTACATAAATTGCAAAAAAGGCAAAAAAAATTGGAAAAATATATGCTGTATTTGCGATATTGTTTCACTGGTACTGAAAGTGGGACATTTTGACCCAAAAATGAACCGAAGGGTTAAATGGAAAGGCCCAGTCGTACCTGTAAGCAGGAAACCTATTTGAGGAGCATTTAGGCAGGCCAGTAAAGCACACCAGGGGCACAGGGGCATGGGGGCATGGGCAGTGGGTGAGGGGGGGAGGGCACAAGGGAGCAAGGCTAGTGGAAGGCCCAGAGACAACAGCTCCTCCTGACGGGAGATCAATAACGGCCATTCAGTGGCAGCAGCCGGGCTGCCGAGGCTGACAGGGGTCCGCATGCTGTAATTGGATCAAAGATGCAGGCAGTCGCCAAGACTCACCCCAACCCCTGCTCTGAGATCCCACCATACACACACACACACACACACACATCCCGTTTGGTACTGTCACAGCTGTCACATGTCATCCCATCTCACTCCTGTTTGGTTCTGTATTCCTCAGTTTTCTCCTTCTTCTTCCTTCACTATTTTTTGCTCACTTCTCGGTGTCGCTCTCCAGCAGATGGATTAATGGCACTGATATTAGACCCATTCTTCATGCTTTTATGCAAAAGAAAGATCTGTGTCAATGCAGGATTTCATGGAAATAAAGTCAGCGTTTATTTGCACTGGAGAGAATGAAACAGCCTGTAAAGAGAAACGAGTCGACGTTAAGCTTATTAAAAAGGAAAAGAGGAATAAATAACAATAACCTTTTCCGAGAGGGAGAAAAAAACAAGGATGCGTTCAGGATGGGGAGAAAGTGGCGAGTTGCTCTATGTAAAGCCAAAAGTAATGAAAACCACCTCCACTAAGAACACAGCCTCTGCTTAGTCTCCTATTATTTATTCTCCATCTGCTATCTAGCAGGTTTTTTGTATTGTGGCCTTGTGCAGGGACTTGCATGTTCCTAAAGCAAATATTGACCAAATCCTTCAGTTGCATTTGAAATGAATAACATGGAGATTTCACTCAAAGCTGCGAGGGAAATATTTGTGCATGGCATTAGTAATAGCCTACCTTTTCTGCAGCATGGACAACACAGAACTGTTTCTTTTTTAACGACACCATGGTTACAGATTTTCATCATTTAAAAACGGACTGATTCTAATGGATAACTATCTCAGACCATACAAATATGTAGCTTATTCCCAGTTTAGATTAGCCAAAAAAGTGAAGGGGCTTAAGCAGAATCCCTTAAAGCAAGGATTCATACACTGCTTTAGGAGATGAAAAAGGACGATACTTGGTCCACCATGACTAAAAAGCTTTCCTCTGCTAACAGTCAGGGGCCTCTAAAATTGTCATTTCCTTTATCTGCGGAGTTAAAAAGCTCGTAGAATTATCGCGTGTGGAGCGACTGTGCGAGAAATCCTGGAACAGCAGACACCAGGGCGGATCAGATTAAAGGACGGTTCAACATTAAAGGAGAATCCGTATGCAAATTTACCAGCAATATGCACCAATTAGAGGAGGCATGTTTGTGATGTAATCCTACAAGAGAGTCTCTGCCCTCTATTTCCACATCCTTAATCAAATTAGGGGCTTAGAGACACTCCATTATTCAATTGTAAACGACACTCATTTCATTTCTTTTGAGTTTGGGCAAATAATAAGGCCTTTTGTCGAAATAAATCTAATAAGATGGTGTAGATTGTGGGCCTACGATCAAACATGGGTGAAACGATTAAGGATTTTAGCTATAAGTGTGTGGATACAATGAAAACGAATAATGATGGAAGAGCTGGAAGATAAAGTTAACATAAACACAGAAATACACACAGTAGATATTAAGGCTAAGACAGGGACTGATGTCATACATGAAAATGGATCATTAGGAGAAGAAAAAAAGTCAAGCATGTTTGGGATTGGTAAGCAGACACAGACACATGAGTATGCGTCAGCATCTCTTGGCACCATGTCAAACACCTCTCGCATTCACCTCTGCATGCTTCACTGGCCTAAAGCATGTGCTTAACAAATAGAGACAGAAAAAAAAGGAGTGAGAGACAACTGAGAGAGTGTGAGACAGAAAACTGAAAGGGAGAGAGAGAGAGAGAGACAGAGAGAGAGAGAGAGGGAGAAAGAGAGAGAGAGAGAAGGGACAGGGAGATGCAGGGTGGCCGCAGGGCTGTGCTAAGTGATCTGTATTCTCCCAGAGTCCTCAGTTCCCTAACCCTGTGAAATTAACAACACTTCCCTCCTCAATGACCTTCAACCCCTCACATAATACCACATCCACCAAGCACCATGCATGAGCGTGTCTGGCTAATGTAAAAAGCCCCAAAATGTCCAAGTCAATGTTTTCATTAAATACAGCCTGGAGTGGCAGCAGGGCTCGAGCTCAGCCACAGGGCCATCACGCTCCCTTTTTTGCTGCTCTTCTAGAAAAAAATATCAATAGCAACCCAAATAGATGCAGCCATTTTGTATTTTTCTATTTATTTCCATTTACTATAAATCCTTGCTATGTCATACATAGTTTCATTCTGATCTGATCTGATTTCTCACTAACTTCATGAGATATAATATCCTACAAATAATATCCGTATGTACTTGAATCTCGAGGAGGAGACACAAAAAATTCAAGGTTGTTTTTTTTTTCAGGAAGCGTAATTTCCCACAGGCCACCTGGAGAAAGACAACGTAAGAAGCACTGTTGGAAATGTGTGTGGCAAGACTAACGTAGAATTCCCGAGGAGGGGGTCTAACGCACTGACCCCTGCACCTCACCTCCTCACCTCACACTCATAATCACAGGTCTGGGAGATAGCGCGCAGCCGGCTAAAAGGCAGACGCAGCCATTAGAGAGCTACTTAAAAATGGCACTTACATCTCCAGTTGCAGGTGATTACTTAAACTAGGGTTTGGTATTTAAAATGATGCTTTCAAGGAGGCTTTTCACGTTTGGTAATTCTGCTGTTTGATATGTCAGAGGGGGATTTAAAGAACTTCTTTTGTGGGAAGAAGGCGAAGCAGGATGGACAGAGCAAACTGAAACAGTGAAACAGTTGTACACTGTGGATATTTATATTATCTTACACATATAATAATCGTATTTCATAAAAAAAAAGAGCACAACGAGAAAAGATGTTTTTTTATTGTATTTTTCTGTTGGTGGCATGACATGGTGTATGTGTGTGTGTGTGTGTGTGTGTGTGTGTGTGATGCATGCCCAGGCCTCTGGTCCCCCACCCGGGGAATGCTTGGATCAGCGGAGACAGCCGCTAGCCCGGGGTTAGTGTAGCCGTGGTCGCATTGCTGTGACGGGGAGCAGGGGCGATGGTCTGGAAATAAACCTAGTCTGTGTGTGTGTATGTGTGTGTGTGTGTGTGTGTGTGTGTGTGTGTGTAAACAACACACAGGCCGCATGCTTTTAAAGATGGATGCCACATGCAACAATTCCTATGCTGGACGATAACAGGAGGAGAAGAGTGAACCTCAGGAACTGCAATTAGCTACTAATAAGATATTAGTAGTAGTAGTAGTATAAGATATTGAAATGTGTAGTGCTGATTATTTGTGTCTTGGCTCTGGGACAGATTCAAATTCAAATTTTTATTGGTCACAGACAACCATACACAGTACGACGTACAATAAAATGACTGTCCGTGACATGAAAATAGAATTTACATGAACCAGAATTTACTTGTACACAAGCAGAAAAAGGAAAAATATGAAAATATAATATAAAGGATATAAAAGATAGTTGGCAGCAACAGGATGGACTATATTTGGAATAAAGTGCAGATATGTGCAGTTTTATGTGCAGTGCAATGTTGTACAATATTGGGCTAAGGTAGTTGCACTGAAATTGCTAACTATGTAATAAATATTTATAAATATGGGGGTAATATGGGTATATTAACAGGAACGTAGGGAGTGTGGGTGTTGTGCAAACAAATCCAAAGGTCTAGTCCTAGATGTTGTTCTGGTTGAGGGCCCCAATGGCCAGTGAGAAGCTGTATAGTGGGAAGCTCCTCCTCATTCTCAGAATCAGAAGTGATTCCCTGACTGCAACAGAGAGAAGAGTCCATTGTTTGGATGGCTGAGGTCCTTCACTATCTTCCCAGCCTTGGTCCAGCTCCACTTGCTGATACGTAGATGCGTATATGCATATATACATAGATGCGTAGTGCTTTTTAAGTTTCATCTTGTGCAATGCACATTGTATTCCAGATATTTTTAGCCTCTTGCAATTAATGTACACACATTATGTCCTATTCTTCCTGTTGTCATGCACCTTATGGTTAGCAGTAAGGCATATAAGTGAGACACTTTAGGAATATTTTAGGAGAAAGAGAGAGAGATGGAGAGATAGAGCAAAGCCAGTGGTGCTTCTGACACTGAAGCTTAGCAGAATTAGCAACTCAGAACACGGCAACTCGAGGAAAAGAATGGTGAGAGGTCAGTCATATTTGTCAGAATTATCCAAGACTTTGTTCCAGATATTTAATTAGACAGCACATTAGTATAGCTGGAACACCAGGCTAGCCTAATTCTGTATGATTTATACATTCATTAGTTTAGACCAGGGGTTTTAACATTCAGGGACACCTTTAGGCTTAACAAAACCGTTAATCTCAAATCACTTGTTTGTGGGGTTTTTTTTTTTATCCATTTTCAGCACTGAATCTAAGAAAATAGAGTCATATTATTCCATCTCAGGCAAAAATCTCATTTTTACAATGTTTTTTTTTAATGAATGAAAGCATTACAATTTTTCTGTTTGCCCTGTTTCATATTTGGAAGAAACATGGTATGAACTCAGTGGAGTGTAATGTGTAAAGTGTAGCTATAGTGGACTAGGACAGGTAAAAAAGCTGTTTACATGCTGTAGAGGTTTTATTAAAGTTACTTATCTGAAATATGTACATAGGTTGTAGTGAATGACACTTTACCTGTGTTTAAATATTTGCTTTACTTTACATACATACACTATACGGCCAAATGTTTGTGGACACCTGACCAGCACACCCATATGTGGTTCTTCCCCAAACTGCTGCCACAAAGTTGGAAGCACACAGTTGTATAGAATGTCTTTATATGCTGTAGCATTACAATTTCCCTTCACTGGAACTAAGAGGCCCAAACCTGTTCCAGCATGACAGTGTCCCTGTGCACAAAGCGAGATCTGTGAAGACATGATGTGCCAAGGTTGGAGTGGAAGAACTCGAGCGTCCTGTACAGAGCCCCGACCTCATACCCAATGAACACCTTTGGGATGAACTGTAATGCTGACTGTGAACCAGGTCTCGTCACCCTACATCAGTGCCTGACTAATGCTCACTAATGCTCTTGTGGCTGAATGAACACAAATCCACACAGCCACACTCCAAATTCTAGTGACTGTATATCTTCAACAAGAACATGTGGGTGAGATGGTCAGGTGTCCATAAACTTTTGGCCATGTAGTGTATTTGTAAATGTAGTAATGTCAGTGGGACACAAATGGCATTTGTGAAATCACCTAAAAGCTTCTCAGAAGTTTCTGTCTTGTGAAAACTGAATCATATTGTGTATAATATGGGGATGCTTACTCAATATGTCTGTATCGACTGAGACTTTGACTCTTGGACAGTATAAAAAGCGAGCTTTACCCAGAGACCTGTTATTGCCAGATAGAGTAAATACAGATAACAGAGTCAAGGAATTTCTATAAGTTAGAATACAATCATGTGGCTCTTTCTCTTTCTGTTTCTCCTGCAGGTTCATATCTTCTGTTTATCATTCATATCTGTGTGTATACATAACCACATTGCACAATATGCAATTCAATTTAATGAGCAGGGGTATCCAGCCTTCTGTATTTCCTCCAGTCTCTCTCTCTCTCTCTGTGCAGAAAACGCTGGTGTCAGTTAGATTTGTCTAATATGAAGCAGTGCCATGAGGGAAAAGGCTTGTCAATGTTTGCCAGTCAGTTTACTCAGGGATGAGCAGTAGAAAGAGTCTACCACCTCGGTGTGTATGCACCAGACTTGATTATGATTCTCTGTAAAATAAAGGGAAAAAGTACAGACTTCCACACAAAAGCCTCTCTTGAGGGTTGGGAAGCACTTAAACATTTTTCATAGAAAGATGAATTGAAACCCTGAGAGATGAGAAGGATAAAAACAGGTACTCTAGATTTTTTTAAGCATGATTATTATTAAGCATGATTGCTTTCTCTTCAATGTTTTCTTGAAAGAAAAAAAAAATCAAACACTAAGTTGCAGTCATGCCCCTTTCTCATTTCAGTAAGAAACCCGTAAAAAATGGCATCCGCTTTTATTTATGCGTATTTTGCATGCTGACATGAGGCCCGTGGAATTTTGCAAAAAAGAAGGGGAAAAAACAATAATTTGGGTAAAGTGCATGGTTAATTTCCACTTAATTCCGGATTCAAGCAGCATATAATGGAAATTTTAACCGTCATAGCAGATTAGCTTTCTGCGTGGTAGGGTGTCTCTCTCTCTGATAGATTTACATTTATCAATCTCACCACAGAAAGAGAAAAAAAAAGAGAGAAAGAGCAAAACAGAGAGAGACAGACAGAGACAGGGAGAGAGAGAAGTGCTTCATTTCATTTCTCCCCTCTTTTCCAGCACGCTGACCTCCTCCCTCCCGATATAATCACAACAGTTATGCGGGAATATTCAAGCATTAATAATGAATTGTGTGGGTTCAGGCTTCTCTCTATTCAGAAATACACACTTGTGACCTTCACCTTTGTGGGAGAGAACAGACTGACTCCTAAAGCAGTCACACTAAACAAGCAGCTATGTCTCAGCAATGCCATGCCTGTCTCCATCAATTACAGCAGGCTATTTAAACTTTAACTTAGTTTATAACATATGCAACTGGAGTGTAATGCAATGCCACTGTATCTGTATCAGTATCTATATAGTACACCATAGATATGTATCTGTATTTATTTATTTTTTTTTAATCTGAACCATTATGCCTGTGGAAAACACTGAAAAAAAACTTCAGAAGTAGAAATGCCAGCACTGTCAGAATGGTGTGTGAATTCTGGCTCTGACAGTTCCTCAACCTCAGCTACATCACTCCAGTTCATAATGGGTCTCGACTTGCCACATGTGCGAGATTTTTCAATCCCGCTAGTTATTATTAGCAATGTAATAATCAGACAATTTGGATCAATACTTCAATTTCAAAGGCAACAACTGAAATGAATCGAGGCAACAATCAAAAATTGATTATTATTAAAAAAGGACAGACAATTGATGTGTAAAAAAAAGAATTCAGATTTTTAAACTGACGTGTAAGCAAGAAGATTTGCCTGTAACCCTGATACTTAAATTAATCCTTCTCTATGTCATCATCATTTCGCAAATTAACTGTAGGCCTACGCCACATTCTGAGCAAAAGTTGGTCACATATCGATCAGTACCTACTAAATCGTATTGTATCGTAAGTATATAGCAGACTCAGTGGTATCTTTAAATATCGAATCATTGTGTTATGAATCATACTGTATCATATCGTACATTAGGAGATAGAGAATATATAGAGATATAAAAATTCAATCCTAACAAAAATAGAACAAAATCTCGATTTCCAGTTTTAAAAAAAGGATTGAATATAGGATTGGATCAAAGTCATTCCTTTTTATTTATTTATTTATTGTCTGATATCCAATCCACCATTTATGGTTGAGTTTGTAACTATAGAACTATTAACTATAGTTTTTAACACTAGGTATTGAATCATCAAAAATATGAAATCGCTGCCTTATGAATCAAAATAATATCGTATTGTGTAGAAGCGTGAGCTTTACACCCCTTGTTCTTATTTTTGTTTGTACTTGCCTGTGACATTTTCTAACAAATTTATTTGGTTCTATTTTCCAAAATGTAAACATATTAGCAGCCAAATTTAAACCAGCAAATCCCTGACCAGGCATTTACTAAGGATGAATAAAGAAATGCTTTAAATCCATTAGTCCCATGAGCTTCATATATTGACCGCTCACTCACACTGGCTTTTTTGTTGTGTCCTTCCAGATGCCAGTCCCAATTAATGACTGCATACAGTATATGGGTGTTCATAACAGGGGTGAAAAAGTGAAGCCAAATTGTTTCTCAGGCCCTCTAGTGGTTGGCTGCAGTATAAATTTTAACCCCGCCTGTTCCCATGTAAGTAAATAGAAAACGAGAAAAATGTCCACTTATTTTTGGAAATAGTGTCCTGTCATTTTTACGAGTTAAGGTGACCTTGATATCTAAAATATTTTTTTATAGGAGTTGGTTGATGAAGTGATTGACATTTTTGGACATGACGAGCCTCATGAACACATACACACATTCCAGAACCTGAAGCTAGTGATGTTTCTGAAACAAAGCAATGTCTTTTCTGCTGTAAACCCTTGTAACAGAATCCCAACAGAATTCTTTGCAGTTTTTCTAGTATATTGCTCATTTTGATGCCGAAGATAGCTTGTTATATTGCTATTATAACTAGCAAACCAGCATGAGTGAATGAAGTGATGGCATAAACCAAAGCTGCTAACACTTGATAAATTTCATAACAATTTACTATTGAGTGTATGACCTTAGCTAACACTTAGATTATCTTGGTAAGGTTAGTTAGTCACTCCTTTTCAAATAAACTCCACCAACAGAATGAACGACGCATACAATTGCACTCCTCCATTCAGTTGTGTAAATTAATGCAGGTGACAAATCTAGTTGAAGAAAATGCCATGAAAGCAGCAATTTTTTTAATGTAAATGTTAACTGCTGTTTACCAGCTGGTACCTTATATTCTCTACTTATACCTACTTTACTTTTATTAACATGAAGGATTAGCCAATTAGCTAGCTAGCAAATGGTAGTTCAATCTGTCATGGCTCAAAGCTCTAAAATCTTTTCCTGACAATGGTAAAATCAATTTATTTGCACAAATTATATGACTGCAGTTTAGCATTTTACATATTATTTAATAAAGCTGTACTTGGCACTTTGAGCTGGAATGTGACGCACCATCTTAAGTTGCATTTCAGCTAATATCTCACAGCATGTGCACCCACAGCTGCTCCAGTTTTTGCCTACTGAGCAAACTCAGTCATGAAGGTGACTAAATTCAATTCAAAATGACACAATCAGAATCAATGGTGCCATGTTGTCCACCCATATGCAGTCATTTGTCCCTATAAACACCTCCAGTCTCAACTAGATGCCTTGTGAAAAAAAAGTGCGCCTCCTATTCATATCTCTATTTAGCCATTATTTGTTCAATCTGAGTAATGTATACATAACATACATTTTTTTCTAAACCGACTTTCAAGGTTTATATCAAGTTATGAGCAAAACCTGATATTAATCCATATGTGAAATGGTGTAATGTCAGGTTATCTTTTACAATAAATGATCTAGGATCTTAATTACAATTTCATTGTTATAATGGAATTCTGGAAGCGTCTTGACAGAATCTGGGAAATCTGAATTGACAGAATCTGGGAAATCTGTATCATCCATGACCTCATGGCCCAACAATAACCCCACTGGTTCACTCTTCTTTGTTTTTATTCTATAAAATCCCATGATGCAGAGACATCATGTACAGCTTTGTAAAAATTGTAGGCCTTGATGTAAGCCTCAGCACACTGAATGAAAGCATGTGCATTAAGAAGCCTAGGGCCTTCTCCAGGACACCAGAGCACTGTTTATCTCCCATCATCCCCTCTGGCAGCATGTCTAGAGTGCCGTTCATGATAATGTCCCATGGGGACAGTGTTGTGTGTCGAGACAGCAGAGGGACAGATGAATGTGTATAGCCGTTTTCACCAAGAGACACACGCTTTGTTAGTCGTGTAAGCCACCTACACCACTACAGCCTCTAAAAGCCCGTTATATATACATATAGTCCTGTGTGTACAGATTAATTATGTATCATGCGTCTAACTCTATTCTTTCATATTTCTAGAAAATCAAGATGAGTATTATTACATACTTTTGCACATACCACCATCACAATGTCCATTTTAATTCTATCTTTGATAAGCATCCATTTATTGATATATTACAAACTTAAATCTTTGCAATAATGCAATTTTATTATTTTTTTTATTGCTATCCTAGCGCTACTTAGCAGTGTGTTTGACCAAAGTGCCATGTAGGTTGTGTGTGGACAAAAGGAACAAATGTTATTAGGTTTGCTTTCAGAAAGAACATCTGCTCCTATTCTGCCATGCTAAAATGGGACTTTGAATATTTATCAACTCCTGGGCTAAATTAAAAATCCCATAGTCTCTGTAGTCTCAGTTTAATTGCTCTGCTCCTCTGCTCAACGGACTTTGCACGTCAAATCTCCATAAAAAAAAGGAAAATTAAACAGCAGTTCTAATAAATTACACCTTAAAGGAATATTTCACTCAGAATGTGCTAATGTGGAGAGAAATGAATGAATGAAAGCCAGTAGAGAGCAGTTAGCAGGACTGAATTTTCTACTAACTTTCATTCAGCAAATAATGTTATTAGCATATGCGTGTTGAACTTATTTGACATCTACTTTTATACTTTTGTACTTTTGGACTCAAAGATCTTTGCTACAATAAGTATTGAAATTTTATTGCATGTACCAGTCAAAAATAAGATTTTTTCTTTGTTTTTTTGTTCAAAACCTGTTGGTCGAACAAAAAAAAATGTTCCCGGTATGCAGTGGTTAGTACCTACCAAAAGTGGTCCAAGGAAGGACAACCGGTCAACCAGTGATAGTGCCATGGGCGCCCAAGGCTCACCAATGAGTGTGGGGATGCGTGTAGCCTGTCTGCTCCAATCCCACAGAAGAGCTACTGTAGCACAAATTGCTGAAAAAGTTAATGCTGGCTATGATAGAAAGGTGTCAGAACACCTTGTTGTGTATGGGGCTGTGTAGCCTCAGACCGGTCAGAGTGCCCATGACCCATGTCCACCACCAAAAGCGCCTACAATGGGCACGTAAGCATCAAAACTGGACCATGAAGCTATGAAAGAAAGTGGCCCGGCCTGATGAATCACATTTTGTTTTACATCATGTGGACGGCCAGGTGCGTGTGTGTCACTTACCTGGGGAAGAGATGGCACCAGGATGCACTATGGGAAGAAGCCGGTGGAGGCAGTGTGATGCTCTGGGCAATGTTCTGCTAGGAAACCTTGGGTCCTGGCATTCATGTGAATGTTTATTTGAAATGTATCACCTCCCATCATTGCACACCAAGTACACCCCTTCATGGCAACAATATTCCGTAATGGCAGTGGCCTCTTTCAGCAGGATAATGCACCCAGCCACACTCCAAAAATTGTTCAGGAATGGTTTGAGGAATATGACAAAGAGTTCAAGGTGTCGACTTGGCCTCCAAATTCTGCAGATCTCAATCCGATCGAGAAACTGTGGGATGTGCAGGCCCCACCTCGCAACTTACAGGAATTAAAGGATCTGCTGCTAACGTCTTGGTGCCTGATACCAAAGCACACCTTCAGAGGTGGGCCCAAATCTCAATTTGGATAATAATATTATCCAAATAATAATAATAATAATAATAATAATAATAATAATAATAATAATAATAATAATAATAAAATTAATTTCTTTCTTTCTGTCTGTCTGTCTGTCTTTCTCCCATATATATTAAAGACACTACAGCAGCTCTGCCATTACAGGGTGATGACCAATCTTTGATAAAACATCTGAACAAAAAAAATTTGGCTAAAAATGTAGATGATGTTTTTCCAATACATTATATGATTCATTGCTATTTTTATTTATTGGTAATAATAAATAACTTACAGTGAAAAGACTGGAAGATGAAACATTTTGCAAAATATTACCATCTACTCTGCTACTTGTTACTTTAAGAAAACAATAGAGTTGTTATAAAAGTACTGATAATATTTCAGAAAGGTGTGTTGTGCCACACTGTGTGTGGATGTTATGTATTTAGGATGTCCTCTGTGACTGTAAGTGACCTTGTAAGCCTCCCGGCAGCAGCACCTGCTCTTCTGTTACCCCTTATTCACACTATTTTACACCCATTTGTAATGGTGTATCGAGATGAGCCTGACAATATTCACTAGGAAGGTTATTCAATATCACATATGCAGCATGCACACAGAGATATGTAGTGGACCGATCGAGTCCTTCACACACAAATGGGAAAATCACTGTGCTTTCCATATTCAGAGCATAATCGTCCTGTAGAGAGAGAGAGAGAGAGAGAGAGAGAGAGAGAATCTGGGATAGGACAAGGCAGATCTCTTCATTTACAAATTTCAAGTGAGTGGCCAGTGTGAATATGAGCTGCAAGATAACTCCACACACCATGGAGGAAATAGCTTACACCAAACAGGAGGCAGATAGGAGAGATGTAATTGACTAGTAAACAGTCCGCGCATGGCTTCTCTGGTAATCTTGGCTAGGATTACGTCCTCATGGATGGAGTCCTGGAGATCGATGCTGAAGTCTCTGCCACTTCAATTCTACCCCCTCTGCTTTATTTGGAGAAGGAATCTTGACTATTATCTCGCAGCTCAGCACAGCACAAACTGGCAGTGTCAGGGGTCAAGGCAGTCGGAAATAGAGGAGTCTGGCTCTTCCCAGTGGGGGTCCGGGCTGAAGTCTTGTGCTTCTGGAGATCTCATACGGAGAGCAGCCAGAGGGAGGTCTACTCCACCTCCTAGAGCTGTCACTCACACTACAGTGTGGCTGGACACAGTAGGTGAGCTCGGCTGGACGGGGGACTATAGTTAGAATGCTGGCATTTTGTCTGTGTTCTAACTCCACAGATGATGATTCTGGTGGGTTTTCAACAAGCTAAGAAAATGAGTCCTAGTTGTCTTGATCGCTATTTGGAAAAAGTCCTCTGGTATGCCGTTATAAGAAATGTTGTGCCAGATCTGAGCTGGATGACAGGAATTACTGATGTGCACTAGGGCTTGCACAACTACTAGCTAGAGATGGCACTGATCCAATACCAGTATCAGTGTCGGGTCGTTACAGCAAAAAATGGTGGAATGGATATCAGAGAAAACATATCATATATTGGAGATCGGATCCTGTAACAAATGGTAAAGATTGGCATTGTATTTGAAAAGAAATGTATTTTTGGAACTGGAAATGTTTACATATAAAGAGAATTGACAGCTTTTTCTTTTGTTAGGATTGAGTTGATCATATTTATACTCTATACTTTAGGATATTTGCTATACTATATTTACAGTGTAACTGATTTTTGTGTGAAAGAGTTTAACTGTGAAGTGTTTCAGTTGAAAAAGTTAAAGCTTAGTAGTATTGAAAGAAAACAATATTGGATACGTATTGGTACTCAAGGTTTCAGTATTAATACTGGTATCAGATAAGAAAAAGTGGCATCTCTACAACAAATTTTTACTAGTCAACCAGTCATTTTTAAAAAAATGTGTCGTATTTTCCATAGATAAAGCAAAATTCTCTGTTTTAGGTTGTGCATCTGTTCACAAGTAGAGTAGCATCATTGAGAGGTCCACTGGAAAATTCCCCAGGACGACTGGAAAACTTTCCAATGGCTGGTCTGTCCACATCTACATGAGCATATTTAACACTTATTTGAAACACTATACAATTCTGACTTATTACTTACAATTCCAAATGTCACCACTGGAGTCTCCTCTATGGATCTCTGCTCCTCTAACATGTCCACAGCATGGACCAGGCTGACGCCTGAGAGATGGAAACGCCTAGAAGGACCTACAGGGTGCCATCAGAGTGTGTTAGCCAACACCGGCCACCTCACTGACCCCAGTCTGGACCAGACACCACCTCCACCAGCACAGCCTGAGATCTGCAGGTCCACACAGCAGGCGCTGACAAGAGATGTTAGAAAACAGACAAGTGCTGCACACTGCACTGCACACATTCTAATAAAGTATACTGCTTTATGTGTCTTAATACATTTTCTGTATGCTGCCAGTTACATTTTGTAATGTCACATTAGTTTTAGATTTGCAGCTGCTACAGCCACCATCGATAAAACAAATCATGATGAAGTACAACATCTCCCCTAACTGAAGACTGAGGCTTTATAGGTATGTATTTGAGGCAGTGATAACCACGACTCTGTTTATCCTGCACTGTACTTTTTAGACCCAATCACTTGAGTACTAAAAAGAGTAAAAAATAATTTAATGCATTCCCTAATGGACATATTATCTATTACTATGTTTTACCTATGGCCCTATGGTTTAAGGTACTTCATGGTTAACATGTTTTACTGTTGTAATTTTATCATGGTAACCATGAGTATTATTATATATTATGAAATCTCAGTAATAATAATAATAATAATAATAATAATAATATGGGATCTGTACTGGATCTGAAACAAAAAAATATTATTTTATGATTCACATTCTGCTGCTATGGATAATATTACCTGGATATTGTAGACATTTGCTGCTGTGATCATAAAGAATATTCATACTAAAGCTTCCACAAACACACCATATAGTATATGCATGGAGAAACAGTGATTGTTGGTGCTTCACGGCTCCAAGGCTTGGGTTACTGCATGGTGTTCTTTCTGTGTCCTCATGAATTTGCTCCCAGTTCTCCGGTTTCCTCCAAATTTCCAAAAACATGGATGGACTGGTATCCCATTCAGGGTGTGTTTCCACCTCATACCCAGTGTTCCCGGGACCCACCACCATCCTGACCAGAATAAAGCTACTGAAGATGAATTAGAGATTAGTTAAAATGGGCATTACATCCACACTTACGTGATAAAAGGTATAGTGGTTTAGATATGGAGCATGTGTATTTTATTTCTGCATTAATTTTTGAAACTCACAATGAAGAACCTTTGGAAAGCTTTACAGTTATTTCATCTAATGTTTGCAAATCACAATGAGGGAAAATAAGTACACAAAGCCACTTTTGTTTTTTGTCATTTAATTTAATTAAATTTACACACATAATGTCTTTTGATTTTGCGTTTATAAATATGAATAAAACATATGTATTCATATGCAAGAACAAAAATATGATTATGAAACAAAATTGATTTAATCAAGTTCTAGATATACAGTAAATGCCACAAAAATGTTTTTATGCCCATTCCACCTGCTGTCACTATGATCAGGAAGGACAGATATTGCCTTTGACATTGTGCAGATTTCATGTAACAGGTCACAATCATAATGAAGGTGAAAGAGATTCCATTTCTTACAACAATTGAATGGAAAAGAGCCATAACAAAGCGCAACGACCGTAAACATCCCTGTCATGACAAATGGTTCAATAATATGCTGGTAGAAAGTTGATGGAACCACCATTATGCATCCCCGGACAGGTGCGCCACACAGGATTTCACAACACTCTCAGACTCATGATAAGGAAGCTAAGAGAGAAGCCAGCAGTCACTAGAAAAGAGTTGCAGGATGACCTGAAAGCAGCTGGAAGGACAGTTGCACAGAGAACAATAAGCAATGAAGTGAATTGAAATCATCTCTGTTCCTACACCTCGTGCAAAACTCCTCTGTTATAAAGCACAGAGATGTGCATCTTAGAAAAAAAATATATATATATATATATATATATATATATATATATATATATATATATATATATATATATATATAGGTGCACAGTGTTTGTGGTAAAGGTGGATTTGGATTTCTATATCGTAAGAAAATAGATTCTGAGTTCCAAAATTATCATGGACTTGATGAAGGTTATGAAATGTAATCTTAGATCATTAGGTGCATAAACAGTATGATCAAACAACTACCTTTTTTAAGGCACAGCTAGCATACATTTTCACTTTTACTTTTATTCACGCAGGCCCATTAACTGGAAATAAATGCCAATATCATATGATCATGATGCCAAGTTTCAAAGATCAGAGTGAGGTTAATAGTAGTAGTTGGTGGTTGGTTATGGATGTTGGGTTTAAATGTCTTTTAGTAGCATTAAAATATGCTGAATTCACCTGACCTGAGAAAGCCCAACACCCAAAGTGTTCACACCCTTAAAATGTTAAAATAAAGCTAAGTAGGAGGCCATTGTACTACAGGAAGCTGTATCCAGAGGAGGTCCTGCTCATCTCAGCGTGTGTGACCCAGTCAAGTCTTAGACCCACTTTGTTAGCTCGCTTTCTTCCCAGGTCTCTCCAATTCCCTCTTTCAAAAAGCAGGCAGTGTCCACAGACCTCAGAGAGCGTTTTCAAACAACAAAGTGCCGTTTGACTGTGTTCTCATCCACGGGAGAGAGAAGCTCCTCTTCCGTCCTTTGATGCTCCAAGGAATCGTTTAATCAATTATTAATCAAAGTTTGTGTGTCAAACTCAAAGACGCTTCCACCACTCTTGGATCCACTCATAACAGAAAGGCTTTTTTTCCTGCTGGATGAGATTTCAATGCAGTCATCATTTAAGGCACCACCTCTCACGAGTGTTTTAATAAGCTGGCTTCAGATACATGTGCTCTCACTGAACGGTTGCTTTTTTGGTTGAAATTTGAGGTGAAAACACGACATGCCTGGCTTACATGGATTAATAAGGTGTAGTAGGTGCAGTGCCGGGACTACAAAGCCTCAGGGAGAGGAGGTGTATCGCATCCATGAGGTAAATTATAGCAAATTAAAATATGAGAGCTGTTTTCTATGATTTGAAATGATCGTTGTCAATTTGTGTGGATGTTAAGCAATGGATCACCTGGACTGCACTACAAATCCATACATCAGTGCATTTGGATTAGTGCCTGGCCCCCATCGGAACACAATTCCATCCAGTTCATGTGGTCGAATTGATTCCTGGGGTCACTTTTTATTGAGCAGGAATCTCTCAAGTCTGTTTATGAATAAAAATGGTGCCTCTTGCAACTCAATTCAAGCATTTCATAAAAAATTCATCCCTCCCGTTATTGTTATTTCTTCTTTTGGATAAAATCCTCCTGCCACTTTCATTGTTAGACAAATTGAAGCGCGAGCTCAGAGGGGGGGCAGCGCTAAGCACAGAATCCATTTGGCCGTTCCATCCTGAGCCGAAGAGGGGAAACTGGGCGTTCAAAGGCAGCAGCCACAATGTGAGTGACACTGGGTCACTCTGTCTTCCTCTGCATCTCCGTCTCTCTCTCTCTCTCTCTCTCTCTCTCACACCTGCCTGATAGGACTGCAGCAGAGCCAGAGAGGATGCTCTATGAAGCTTCAGCCTTTTTGTCATGACCATATCTCATGATTGATGGCTTCATGGCCACAGCCAATGTGCCCTTTTTAAATAATTTATGTTGCTATCGCCACGGACGACCGCCTTATAACGGGAGTTATTTTTACAATCTCTCGCACGATCAATACTTTAAAAGACTCAGGCCCAGTGCTAATGAACTTCTTAACAAGGTCTCAGGGGGGTTTGAAACAATTATAGCCTCAGTACTGACCATAAAGAGAAATAGAGAAGTAAAAAATACAGGTATTTACATCAGCTTTGGATATAAAAGCACATTTCACTCACATCCTGGGCTTTTAGCTGGAATTTACGTACATATTTAGGGGTTGTAACATGGACCAACATCAGCCGCATTTTATTTTTTAAGAACATAAATCTTGACACTGTGCATCCGGTAGTAGTCTTAATAAGTAGTGTGTCAATGTAGAACTGGATCTGATCTTGCAAATTGTGCACTATTGCATCTACTAAAAAAAAGATCTTACATACATATAATCTGCAAAACGCAAAATGACAAATACATTTTATACATGTATATTCTCGCTTTCCCTTATATTACATCTCGCCTATTGGTGATGTGTAGTATTTCTATTAATATAAAGCGATACAGAAGTCCCAGGCACGGGTGGGCATTATTCTACCCCTACAGTACAGTAAGGGAGGTGCGTCATAAATCAACCCTCCCCGGTCACCCTGCTTTTAACCAAGTGACAAATTGGCCGAACCACACTGTTTGAATTCTTATTAAACTTGATTAATTCATACCATTAGTTAATCACACAGCAGCTCATAAAATATTGTGAATTAATTTCTGTAATGTGATTAATTTGTGAAACACTTGAATTAACATCGATAAATCAATTTGTGAATCAATTATATCATCAGGTTTAAATGCGGAGATAATAGTGTATGTTAACTGGTGGCTAAAAAGAGATCATCTATCATCGGGGGGTTAGAACGCAGAGGGCCAAAAGCACCAGCTTAAATGATCAATGATCAAGAGGCCTTCCTCTTGTTTCTCTTGTTGGTTCAGCTGGGTGTGTTTGTAAAAATGACTGCTCCTATTAAGAGCAGATTTAAAAGAATATGATTACAGTGCAGCAAGCTTTTTTGTGATCCTATGAGAGGTGCAAAGATTAAGCTATGTATTCATTACAAGGTCGAAGTGGAGTTGATATTTTTTAACAAAACTCAAACATTCAGATCTTTTCAAATGAGACTTTAATCACTTTTATGTGCTGTTCTCCAGCAGATACTGCTAGGGCATTCAACACATTGACATGAGACTATATTGAAATTTTATTTATTTATTTATTTATTTAGTGTTTAAAAGATAGCTGGTAACCAATACAGAAATTTTACAATGAATTATGTGCTGTTATAGGAAAATAATAATAAATTACGATGGTGGAGTGGGTTACTGTTACTACCATGAAGTTTATTATTTTCCAATAACAGCACATTTCAAGAGTGTTTTATTTCTCTTACACCATAGCATTTTGCCAGTGATTTCAGTACAGGGTGTCCCAAAAGTCTCCATACATAGGAGACTATGTTTGCCAGCACCACATTGGTTGTGCCTTCATCAGTGGATGTTCATGGACGTCCACTTCTTGGTTGGTCCACAACAGTTCCAGTCTTTTTGAATTTGTTAATAAGTTTGGCAGCAGTGTCGTGCGTGATGTGCTTGCCATGTTTCCTGTTAAAGTCCACCACAACCTTGCTATAGCTTTCTGATCCAGCCATGAGAATGATTTCACTACGTTCTTCTTTTGTCAAAAGTATTCTTAAAGGCTATCTGAAAAACAAAATATAATATAAATTAAGTATGACATTTTGCTAAAAAGTGTTAATTTCCCCTATGTGTGGAGGCTTTTGGGACACCCTGTATTTTACTTATTAACGAACAACACATGACACTTTTTATTCATTCATAGTTGAGGAGCATCCATGAAACAAGTTAGCTCTTGCTATCACTTACACTATAGCAGCTATAAACAGTTTTTACACACAGTTGTGGATTTTTTTCTCTCTGTTCAACTTAATAAGTTTTTTTTTTATGCAGTTTGTCATGTTTCAGAGAAACTAGAAAGCTCTCGATCCTTAAGACTTTCCTGTGTTGGAAAACTTAAAGCTTTACCTCTGAGTGTTACAAAGTGCTGACACTGGAGTGCTGACACTCTTTCCAAAAATACTAAAAAAAAAAACTCCTCAAAGAAAACTTCATCTTCTCAACACATTAATATAAACCTGTGATTTGCCTAGGGCAGAGGATAAGATGCAAGAAGACAGAGAATGAGAGAGAGAGAGAGAGAGAGTATATGATGTGAGAGGGTTCCTCTACTGTTAATCTGGCACTGTTGGCTCTGTTAAACGTGGAAGTGTGTGTGCTGAGTTACAGAGCATCTACACGTGGCGCTTTGGGCTTGTGCTCTCGTTAATAGTCCTACCGCATGTAACAGCTGTCTCCTCCCTCAGCTCTCGCCACACAGGCCGCCAGTGAGCGCAGGAACAGGCAGACGAAATGTCACCTGGCGAGGAAGGAAAATGTTCCTCCAACTTTGTTTAAGGTTCGAGCGAGTTGAGCTTGATTGGACTTGGTGTTTATGCCACCGGTCCTTATACGAAAGCTCCGTGCTGGCTTTGACAGCTCCCCCGTTCCTATGCTGCCTATGTATACGGCAAGATGTTTTTTTTCTCTCGCAGGTGAGGGAGAAAAGGTTAGAGACTTGTTCTCGCCATACAAGCAGCGAGGACCGTCGTCCTCTAATTACTGCGGCTCTGCTAGCTGCTGGTGCCGAGTGACACGCAGGTTCCCCATAGGCTGTTACGAACAGATCAAAACACAAAAGTGATCAGTTATTAGAGTGGAAAGGAAGCCGGAGCTCGGCGCCATCATTGTGCTGTGACAGCACCTGGTGCTACAACTGCCGGGTTCAAAAAAAATTATTGCTCACAGACTTTCATTTTAGAAAACAGTACCCGCAGTTTACGAGCACTGAGCTTTGCAAAAGTGCATCGTCTTTGTTTTAGAAGAAGCAGTGTTTATGCGGAAAAACATTGTTGAAGAGAAATGTGGTCTTTAAGTAGCAGCGAGTCATAACTGCAGCTTTAAATAAAGTTTACAGAGACAATAATCTGATCATTATAGGGTGTGGGCAGTTGTCGGATTATTTAAATGGTCATGTAAACAGCATACTATGATGTCTTACATCAGAATATGGCTGTTATCAGATTGCAGGATAAAAATAGAGACATAAAGACAGAATGTGTGTAACTACATTTACCAGTAACGTGACTCAAGAGTGATTTGTTAGCAACCAGTAACCTTGAGCCAGCTGTGGTTTCAATCCCATAACAAGAAATATACTATGTGGGTTAAAATATGGATTTTATCCAGAAAATAAAATGATGTATCATTTATTAACACTAGTAAGGAATAAAAGATGATGGGACATGCTGCTATAGCAAATATGTGCTGTTACCACTCCATGAAGTTGATTATTTTTTACAGTAACAGCACATCCCCAAGTATTTTATTCATCTTATACCACAGCAATTTCCCAATGATTACAATTTTTAATTAATTAAATTACAATCTCCTACATTTTTAATCAGTTCATCCATGAACATCCATGAAACATCCATGAAACATGTTAGTTCATGTGTAGTTCATGTGAGAGCACCTATAAACAGTTGCTCCCTCATCATCCTCTCTTTTTGCTTTTTCTTAAAGTTAATAAGACAAAAATAAACCACAAACCGTGAAACCGCAAAGCATAACATCTTCTCTTCTGAAGACTTAAAATCTTACTGACTGTGTTACAAAGCACTGACACTGAAGACTCAGTCCATGAAGGCTAAATACGTCTCCTTAAAAAAAATCCTCACTATACAAATGATGTTCACTATAAGTATATGTTCGATCTGGTAAATAATAAGCCTCTTTCATACAAGGATCCATAAATGAGCTGTTACTATAGAAACAATCACATATTAGAACAAGTGCATTAATATAAACCCGTGATTTGTCTCGCAGCCAGGACTATTGTCAAAGCTGCTGTTATAGAAAATTAATCAAAACCTTCCAACCAATCAAACTTGAGAATTCAACAAAATAGATTGATACCACTTCCAAGCTGGTTGATTTAAAAAACATTGAAGCTACCACCTGAAAAAGCAAACGCTATTCAAATTAATCTGAATATTTATTGAATCATGCAGACCCAGAGTTTTCGCATTATCATATGAAACACAAAAATAAAATTGCTATCGTTTTATTTAGCATAATATCATATTATTGTGTACATGTAAATTCCACTTAACAAACCAGCTAAAGTTTGAATATTAGCCGTCTGCAGTCCTCCATTTATAGCAGTATGTCAGTATCGTTGATTGCCCCACTACAGCGGCACTTGATGCCATTCTGGCAGTGTGCACTGTTTTTATTGCCCTCTCAGAGAGAACACACGTAGAAACAGCATTACTGGAATCAAACTGCTTACCAACTTGGAACAATCCATAATTATTGAGGTATTAAATTAATTCGTTCTCTTGCACCAACAATTATGCGCCACTTGTAATTCTTTTCCAGCTCCAGTGCACCGCAGGACCGCAGTGCTTTTGACTTAACCCTGATTTAACACCATCCAGCTGAGGAGCAGTAAATACAATGTTTAGCTGAGGGAGGATTATTAATTATCACAATCATCTGTGTGCATGTGTGTGTATGTGTGTGTGTGTGTGTGTGTGTTCAAAGCTAGACTGTAATGAATGGTGGAGGGTGTTAAAGGGGTTTATGAATCGCTGGAGGTGCCGTTGGTGGTGGTGGTGGTGGGGGGGGGGGGGGGGGGGGGGGGGGGGTTGGATAGTGATGAAGAGAAAGAAAGAAAGAAAGAAAGAAAGAACTAACAGTAGAGGAATTTATGCTTTGGAAAAGACCTCACTGATTGCTGAGAAGGTATAGAACCAATGACGGCATCAGAGGTTTAATTTAAAGTGTGTTTCTCACTAGGCTGCTCACAACACTTAATTAAACTCTTCTGTTTTGGCAATGACAAATGCTGCGGAGCGGGAGGATGGCGGCCAGGCTGACGGAGGGGCGGCTGTAATTTCTTTCATGTGTAGCGAGAGCCAGATTCAGGTCAGAAAGAAAAGAATTAAAGAACTAAACAAGATTTCGGCTGCTGAGGGCCCTGTGACGGGCTTTTCTTTCACATGAATACTCTCTCTTCATTTGCCCTCGTTTGGCGGGAGTTTTGTCATAGATTTATGGGGGTTTTGCAGCGACGCCAGCGTGTTTGCATAGACCTCGCTCTGCTCCACTGTACTTCCCATTTTCGCCTCACATCAGAGGGGAAATTTCAGCCTGTCAAAGCGGCGAAAGTCACCATTTCTTAACTTACAAATTCTGCAACACAATGAGCGATCGACTTTTGTAATGTATGTCTGGGAAAAAAGGATTTTTTTTTTGATAACATGCAAGTTTTGTTCCTGATGTGGCTACATTTGTCATCCGTTCCCCCAACAGTGAGTTCGGGGGCCGTGGTTCCCCTTTCTCCATAATCACATGCTGACTCCAAACACGGCCTGAACATAAGCATGACAAACCTTTAATGTAGTCTCGCCTTCCATACTGTGCAATGCGTCATCTACTTTGCTGAGAACAGAAACCCATTTACTACGACACAACAGCTTATTTGCTTTTAATGCAGCCGCAAATCCATCATTCTTGCATTTCGGGTGACTGCTGGAAAGTTAGAGGCGCTAGCTCTGCGGCCCAGAAGCAGTCAAAGCCAGTCACTGAAGCTGGGAAATAGACATCCCCTTTCGAAGCTGAAAAGCCGCTACAAACAGCATACACATGCCTGCGAGGCAGCAGCAGCAGCCCGAGCGTTTCCTTCAGTAATGCAACACTCACTTTAACTAACACACCTCCTTCACTCTTTATGGACTTTTATGACTTGAGTCAATAATATCAGGGCAGGTACATGATTTTATTCTAGACATGGCAGTCTTACAGTTTATTGTGTAAAAACTCGGATATGAATAAGTTGTGATTTCATGAATCAGTGGTTATAGAAATGGGAACCACCCACAATGCATTTTCTTTACATTCAAAACTGAGCCCCTGGGTCAAACAACTATCTGCTACCATTAGGTAATGCATAGTTAAAGTCTTATATCCATTTATAGTCTGCTGAAAGTTATAGTGAAACAGTAATTTCCTACAGCTAGGAAGCCAGTGAGATATATATGTATATATATATATATATATATATATATATATATATATATATATATATATATATATACTGAAATTTGTTTATACACTGAAATAAACAAAATATACTTAATGTATGAATGTAAAATTTAAGATTAATACAAAAAATAGAGAAAAACCTTCTAAGATGATAACTCTAATGCTAATTCTAAGTATCATTTAGAAATCACACTGGTGGATTGCACAAAATCAGAATTTATAATTTAGTCTATAACTTGGTTAACAGGGTAAATATCACAATATCATTGAAAATAAAGGGGAAAAAAGAAAAGAGAACTTTTTTTCTTCTTCTTCTTCCTCGTATGATCTTCAGAAAATTTGGATGATCCAATATTCCACGTCTATCATAAGAGTGAATGTGTTAATTTTTAAGCATTTTAAGGATTTTAAGGATTATAATTTTTTTAAGGATTTTGAGGATTATATTTCACAGTAAAGTATAGTTAAAGTTGAACAGGACAGGCTGAACAAGCATATTGGCAATTTTTTTTGTGTTTTTTTTTTTTTTTTCAAAATATATTAAACATCCAATAATAGATAACTCACGCTGTCTGCAACATGCTGGATAAAAACGAGTCACACTCATTAATATGTCTTTATCTCCTCTGTGATGAGTGAGTCAAGTGTCTGTGCTTTTCATGAAATGATCACTAACACAAGGTCTTTGATAAGTTTTTGGCACTGCAGAGAATTTTTAAATTCTGGTGCTAGTGTCTGCTCTAAAATCCATCAGAACCCAAACGTATGTTCATTCATCCTCAGTAGGCGCTTCATCCTGGTCAGGGTCATGGTTGATCCAGAGTCTATTCCAGTAACATTGGACATAAGGTGGGGACACAGACTGGATGGGACACCAGCCCAACTCAGGGCACCATTCACACACATTCATACCTATGAGCAATTTAGAATAGCCAAGCCATCTACAGGTATGTTTTTGGGAGGTGGGAGGAAACTGGAGAACCCAGATCAGAACTCCATACAGACACTGGGAAATCCCGCACAGACAATATCCTGAGCTCAGGCTTGAAAATGAGGGCGCTGGTACTGCATAGTATGTAGACAATGAAAAAATACAACCGAAAATTATTTTGAAAGTGTTTTTTTATTATTGTTTTAATGATACACTTTAAATACATGTATCAGAGATACTGGAATAAAGCATGTAATAATGTTTGGCATGCTATAGCATTGGAGCCTGGGATGTGTGATTAGTTTCCTTGATAAACCTGTGCGGGAATATCATCACGATTATGATTCCACTCTGAAATAAAGTGATGATGCCGTCTTTACCCGGTGAACAAATCTGATCGTACTCTCAGCCTTGTAATTGTAGTAATCATGATATCATCAAGTGTGCCAGCACAGAGGCACTGAATGAAGTGATTCTCAACATTTGATCTATGCCCAAGTCTCACCCCATTATGTCCAACCAGCATGGCATTCTCTCTTTCATTAGCGTAGGAAAAAAATATGTGGCAGTCGAACACATTAATCCAGGGTATATTTAAAAGAAAACCAGAAAACGACAAAGATATGAGGTTCGAGATTTGCTTGTTAATCTTGTTAATAATCACAAAAGGGGTGTTTTTTTTTTATATCCAGGTACCAATGGCAAAAAAAAAAAAAATGTAGTGGTTGATGACTGGAATATGGTTTAAATTTCTGACTCCAGACACTTATTTCAGAGAACAGAAAACAGCAAAAACAGTGTGTATTTCTGTACATTGGGTAAATGACAGTAAAATGAGAAAGAGAGTGAGGCAGAGGCACCGTGTGGAGTTAACCGTGCTGCACTTTTGTGTGTTCAGTAGCACAAGCCATTAATCATGACTGCATGCAGTGGCCATATTGTTCTGTGTAGCCGTGCTGCCTTCATTACGGAGGCCTAATTAAACAGCTCTGTGAACTGGAATCTGAGATTCCACTGCTACAGATTATCATTAATTATGGTGAAAGTGTTGGAGATGTTGGACTCAATTATCCCGAGCCCAGCCCTGGCAGGCCGTGATTCATGGCCCCGGCCGCCCGCCTGACGCTTATCACACCACTCCACTTTTGGAAATTGGGCACTGCCAGCCAACAAACTAAGAATTATGTGCTGCTTTTTGTCATTACAAACATGTTGGAGGGGCAAGGAGCAATTAAGTGCCAGGGGTGTTTCACAGGGAAATGATGATGAGAGCAGAGAGAGAAGAGGGGAATTAGCTCACTGAAGTTGGGCGCTTCTGTTTTGTATGCAGAATATATGTGTGTGTGTGAGACAGAAAGACAGACACAGAGAAAGAGAGAGACACACATAGACAGAGAGAAAGAGAGAGAGAGAGAGAGAGAGATGGTACTCGTTAAACTGTTTTATACAGTACCTTGGCTTTTTTTATATCTCCCCATCACTGCAGTTGTATGTTTAGTTAGATATTCATGTGGCCATGTTTCTACACTGCACCCAAAAAATTGGCACCAGAAAACTTTTTTTTTAGATCCAAATGTTCCAGATATATTGTCTTTGCTACCTACTAAGAATCAGCATCAACGGTATTTAAGGGTACTCCATGATCAGGCTAGCAGCACTGTTATGCAAATATATTTACCATTTTTAAAAGAATGTGAATTTATTGTTGTATGAAAACTGAGAAAATTAAGTCAATGAAATGATATGGAGAATCACAGCCTGATTTTCTGACAGCCAGTACACGGTGGATAATCAAATAAATTCAGAATAAAGCACTAATCTAAGCACTTACTGTATTTTTTCTATGCTGGATGTAAAAATGCCAGAGGTGCCAACATCTACTCTTTAGCTGTAACTTTTACAATTTTTGCCCTAAGATAGACTGCGGTCCTATCCAGGGTGTACTGTATTCCCGCCTCGTAGGCTCCGGATCCACTGCAACCCTGATCAAGATAAAAAAGTTACTGAAAGTGAGTGATTTACCATTTTACTCCTTCCTACAGTGGTATGAGCGCCACCTAAAAGCTATGCTATTGTCAGTTCAAGCAACAGTCTGATTAAACATGAACATAATTTGCCTTTCGGAAATGTAAATTCACTGAAGGGGAAAGGACACACAAAATGAAAGATGTGCATTTGCTCTTGGTAGGGGTAACTTGCACTTCTCGTCAACTTTATGAAGGCGAACTTTGACCTGTGGATACACAAGACTCTGTCTTGTGAGCAAATAGAAAAACAAGAAGGCAGGACTGGTGTTTTTGATTGGTAAAAAAGAGACAAACTAAATGTGTATTGGTTACGTTGGACTAACATCGGACTTATGTCTCCCTGTCCTGAGACATAAGTCCGATGTTAGTCCAACGTAACCCCTTGGTAAGTTACCCCTTGGTAGGGGTAACTTACACTTCTCGTCAACTTTATGAAGGCAAACTTTGACCTGTGGATACACAAGACTCTGTCTTGTGAGCAAATAGAGAAACAAGAAGGCAGGACTGGTGTTTTTGTTTGGTAAAAAATAGACGAACTAAATGTGTATTGGTTACATTGGACTAACATTGGACTTATGTCTCCCTGTATTCTTATTTTTGCTTGCCACATATCTGTGTTTATTATGGGCTTTCCAATAATCCATGGCATATGTCAAAGCACAGACGGGCAGCATCAAAAAAAGAAAAAGGATTGGAAACATGAGACACAGGGCATGGGAAGCCAGATTTGGATATGCACACTGAACAAAACGTCACCAATACTTAAAGTCAGAAGAGGGCATGAATAGACAAACTAATCAAGAGCTACACAGAGAACAGATAGGAGCAATCATGAAACAAATGTGGAGACAAACTAACGATAAGACAGCAGGCAGAGTCAAGAACGTTACAATAAGAGTAACATGGTTACACTGCTGAGCAATGAAATGATGATGTAGCTATTTTTATTGTCATCACTGTGACCATTACAGTCATCTCTCAAGTGGAAAATGAGCCAGAGCTAAAACCTCAAGTTCCCTTGGTTCCTGTTTGGGCCAGTTCCTGTGTTGAATGTCAGGATGAGTGGAGTGGTGGATATGCAGAGCTCTCATGGTGGTGAGATGACCGCTGGGTTTATTGTAGGGATTGCAGGAGCGCTGTAGGAGAACTGTACAGAAACAGAACCTGGGATAGACAGTAAGCTCAGGGCTTGAGGAGTTTACATTCCTCCATATTCATTTTCAATATATATGAAAATCACCCATTGTGTGTAGGAGGAACAACAGAGTGCACTTCATATATGAGTTTATACAAATAAAGCCGACACGATGATTTGCTGAGAGAGACATGAGGTTTGTGTGTTTAAGAAGAATGATATGTTTGTGTTTGTTTTAATGTTTGAACTGGAAAATTGTTTTTTTCGTTGTTGTTATTTTTCTTTACAACTTATGTTATGAAATTAACTAAATTTATACATTTGAGTGACATTTCATTTTACACTTTTAACATTTAATAAGATGCTATTACAACTGTGAAGAATAATGAATAGGAAAGAGAATGTGAGAACGAGAAGGAGAGAGAGAATGCATTTTTGCTGAGATAGATAGAGAGACTTATCGTCTCTAGCGGAGAACTGTGCAGCTCATTGCGAATGTAATACACTGCTCTCGAGTCACAGGTCAGCTGGCAATCTGAATTTTAAAAGGAATATGAATAATATTCTGTTTTATTTTGAAAATGAACTTTCTGCCCTCTATCATGGATCCAATATATGTCTTAATCTTAGGGGCGCTGCCTGCCAGGGGGTCCTGCGCAGGCCCTTTGACTTCGGTTCCTAATAAGGAAATGTGTGCTTTCTCATTTCGTCATATGTTGTTATACGGTCCTGCAAACACATGGGCCCATACACACACACACAACCATACATACATACATACATACATACATACATACATATACGCACACAAATATATGCTCAAACACACAAATGCACCGTCACCAGCCAAAGCCACACTTCAATTAGCATATTTACACACACACACACACACACACATGCACGCACACAGTCAGCCTGCATCTTAATGCAAGTAGTAAAGCATGAAAACAATTGCGCTTTTCAGCAGTCAATCCTCTACCTTATTCATGCGATTAAAATGTTCTTCTCAGCCGAAATAAAAGCAATCTGTTTAGCTGACCTCGAAACAGCAGGTTAAATGAAAAACCTACTGAAACTGAAGAGAGATTATGTGCTTCAACATGTTTATTAAAATAAAAAAAATATGCTTGCTTTTTTGGCACTTGAATAAAGTCAAGTCTTCTTGAATGAATCATGGTGGAAATGCATGGATTAAAAATACTGTACATAAAACTGGACATAATGTAAAATCATATTTACTCTGGTGGAAAGTCTATGACATTTCTCTCTCTCTCTCTCTCTCTCTCTCTCAACATGTTTATTAAATTAAAAAATACGCTTGCATTTTTTTGGCACTTGAATAAAGTGAGGTCTTCTTGAATGAATCATGGTGGAAATCCATGGATTATAAATACTGTACGTTAAACTGGACATAAATGTAAAATCATGTAAAACGTCTATGGCATTTCTCTCTCTCTCTCCCTCTCTCTCTCTCTCTCTCTCTCTCTCTCTCTCTCTGGACCGCCCCCCTCCCCTCCATATCGCCCCAGGCAGTACATTACAGTACTTCCTCCACTCCAGCTTAGAATGATGCCGTGTGACATTAAGAACATATTGTACTTCACTGCATGATGCAATACATAGTCATATTTGAGGCCGGAGTTCTTATTGAAATAGACGGCCTCTCTCTGAATCTGAAATGGAAAATGGAACAGAAAAGACAGATCAGCTTATTCTGAAAGTATGGCTACTGCAGAACAGAAAGTGCCATCACACTGTAGGCTGCATATTTACTGCATATATATAAAAAACAACACTGGTGTAGCGAAAATACACTATTTACAAAAAAGGATAAATCTATGTACTGTAGAACCCTAGAGGGTTTCCCTTTCAGAAGTTGAACTAAAAAGAAAGTAGAAAGCTAAGAAGTATTGAAAGAGCCCTTGGGAAACCGTATAGTATGTTCACATTGTTCCAAAGTGAAACACTTCCCTCACAAGCAGTTGACCACTTTGCTAAAAATAAACTTTCTAAAAAAAAAATTGCATGATTACTTGTAGGGTAGATCTGTGCCACAGTGAGACATTAAATTCTGAATTGTTTTTTTTGTTTTTTGTTTTTTTTTTACTTTGGAATCCTACAGAATATTCGCACATGTAACTAATCTACTGCTTGATGAATGTTTGCGTATTAATAAATGCATTAAACCAATAAATATAGGTTTTAACAAATGTAATTAATTCGCAGGTTGTGTATAAGGAATAAAATATGAAAAGGCATACTGTTATAGGAATAATCTACAACAGGGTGGTATGATGTGACTCAGCGTGAAGCAGAGGCACTGTTACCACCCTGAAGTTGATTATTGTCCAATAAGTGTTTTATTCCTATTATATGACAGAAAATTGTCCAATTACAATTTTTCGTTTATTAAAGAATGCCATGTTGTATGTCTTGTCGATTTATAGGTAAGTTTCATGCTGTAGAACGTACGCAAAGCAAGTAAGATCCTGTTATCACTTACATTATAACAGCTATAACGACTCAAACAGTATTCCACCCTTTCAAAGGCAATAAGATAAAAAAATGCAGCTTGTCATGTTATAGAGAAAGCATGAAGCTTTCTGTACTGAAGTCTTTTGCATTTTGGACAACTTATAGTAGCATCTTTACCTTTGAAATTTTTAAAGCATTGACACTGCTCCTTCAAAATTGTTAAATAAACACCAAATCAGTGAAGGGTTCACTATAGCACTATAGCAACTTTTTTAAAATCTGTGTATGTGAAGCATCCATCATACAAGTCCCTACATTACATGACTGCATTAAAATAAGCCTGTGGTCTGCCTTGTAGCAGGAAATATTTTCAGAGCTGCTGTTATAGAAAATTAATCAACACCTTCTGACCAATCAAAATTGAGATTTCAACAGAGCTGTGATATACAATAAATACTACTAATACTGTATCCAATCAAACAACTTGTTCTCATAAACCACTTGGTCTTGTTAGCAGTCAGTGACCTCTTTGAGTCATTTGTCTTATTTGTAACAAACAGGCAAAAAGCAGCTACAATAATGGGCAGTGTGCATATTTCCAGATTGAAATAGTGTATACTAGCACTGCACCAATACTCAGTCAATAGGACAATTTCCATAAGTACAAGCTTCCACACCTTCCATGTCATTTTACTGCTAGCAAATGTAACTAGTTAAAATAAACCAGCTAGTAAAACTAGCTAATACCTTTGCTGGTGGTGATACTAGCCCAATATACTGATCAGTAGCTTTGCTCAGTACTAAGAAGCAACACTTTGGCACATCAGATATTAACAGTGACAGTTTTACATATGAGAAGTACTAATTTTATTATTTTGTTACACCAGTAAAAGGAGATAAACAGTCTTTCATATCATATCAGCTTAAATGATATGTGAGCTGTGCTGTGAAAAGTATATTTAAAGCCGATCCTTCAGAGAAAAAAGCATTTTTTTCCCCTTATAAATCATTTCCACTTAGTTTACTAGCCTGGTCTCTGAATAACATTGACAGTAAACTCCCTCATCTTTCCTCTCTCTGGTCAAAAACAGGCATTTAACTTTGACTGACACTAATTTTTACTACATGAAACTGGAGAAATCCTCTTATTTCCGAGCTTCTATCTGTCAGCCGATTACAAAAGACAGACTGGGCCACGTCTGCGGCGTGCCAGATCCGTTATCGTGTCAGATGGCTGCATTTGATATGAAGTAGCGTTAGCCACTAACACTCCCGCTACGAGATGAGGAGACGAGCGGGGGACCTGTCAGTGCCTGAACAGCGCTGAACATCATGGCAGGGTCTGATCTCGGGTCTATGATTCTGTCACGCCGCCAAGCCCGCACCAGTCAACACAAATAAATGCTGAACTGCTAGAGCTGTAATGGCAGAGAGGGATCTGGCCATTACTTTTATTTCAACCCTTACAGATGACATGATGTGAAAAACGAGCTGGCATCTTGTCGAGGGCCTATTAGTGAGCTCTCACACCCTCACTATCTCTCTATCTGTCTCAGATTTG
Organism: Pangasianodon hypophthalmus; assembly: GCF_027358585.1. NCBI lineage: Eukaryota > Metazoa > Chordata > Actinopteri > Siluriformes > Pangasiidae > Pangasianodon > Pangasianodon hypophthalmus. The sequence goes on along the minus strand of NC_069714.1, from coordinate 24,056,497 downwards.
CCTCCTCTCTATGGCAGACGCTCCTCCTAAGTCACTCACTTTTATTGGCGTACATGGAGGGATCCGCTTTGCTGGAAAAATGATGGCTGGTGCTCAAAGCTCCATTCTCCCACAGACAGGAGCTTTTTTTCTCTGATCAGACATGATCACTCAATGTAGTAATTAACAAAAATAAGAAGCAAATGTAACTGTCATTTGTCTGAAGAAGATTTCTCACTGCTGTCTCAGCAGTGATGTGATTTAGAAATGAATGTCAGAATGTGCATAATGCCAAGATTTGGACAGTACCAGTCAATAGTTTGGACACACCTGCACACAAGATCTTAATTAGTCCGAGAAGCAATCAAGAGGCCAAAGGTAACTGACGTAGCTGGAGAGATCCACAGCTCAGATGGGAGAAGCTGTTCAGAGGACAACCATAACCCTGACCACAGACACTGCACAAAACTGGGCTTCATGGAAGAGTGATGAGAAGAAAGCCACTGGGCATGTTGGAGACTCAGCAAATAATTGAAAAATTGAAGAACTGCTAGGTTTGGGGGACACCCAAGACCAGTCATCACCCTCAAAACACCTCCCACACAATGAAGCATGGTTGTGGTAGCATCCTGTAGTGGGGATGCTTTTTATCAGCAGGGCAAACTGGTAAAGATTGAGGGCAATATGGATGCCAAATACAGGGCAGGAAAGCTTGTTCCATTCTGCAAGACAGTTGTGTGGAGGTTCACTTTTCAAGAGGACAACGACCCTAAGCAAACTCTTAAAACTACACTGGATTGGTTCAAACCAAGTACAGGAATGTGTTGGAATGGCTGAGTCAAAACCCAGCTCTAAATTCAGCTGGGAATCTGTGGCAACACTTGAAAATTGTTTTTCTACAACATTCCCCCTATAATATGACAGATTTTGAGCAATTTTGCCAAGAATAATGAGAAAAATATCAGGATTCAGATGTGAAAAGCTGGTAGAGACATATCACAGAACACTCACAGCTGTAATTGAAGCCAAAGGTGGTTTTACAGTGTATTGACCCATGGAGGTGAATACTGATACACCAAGTAAATTTGTGGGTTATTTTATGCAGACTTCGGCACAGGACTACAGTTCCCATCAGTCACTGCACCTCAACAGACCACGTCACATGACTGTTTGCACCTGATTCATGTTTTTGTTTAATGAGCATTTGTATTTAAGTCACGCCTTGCACAGCACACATGGTCTAGGTTTAGGTCTAGGTCTTTTCATTGTCATTTGTTGTCACGATGCATTCTCTAGTCCATGTATGTCTGTTTGCCTTGAAACCATAGTTTATATTTTGGTATCTAGGTTTACGTTGTCTGTACCATTTGTATTTCATTAAAATAGATTTCTGCACTTGCATCCACCTCCTCTACAATTACATGACAGTGCATGTGGGCCCAGATGAGCAAATCTGGGAGAACCAGAGGCAGCTCAACTGGCTTGAGACCCTCCTGGACCAGCTTGTGGCTAGGCCCAATGTCATGCACCTTCTCTGGGAATTTTTTTGGGGGAAGGAGCATTTCCCTTCCCCTCTGCCCTGCAGAGGATGCCATTACAGCTCATGGCCTAGCCATGGGCATCACTCCATCTCCCGGCTCCACCGCCGATGTCACTACACCTGGCTCCACTTCAGACGTCACTCCGCATTCCTATCCCACTGAGGATGTCGCTCTGCCTCCTTGCTCTGCTGAGGATGTCGGTCTGCCTTTCTGCTTGGCTGTGCACTTCGATCTGCCTCCTTGCTGACTGAGGACATCGCTCTGCCTCCCTGCTCTGCAGAGGACATCTCCCCCCTGCTTCATGGTGTACTTTGCTCCCCCCTCTTGCTTCATGGAGAACGTCGCAAACCCCCACCCCCCACCCAAATTTCACTCCACCTGCTCCCTCCGCAGTGGCCATTGCTCCACTCTCGTGCTGTTCCTTGGATGTCATTCTACCCCTCAGCTATGCAGAGGGGATTGCTCCACCTCATTGCTGGGTGGAGGACATCGCGTCTCCTGCTGGCTCCATGATGGTTAGCACTTCTAAGAACTCAAATCAGCTGAGAGACATCTCTTCAGGCTGTCCAGGACCCCTCTTGAACTTATTTTGCACATTGAGCACCTTGCTTTAAGGGGGGCTCTGTCATGGTTGCGCCAACTTCAGCGCAGGACTGAGATTCTCAACAGCTACTGTACCTCACTTGATCATGTCACATGACTGTCTGCACCTGATTCACATTCTGGTTTAATGAGCACTTGTATTTAAGTCCCGTCTTGTACAGCACACATGGTCTAGCTTTTGTCTTTTGTTGTTCTCTAGTCTATGTATGTCTTTTTGCCTTGAAACCATAGTTTATGTTTTTTATTAAAATAGATCGAATGTGCAAAATATGGAATGGAAACAATGGAAACAAGCCATTTAAAACTTTAAGTCATCTGCATGCCTTTTTAGTAGTTGGTGGACCAGGTACATTTGTTTACTTTGAAACATGTGTTCCTGTTAGCTGTTTGTGGGTGTGGACCCTACCACCCTACCATTACACTCCGGAAACACTGGAAAACACTGAAAAAAAAAACACCAACAGCAATTTGCAGAACAAATTGCTATGTGTTTTTTATTTTATTTTATGCGTTGTATTTGGGGCAGCAATTTGGCCGAAACCTGGAACCCTGCCAAATGTTTTAAGGTCCAGATAGAAGTTGTTGCTGTTCCTCTTTCGGCTGCACCCATTAGGGGTTACCACTGCGGATCATTGGTTTGCATATTTGATTTTGGCACAGTTTTTTTTTTTTTTAACGGCGAATGCCCTTCCTGATGCAACCCTCCCCAATTTTATCCGGGCATGGGGCTGACACTTAAACCCAGGGCTGCAGCGGTGAGAGCGCAGTGGCCTAACCACTAGTCTTCCAGGGACCCCAAGGTCCACATAAAAGTCCCGATGTACACACCTAGTCTTAATGTGAAGCTTACTAAAAAAATAAAAATAAAAATAAATAGTGCACCTACTATTCATATCTGTAGTTGTATTCATTTAGAACTCATTATCTGTTCAATCTGAATAATGTATTCATATCTGGTTACCTCCTTAGTTAGGTCTTGCTCCCTGGTCCAGGACAAATCAATATTTTAATGCTCATTCTTTCTCGCACATACAATTTTCTCTTGATCATGTGAAATTAGTCTGTCTACCTAAAGCAAAACAGCCATCAACCTGCATGTTTATACACCCAGGGAACAGTATGTGGCAATTGTCCAAATCATTTTGTTTAAATGTCTCTGCAGAAGTCTATTTAACTCCCATAAAACAAAGTTACTCCTAATGTACTCTGAAGAGTCTGCCTCTCTGTGAGCACAGCTCTGGAAGCCTGCGAGGTTAACAGGACAGGCGTTTTAGCACATTGCAGCCAGGCCTCTGAATAATGGCCATTAAAACACACTCTGGGCTGCCACTGAAGGGAAATCAATGCATATCCCCTATCAGTGCCACAGTGTCACATTATAGTAGCTGGAATTGACACTGTTAATGAATAAGTGTTTCCCCTTCGCAGCGTGGTACTCTATTGAATCTGACAGTTGACACAGATGCAGGATCGCAGCTGTGGATTTGGGGAAAGAGGGAGGGGGTGTAGGTTAGCCTAGCAATTCCACTCTTATCCTGATCTAAGATCAGCTCCACTCCTTTCTAATTCACTTCTTAACTCTTAGGAGAAGCTGACAAAAACTGACCTGAGGTCAGATCACGGCACATTGCACTGAGAACAGGGAAACTGCGATGGACGTTTTCACACTTTGTCCCCTGTCTAATCAAAAGAGTGAAGAAGAGATCAAATTGACAGTCTCCTAGCACTATAGCACTGTCAGCACCTCTTAATAAACACCTGTCTATCAGCGAGAGAGAGTGGGAATGAAATCTCACAGCTGAGTGGGAGTGCTTGACAGTGGAGAGCTCTTTAGAGAGTCACCAATCAGCTGAAGTGCTTTTATAGGACATTATAACAGCAGTAGTGTGACAACACTTCGTGTGTAGAGTCAGACACAGGGAGGCAGTCAAACCAACTTAACTACATTTTAAAATTATATGTAACAAATGAAAAATAAATGACAATTAAACAAATATGAGGGTCTCCACTATCATACGACAGCTACCAGCCAGGGAGGGTGAAGGGTATCACATGCTTCCTTTGATCTTTGCATCTTTTCAAACTGCTGCTCTGCATCACAGAGCGATGTAACACACTGGGAGGAAAGCGCTGTCTACCCTCTTCCACATACATGAGTTCACAATTGGTTACTGTCACTGTGATTGACAGAAGAGAGAGAGAAAGAGAGAGAGAAAGAGAGAGAGAGAATGCCATCCCTTCCACCCTGACAGCAGAGACAGTTTTGCTCTCTTGGTTCCAGGCCATTATGTGGTATTGTCAGAATTCAACCTTGCAATCTCCTGACAATAGGGCCAGAGCTTTTCTGCCACTCAGGAGCTTCACATGGTGAAATTTTGTCTTTTTCTAAAATATACAGTTCTGAAATCTACCAGCATTTCTGAACTGAAATATGTTTCCATGTTTGCCCAAAACTTAATAACAAGAAATTTAACATCATCTAAAATCTGGTTACACCCAAAAGCTAAAAAGGAGAAAATCGCATTTAAAGATGCCATTCCAAATCCATTGAAAGGCACCAACACTCTGATTGCCTGCTATATATTAATTTAATACAACATGTAATGAATTAAATATAACCATAATAAATATGACTTTGAAGACTGTCTAACTTTATAGCATCTTTTATATAACCTTGCATAAACGTTTACATATAAACCTTATATAAACCTTTACATAACCTACTGCTGTTTTCCCAGCCATGTTTGTTAAATTTCCTCCTTATCAAACTAACGTGATCATTGCGGAAAGCCTACTTAAGTTACGAAATTCAAAACAATTATTTTTACATTGTGTTATCAGACTTGTTGTCAGTGGAGAACAAGGGTCGTAGCATAAATCAAAGTGACCAGACTCCAGATTTGTTGTTTTGATGCTTAAAACCCTCAAACAAATTCTTAAAAGTCTCCATCAAGGCGAACCTGATTTCTACATTAGTAGCATAGCGATTGACATTAATATCAAAGAACTCAGCTATAAGCAACAACTCAGCATTCCAAAATAATGCTTAACTGCTCACATGAAGGAACAGTAATGAACTTATCAAACCTCATGCACACTCTTTATAAGCAAAACATGCAGACGCTTTTCTTTCCTTTTACATTACAACCACAACAGCCAGGTTTTTTTTTGTTTGTTTTTTTTTTATTCTTAGAGTAGAGGGTATAAAATTAACCTTTTTTTTTGTTAAAACTTCATTTTTTCATCATTTTTTACTGATTTCTAGAATTCAGCCACAGTAGTTTTCCCTTTACCAGGCCGGATATCAGAAGAAAGCCCTTTGCCACGGTATACAGTAATTGCATTTATGTCTAAATAAATTGCCTTTAAATTTTATTTGCCATTAATAAAAATGTTTTACATTAATGAATTTATTACTATATTGATGAACATGTCAGGAGTTTTGGTATATTGCTATATATGTAGATAAATAGATAGATAGATAGATTGTGCTACTTTACTGAGTAACATCAATCCTCTGACCAGACAGTGGAGTGAAGCTTAAGTGTTGTACAAATAGCCTAGTAAAGTATTTTTTATGTTTATTATAAATTGAAAGGTGTCACTGTGGATAGACAGTGTTAATTTAGTTAACGTAGTTTAGTTAAGTTTTTATGTGGTAGTTAGGTGGACTTTTTTATTGTCCAAAACTTGAATTCACCTATGAGTGTTTTTGTTTTAGTTAGGATGAGCTTTACGATTTGAAAATGAAATGGAAATGAAACGCTGTTAGGCCTGTTCTTCATTTTTTTACTTTCACTGTAGTTACTGAATAATATGCTTTAAACTAATAATTTAAGGTGTTAATCAAAACTTTTTAGACATCACTAAAAAGGTAAAACAGCTACCTAAACTAATTTACAGTGTATGTTTATTTATGTCCCTACTCCATCCTGTTAATGAAAAGAAAGGAAATATTGCAGACTCCTGAAGGGCACAGAATGTTCCCAGGACTCGAACAAAAACTATGTGACAGGTCGTGTTCTGTACCGGGCACACTGAATAGCCGGTGTGATATATGGAGTGTCTTTAGTGCCTGCTGCCCAGGGCAGATAACTACACATGCCAACTATGCAGAAATCTGTGCAATTCAACAACTAAACTACTGAGGTAGAACAAAGTCAAGAGGAATGCAAGAGAACAGATTTTTTCTCTCTGTCTTTAAATAAATGTAGTATAAATAAAGAAGCTCATTTCGCAGCAATCACTGTTCACAGGCAGGAAGAAAATCTCTCAAGCCATATGAGGTAGACAGACAGGCCATATGAAGTATTGTTAATGGGGAAAATGACCCCGTCTGCTTCTTAAAGAGATACTCCATCATTTTTAGCTTAGTCTATCCACCACATCTGTAGTATTTTGACAAAGTTTCCCTGTACTAAAAAAAAAAAAATAAAAAAAAAAAAAAAAAAAAAAAAACATTTACTCAAAACTCATTTACAAGGGAGGATTAAGGCCAGATGTTAAATTCATTCAATATTCAATTACAAGTTCACACAACTATACAACACTGTTTTAAAAGTAAATATTCAAATTCAGATCATTGGAGAAGATTTTTTTTTTTTTTACTTTTACTTTTTGGAAAATTTTGCGGAATCTATATTTCATCAAACTACATTGTTAATGCATTAATACTAATTGTTCCATCTGAAAAAGTAGTTCAAAATTGTTCATTATACAAAGTAGCTCCTAATTGTACACATACAGTTCCAGAACTAAAAACTACAGTTCATATGATGTTTTGATTCAAGCATTATTGATTCAAGGGAGAAAAAAAACACTCTAAAACATGATGTTCCTGAGGTGCTATGAGTCACTCTAACCATCCTGTAATAGTAACTCAGTAATTCGCAGTCAGAGCTGCTGGGTTTGAATTGGCAGGAAATTTTTAACATACACGTCGTACGCTAGCTCAGGTACATCCCACATAATCACAGCTGACAGTAGTACAGCCAAAGACTACCACCAAATTTATAGTATGACTAAACACAGAGCCTCAGGCATCATTACAGAGAAGGCTTTTGTCTTTGAGCTATATAACTCATAATAATTGGCCAAAAAAAAAACCTCAAAATCACACAGAGCCCTGTGGACAGCTTTTAAACTCACTCTGTTGACCTGTGTGATCAGCCGTTGAGGGATCATAACAGAGATATTATTACTGCGAGTATCTCAAATGTACCCGGATGGTCTACTACTTCCGGTAGAGTGTGGATCCACGGACACTTTGTCAGCTAATATTGCTCACAACTCCTTATATGAGGGAGGAAGAGTTTGGTGGACGCATTTTAGAGAGGTGTAAATAAATGTGGAAAAATAAATCAAGGGAATGGTAAATTAAATTATATAGCATAAATTATATAAGGAATAATGAAGAAAGAAATGCTGAAATGCACCGAGGAGTCTGTTGACAGTGACAGTGTGCGTAACTAGGCAACAAAGTTCTCTTCCGTTACATGACGTGTTAGTATGTCCCAGTACTTGCATACTCTTTTGCTACACACTCAAAAGTATGTACTTCTTCACAAAAAGAGTACATACTTTTAGTGCATAGTATGAGGAGACAAATTGATGTGCAGCATATCATTCTCCTTCAATAAGGCTTTGTATTTTAGCGAGCATGGAAGTTTACTTTGAGTGAAGTAATCAGTTGAGTTAACTGATATAATTGCTTTAATATTTCAGCTATCATATATATATATATATATATATATATATATATATATATATATATATATATATATGTACACACATACTTACAGTAATTACATTTTAACACACATTCCACATTCCATTTTAACCTACAACAAAATAGTGCATCCTACAACACACAGTCTGGAGTCTTTTTCCAGCTTCATCTCTTTTGTCAGAATCTGAGAGAAGTCCAGGAAGTCCTCCAGGGGCTCTGATCACCCGGTGGCACCTCCAATCCTCCACCACAGCCCTCGGTTCAATCTAATCTGGGACATGAAATGGTGAAGCTGAGGGACTCCTGTGCTCCAGCGTGACACATGGGTTTGAGAGCTGTGGGCCCTTTCCTGGAAATCCTAGACACTCACTTTATTTCCTCCTTCCTTTGCTCTTTAGTCTCACTTCTTGCTTGTTTTCTCGCCTTATTTTCTGTTTTTCACCCGTGTCAGCACGCCATCTCTGGGGGCATCGTGCCATTAGAAACTCACCCGTGCAGCAAACTAGGCCTGCAGTCTCCAGTGAGTTTTCTTAGCATCCTATTCAAGCGTGTTTTCTGGGTAGGTCACTTCAACTAGGGCACTCACTGAACACCATGTTTAGAGGCCTGATTTGTAACAACTTTCTCTCTTTTTTCATGTTCTTTTTTTCCAATTTCGTGAAATGGTGCATCATGTTAACATCTGTTATCATTTTTTCCGACAGCTTTTGATGTCTTTATGTCTCTCAGACGTCATGCATTAGTGTACAGACAAACGTGGCAGAAGCTGTTTGTTTTGAATCATCTGTGGCACGTTTCATTTCGGAGCGAGCACCACTGAGTCCTGTCAACAGCTGCCTGAGGAATGATGAATTACAAAAATATGTTAATCAGTGGGAGGGCTTCATAATGGTTTGTTTGTCTTTTAAGGTGAGTGTCAGTTTTCTATCAAAAAAAAAGCCAAATCTCTGAGGATAATCTCAGGATGATTTAAGAGGCAAAACTCTTTATGAATTAAACAATTAAATTTGGGTTTTTAGTTCCAAATCAGAAAATGAATATTATTAAAGAAATTCTTTAAAAATATTATGCATGCAAAATATTGTTGCATGCATGAAGTGAAAACCAAGATAAAGTGTCTTAGTAAGGTGCTGCCAAAATGACGTCAGTGCTCTTTGGCATGGATTGTACAAATCTCTGGAACTATACTGGAGGATGAACATCATTCTTCCAAAAGATATTCCTTCAATTAGTATTTTCATGATGGTGTTACTGTCTAACATATCACTCCAAAGTCTTCTGTCTGGTGAGTGTGAAGTCCATAGCATATGTTTTACATCATTCACATTCTCATCAAACCATTCACCATCAGGGCTTGTGGATGGCGGGGTCATTTTGGAAGAGACCACGCCCACTGGAATAGAAACGTTTCATCGTAGGATAAAGGTGATCCGTCAGAAAGACTTTGTGTTGATTTGCAGTAAGGCTTCCCTCTAAGGGGACAAGCGGAATCAAACCGTGAGCATGCAAATGTGTGTGTGATGCTCTGTGATGGAGTGACGTACCATCCAGGGTGTATTTCCACCTCGTACGCAGCGTTCCTGGGATCCACTGCCACTCTGACCAGGATAAAGTGGTAACTGGAGATGAATAAATGAATGAATGAATGAATGAATGAATGAACAGACTGAACTGATGTGGATGTAATACAGTTTCAGTACACTACACCTAGAAATGTAAACATGACACAAGGTCAGTTTTACTTTTAATCTTTATATGTACATATAAAATGTATTCAGATGCTTTTGTTGATGTTTATCATCTCCATATTCTATGTATTTTTTTAACAGAGGACAAGAGGGTTGACTGACCATAACCATGTGACCATATCCATGTGAGTGAAATAGTGAGTGTAGGTGACAGATGGACGCATGGGGCCAACAGCAAAGCCTTTACAATCTATTTACACCAGAATTCTCTCCTCACACTGCTACCTTCCATCCGAGTGGGCCTGATCCCCCACTGACAGGAGGAGAGAGCAACAAGGAGCGCTGTCACTTCCAGTAACAGAGGCCGGACACACACACATGGTCTCACTGATACACTTGCGTCAACTGTGTAATCCTAAACCACCCTCCTACTCACATGACTCAACCTTGGACTCATCCTAATCATCAGCAGCATGTGGAGACAACAGGTGAGGGGTAAAAACATACAAAAATACACTGAGTTATCAGGTTATTAGATTTAGCATAGTCAATTTGGCAGTTTGGTGTATATACCGTGTGTATTCCATTTTAAATTATAAATTAATCCCTCCCAATTAGATGGGAAAGAACATCCTGAGATTCCTTCCTCCACATAAGACCTGCACTTAATTCTTAATATGATATCATAAATTAGGTTAAATCTAGGAAGGTAATGAGAAATACTGAGAGAGAGAGTGAAAAAAAAGAATCCACACACTCACAACTATCACATTAATAAAGTCTGTTAGAGTCAAATAATATTCTTAATATAGAGCTCTCTCAATATGAGAGAGATCTGGAGAGCCGGATGGCAATATCCACTCGTGCTCTGGGTGTTTAGTGTTAATAGTCAACCCTCCGCTCAAATAGAGGCTGACAAACAAACCAAAGACAAACAGCCTCTCTCTCTCTCTCTCTCTCTCTCTCTCTGTCAGATTAAGCTGTAGGAGTGAGGCTCAGAGAGCGTGGGTGAGACCAAAGCTCAGAACAAACAGGGACCCTGCTATGGCTTTGAAAATGATAACAGCCCCCAACAGAGACAAAGACGGAGAGAGAAAGTAACGGGCAGGCCGAGACAGAGAGCAAGAGAGAGAGAGAGAGAGAGAAAGAAAGAGAGAGACAACGCTGCAGTCCATGATTGACGTCTGGCCCCTGTCTGGTTTACCTTTTAATGAGAGCTCCCACCTTTTCCGCAGATCCGGCCCGGCTTTGGGAGACAGGAGGGGTGGACGACCCGCTTGTAGAAGCTTTCGATCATAAACGCTCCGGAAATATGGCGGAGCTTCAGAGCCAAGCTGTTTAAAGGAAAAGCGAGTGGATTCAGGATCAAGAGTCTTTCTGGAGGAATTTGAGTGTGTTTGAGGATTACGTCTGCATCCGCACTACAAAGCCGGCAGGGAGATGGAGAGAGAGAGAGAGAGAGAGAGAGAGAGAGACAGAGAGACAGAGAGATGGGGGCTTAGCCAAGCATCATGACGATAAGAGTCATGATGGAGTTTTTCAGCACTTTTGAGCAGACATCAACTTTCTAAACTAACACTCAAAGAAGTTTCATTAGAAGTGGAAAACGTAATACACAGTGCTACCTAGAGACGTTACATTAGGATTTAACTCTGATTATTATCATGATTATTTATTGTATTTCTTTTTTCAAAGAGTACTTCATCTTTCGCGCACAATTTATTTCTTTTCTTTCCACTTCTTTCTTTTCTTTCTTTGAATGAATTGAGTAATAAAAGAACACACTGGGGTTGTTTTGCACTGGAGATCTACTCACAAAATGTGAAATTGCGTAAGTGTGGATCCCGCAGAAAGCTGTCAACGATGCTCTGCACTGCCAAAATACAGATACTTATACATAATCAGTAGCAGTTAAGCAGAACTTTACTGACTGTGCCTCTCTGAGCTTCTCTTAGGCATTTCCAGGCTTCTAATAAACTCTCCAGGGAACTCAGGCTATTAAAATAGCATGCACACACACACACACACACACACACACACCACTTTTTTCAGCTATATGAGTACATACATTTTACAACTTGGACAGTTACAGCTCAAACTGTCACCTTTTTTAGTCACAATTTCATTAATTATAAATAATACAGTAGCAAGTTTAAACATAGATTTGTTTTCACACACACACACACACACACACACATATATACATATATATATATATATTTCTCAGTT